>NC_134484.1:151685712-151991545 GCF_040206685.1 Ascaphus truei
GCAACCTGGTCCACGCCTAGAGATGGCACCCCACACATGCATCTTTACTGTGTGTTTTGAACGCGGCTTCATAGATATGCGACCTTTTTTGTGGAATGCAAAGGTGACAAATCTTTCCAGCGATACAGTAGACTCATCAGTGAAGATGCAATCCTGGAAAGTTTCTCCACTGTCGATCCATGCCTGGGCCTGGACCACTCTCTTGATCTTGTTAACATCCCTTATCATAGGGTACGCTCTGTAATGACAAGGAATCATTTTATAGGTATTGTACAATTTCTTAAACAACACTTTAACCTCCTGTACAGTCCAGTACTAACCTCACACATCCATATTTCCATCCAATTCTGCGTCTCATCTTCTTTATGCTGGTCTCGGATACAGTGAGATTGTGATTTTGCAGCAGAGTGTATTTGACCCTTAAGGCACTCTTCTCATCATTCTCTTCACTTATTTTGTCGACCAGAAGAGTTGTCTCCCTACAGTGTACAGAAAAACAACAATCCGGTAAGTTACAGAGCAGTAGGCCACAAGTACAGCACATCATTTACAGTAAACAATAATAGATGCAGCAATATAAACAATAATAGATAGATATACTATATTATATAGTAATATAAATAAACAGAAATAACCATAATGTTAGATAGATCTATACTATATAGTTATATTTATATGCAGCAATATAAACAATAATAGATAAGATATACTATATTATATAGTAATATAAATATACTTACGTGTTAGTTACCGTTGGTGTCCTCGTGCGTTGTTTGGTCTTTCCGTATGCATGATAGCACACGGTGGTTGATGGCACAACGAGGCCAGAAGCAGCTAACCGGAGTTGGATATCTGCAATTCGGTGTCCGCTCGTGTACATCTCCTTGATTCTCATGCTGAGATCCTTTGAAATCTTTTTAACAGGCATTGCTGCGAGTAGAAAGAAATACAAGCACAAGAATGTATATTCAATGTTTAGTCGATGTGTATTCAATGTGCAGTGAATCCACAAAATGGATGGTGTATTTATACATTAATGACTCACATTAGAGTACGCCCACTTTTAACACCTGTACCTCGTTGCCATGCATAAAAGGTTACACAATTTGCATAGCCCACCACTCGATGATCTGTATCTGAACTTTACCTTGTCCAGATACTGCATTGTGCCATCTGCTTCCATGGATCAACCCCGATTCTACGGATGCAGGAACCCACTCGCCTCTGCCGTGCCTGTCACGCAGAAAAAGCGAAAGGCAGGAGCCATTTCCAAGCCAAGTCCAAAGCGAAAGGCTAATAAAGAAAACCTTCTGCTGACCCCAAAGGCTAAGGGTTTTAATACACGTAAGCCTTATTATGTTAAGAAGAAATTCGGTGATGTACACTCAAGTCAAAACAAATGGCAGCCAACCTATCGAATCCGCAGGCCACTTCCTAGATTACGCTTCGACGACTCTGCCGCTGCTCTCCCGGAAATCCACAGCCCATCTTCTCCACTACTTGTCCACGACGCTGACGCTGCTCTCCCGGAAACCCACAGCCTATCTTCTCCACTACTCTTCGACGACGCTGCCGCTGGTCTCCCGGAAATCCACAGGTCACTTTCTCCATTACGCTTCGACGACGCTGCCGCTTCTCTCCCGAAAATCCACAGGTCACCTCCTTCATCCTTCTTTGACGATGCTGCTACTTCTCTCCAGGGATCCCCCATCTCATCCTCCGTAGCACCCATGCACCCAGATGTCCACAGCACCCCATGCACAAGATCCAGCTCGTTAGACCGCATGCTGTATGGGTTAAGTGTCGATATCCCTGGGAACTCTACTATGCTGGTAAAGATATATCTTCTTTTAGAGACAATGATAAATATGGATCAACGGATGGAGAAGATGGATCAACGGATGGAGAAGATGGATCAACGGATGGAGAAGATGGATCAACGGATGGAGAAGATGGATCAATGGATGGAGAAGATGGATCAACGGATGGAGAAGATGGATCAACAGATGGAGAAGATAGAGACTGACATAGCGGGAATACATAATTTGCTCGGAGTTCATGCCCCTGTATCTCCAACGCCAGAGCAGGAGGGTGGCATGGATGGGATGAATGGGACCTTCAACCGCCTTCCATCACCAAGCGCACCCCCTCCACCAGAAGAATATGTGTAAATGTATGCCGTTGATGACATGACAACCCCGTCAAGGCCACGCCAGGAGACAACACGGCGACCAAGACAGGAGGAAAGCATCCTCCCAGACAACCTACCCTCGCCCGCCACCACAAGCACACCCGCTCCCAGAAGAACACCCGCTCCAAAAATCCAACACACATACGCTTGCATCGATACGGTGCCCGACATCATCCTGCGCGAGCTGCCCAATCCAATCAGGGAGAAGTATAGGGTGATGAGTGCTGGTTTAACCCAGAAGTATGCCATGTTAATTTTCAAGCACCACATGTCCTACTTGGTGTACTGCGGGTGGGCCAACAATGTAAACTACGAAGGAAATCGCAAAAAAAGAGTGCTTCCTGAAAATTTAAGAAGGACTATTGTGGAGGAATTGCAGCGCTATTTTTCAATTACAGATCCTGTAATGAAAATCGTGAGAGACGCCATTAATGGCATTTTGTGTCATACAAGGCATTGGCCCTGGAAGGACAATCTGGTGGGGATCGAATTTGCGTGACTGTTCAAATGTTGTTTATTTTTTGACTTGTTGCTTGTTTTAACTTGTATTAATAAAGAAATGTTTTTACTTACACAAGACCTGAACAACTCCAGTCCTTGAGGGTCGCAAATAGGCCTGTTTGCAGTCCTCGAGGACTGGAGTTGTGCAAGCCTGACTTGCTGTTCAGCACACCATCCTTGTTTTAAATTTTATTAATAAAGAATTTTTTTTACTAACACCATACTGTTGTGCTGTAAATGTTTTGACTTTCTGTACTTTAATAAAGGAGATGTTGCGTGTTTTAAATTTTATTAATAAAGAAATGTTTTCACTTAGACAAGACCTGCACAACTCCAGTCCTCGAGGGCCGCAAACAGGCCCGGTTTATCCTGAAAACCGGGCCTGTTTGCGGCCCTTGAGGACTGGAGTTGTGCAGGCCTGACTTACTGTACTGTACACCATCCTACTGTAAATGTTTTGACTTTCTGTACTTTAATAAAGGAGATGTTGCGTGTTTTAACTTGTAT
The DNA here is from genome assembly GCF_040206685.1 of Ascaphus truei. Classification (NCBI taxonomy): domain Eukaryota; kingdom Metazoa; phylum Chordata; class Amphibia; order Anura; family Ascaphidae; genus Ascaphus; species Ascaphus truei. The sequence continues at coordinate 151,688,912 of NC_134484.1, forward strand.
TAATAAAGAAATGATTTTTACTAACACCATACTGTTGTGCTATAAATGTTTTGACTTTCTGTACATAAATGTTTTTATTAGCAGTACACCATACACCTGTAAATGTTTTGAATTGCTGTACACTTTTTGTACTTACTCCACCAATAAAAGAAAATGTTGATTTGTTTTAAATTGTTCCATTGTCTCCTTTTATACTGTAACAAAATACAGTGTTTCTAGAACATACAGTACGGTACTGTCCAGGCATACTGTACCGTATACTGTAGGAATACTTAGTACTGTACATCACAAGAGTATTAAAACAATACATGATGAACGGGTAGTAAATACACATATGTACTGGCATACATGTATAATAAATATTATACAGTATATATATATAAAAGTATTGTATACGGTCTGAAACAACAGCATACTGTTTCAGGTTTTCTATGAAGCTCTCAGTTACAGTATTCTATCCTAATCAATAGCAACGGCCACTAAACTGTTGACTCTGGTACGTGGTTTTTTAAATCCGATTCAGCAATGTGCAGGCATTGTTACACAAAGCGATATTATCCATCGAAATCCCTCCATGTGCCGTTTTCCGCATGAGACGACAAAGTTTTCTTTTCTGAGGAAAAACCAAAGTAAAAGTTTTACTGTAATGGTCAGGCAGTCCCCTAAAGAAGTTCCCACAGTCAGTCCAACCAATAATTTTCTCGGGGGCGTCTCCTGTTCACATGCGCATGCGCCTACTATCGATGTTATGACACGCATATGCATTTCAAGAAGGTTCCAATGCGCATGCGCCTAGCTTTCCACCAATTGTTCAGTATCTACTGTAGAAGCTGCTCAGCCAATTATATTGCTTACAGGAGAATCGCTTGACTGTGCATTGATATTGATATTTCAAAAACAGAATAAAATACGGCAACGTTACTCACCATAGACTTTGCCAATCAGCTGGCGCCGAGCCAGTGCCAGTCCCGAATTCTTGATCATACACATAGTTGACAAGTGACAGCGGGACTGCTACACCTGTATTTGACAGCTGATGAGGCTGGACATCGCTTTGGTACATGCAAGCTTGCTGGAATCTGTACGCGAAATCCGTCTCAGGCTGCAGGTATCCGGGCGGGGACAGACAGCAAGGGTTGCCAGTCACCAGGTTTTCACGGACGGTCGGACGTTATTGGAAGCTGGCGCTGTCGCTGGCGCATTGCTTGCCAGAGACTGACGTTTCTTAGTTGGTTTTAACATGACCTTTCGCCTTTTGAAGTCTCCATTATCAAAGGTATGGGAAAAATCTGGTGCTACACACCAATACCCTCCAATAACACCGGGATCAATACGAAAAAAACACGGATCGATACATAACTTTTTCCTTATTGCACGCTTCCACACATGAGCATCTGGTGAAAATTTGTAAAAGTCATAGTTTTCGATAAAATACTGATAAATTTGACCAACTGTTGCCATCTTATCATCTGTTGCATTAATCGCAGCCCATATTAAATAAATGTATGATATATCGGGTTTTTGGTACACGGACTGCAGCGGTGCACTCATCTCGGAAATCTCAGGACAATAGAACACCAGACACTTAATTTTTAATATGAAAAGCCTAAATTGATACATTATTGTAACTTCTTCAGTACCAAGGTCAATTTACAATAGACCACTGTGGCATTTTTTTAAACACCTGCAAGTCGACACATTACTGAAGCGAATGCGCATTACAATTTATGAATATCTGCCACCTGGCGGATACGCGAAGAATTGCAACCAATTAAATCCGAACCATTATCAATAAACACATCAATAAACACATCAACCGCGGGTGACGCCGGGATGAATGCAACATGAATGCGGCATGAACACGGTGAAGTGCGTAGCATTCGGAAAATATCCCTGAAAAAATTCAGAGATGGAGAATAAAAGGGGCCGCGGCTGTACGCGTTTCATTAAGGAAGCACTTTATCAAGGTGTAAGGTATTGTAGACAAACACACATTTATATGCATGCCGATCACTGCACACAGCATTGAGGATGATGTAATCAGACCATGACTCCAGGAAGAATTGTGCTTACACAACGTCAATCCCCGTTGGCCCTTAGTGTCAGCTGACCAGTAATACAAATTAGAAAACTTTAATAAGTTTCAAAATGGACACACAGACAACTATAAGCAAAAAAATTAACAAAGGTACTAAAAAAAAAAAGTATCTAAAAGTATATAAAACAGGTGTGTAAACCCTGCCCATTCACATAGGGATATATATATATATATTATATATATATATATATATATATATATATATATATATATATATATATATATATATATATATATATATATATATATATATAAATATATTGTGATGTCCCCACCACGTTGCAGTCTCTTTTATCCAGATCAAAGGCAGGGAAACGTAGTGTTGATGCACAGGAGGGTTTATTTGCCAGGTACAAAGCAGGAGCAGGGTTAACTTATAAGAAAAATTCTAAACAAAAAAACCTAACTCTTTTTCAGAGTTCTGACTAATACAGCTTAGTCCCTAACTACCAGTGGGGAAAACTAAGTTCCTTCCCGACTTTAGACACTGTACCTGCAGCTTCCCTTTGCAGTATCTCACAAGGCTGTCTGTGTGTGTGCCTTCAGACCAGCACAGTAGCAGCACAGGAAGCTGTCTGTGCTGCCTTTTAACCTTGAAGCTCATTAATTAGGGCTCAGGTGAGAGTGAAGGGAACACACCCTGGAAGGTGCTGGGTCATATGTACCTCCCCTCAAACACCTTTTGCTTCAATATATCACATATCCCCCCCCCATTGCTCAATCGTTATCGGGTGAGCACTTGAAAATAGGGAGGTGTATACTCGGGACAATGCATCAGCATTTCCATGTTTGGAGCCTGGCCTGTGTTCAACTGTGAACTGGAACCCCTGGAGACTCAAAAACCAGCGAGTTACCCGAGCATTCTTTTCCTTATTTTGTTGCATGTACTTTAAGGGTGCATGGTCGGTTATTAGGGTACATTTTCTCCCTAATAAATAATATTTTAGAGTCTCTAACGCCCATTTGATGGCCAAGCCCTCTTTCTCAACTACGGCATATCTCTTCTCATGGACAGTTAGCTTTCGGCTGATATATATGATGGGGTGTTCCTCCGTTCCAACTCTTTGTGACAGGACCGCTCCTATCCCTACATCGGAAGCGTCACACTGAACCTGAAATTCCCTGGTGAAGTCTGGGGTGATCAGGACGGGATGAGCGCATAAGGCGTCTTTTAAGCTTTGGAAAGCTTTCTCCGCCTGGTCAGACCACTTCACCATGACTGAACTCTTCCCTTTTGTTAGGTCGGAGAAAGGGATTGAGAGGGTGGCAAAGTCTGGTATAAAGCGACGGTAGTAACCGGCCAGGCCGAGGAAGGCTTTAACCTGTTTCTTAGTTACTGGTCTCGGCCACTGCCTAATTGTCTTCAGCTTTGCCACCTGTGGTTTCACAAGCCCTCTACCAACCATAAATCCTAAGTACTTGGTCTCTTCTAAACCGATGGCACATTTAGCAGGGTTTGCCGTCAGACCTGCTTCCTCCAGGGAGTCTAAAACTGCCTGTACCTTTTCCAGGTGAGAGCCCCAGTCATTACTGTGAATGATCACATCATCCAGGTAGCTCGCGGCATAGTCTGTATGGGACTTCAAAACCAGGTCCATCAATCTCTTAAAGGTTGCTGGAGCCCCATGTAGACCGAAGGGTAGGATCTTATATTGGTATAGGCCGCCTGGTGTGGAAAATGCCATTTTTTCTTTAGCAGCCTGTGTTAGAGGTACCTGCCAATACCCCTTATTCAGATCAAGGGTAGTTAAGTATCGGGCATCCCCTACCCTGTCTATCAGTTCGTCTACCCGTGGCATAGGGTATGTATCAAATTTGGAGACTGCATTTAGTTTCCTAAAATCATTACAGAACCTGATCGAGCCATCCGGTTTCGGAACCAACACGATAGGGCTCGACCAGTTACTGAATGACTCCTCGATTACGTCGAGGTCCAACATTTTCTGTACCTCCTCTTTAACGGCCTGTCACCTAGCCTCAGGTAGTCTATAGGGTTTAAGATGTATGACCTTCCCAGGTTCTGTATGGATGTTATGCTCAATAACCGAGGTTCTCCCGGGTACAGGGGAGAAAACTCGGGCATTGCGCACAAGAAACTCCTTTACCTCCTGCTTCTGAGGGCCAGACAAAGTGTCAGCAACTTTCACTTCAGGAACAGAAGGTTTCCTAGATGGTACAGTCCGAACTACAGTAACCAACCCTTCCCTCTCTTTCCAGGGCTTTAGGAGATTCACATGATATAACTGTTCTGGCTTCCTCCTCCCGGGCTGACTACTGCTGCGGCCAAGTTTATTCGAGCATTTGCCCGTTCTTGGCCGCAGCAGTAGCCTGGCGCGCGCCCGAGAGTGACGGGCGCGCGCCGAAGCAGCGGAAGAGCGCCCTCCGATCGGGGCGCTCTCCCTACCGCTGCCGGGTCCGCCGGGTCCCCCGGAACCCCCTGCCGCTGTCCCGCGATCGCGGGACACCAGGGCTCCCTCGGGGAGCCCCTGGACGCGCGTGCAGGGGGCGCACGCTCCCGAAGACGCGTGACCGCGCGTCTATGACGCGCGGCACGCCGAGGGGCGGCCACTAGCAAGCCGGGAAATCTCCCGGCTTGCGGTACCGGCCACACTTTAATAAAGTGTGTCGGTAGTGTAACTCTATAATTGACCTCTCCTACTCTTTCTAGGACTTCGTAGGGTCCCTGCCAGGTGGCCAAAAATGTACATTTTACTGTAGGTACCAGCACTAACACCTTATCTCCCGGCCCAAACACCCTAAGTCTGGCATTCCAGTTATAAGAGTTCTGCTGTGAACTCTGGGCTTGCTGCATGTGTTGTCGCACAATCGGCAACACTGCTGCAATGCGATCCTGCATCTGGGATATATGCTCGATTATGCTACGGTGGGGTGTTGACTCTGTTTACCAGGTCTCTTTGAGCATATCCAGTATACCTCGTGGGTGTCTCCCATACAACAACTCAAAAGGGGAGTAACCTGTAGATGCCTGAGGGACTTCTCTTATGGCAAACAATAAATACGGCAAGAGAAAATCCCAGTTTTTACCATCTCGGTCTATGGCCTTCCGTAACATATGTTTAAGAGTCTTGTTAAACCGCTCCACTAGGCCGTCGGTTTGCGGGTGATAGACCGAAGTGTGTAAATGTTTGATATTCAACAACCTGCATAGCTCTTTCGTAACCCGGGACATAAAAGGGGTTCCTTGGTCTGTTAATATTTCCTTGGGGATCCCGACCCGAGTAAACAACAACATTAATTATTTGGCTATGCCTTTAGCGGCTGTATTCCGGAGGGGAACCGCTTCCAGATATCTTGTGGCATAGTCTACAATGACTAGAATGTGTTGATGGCCCCGTGCTGACTTTGGTAATGAGCCTACCAGATCCATTCCGATACGTTCAAAAGGAACTTCAATAATGGGCAAGGGTACTAACGGACTACGGAACGATTTTACTGGTGAGGTCATTTGACACTCTGGACATGTCTCACAATAACGTTCTACGTCCTTGTGTAGACCCGGCCAGTAAAATCGCGCCTTTATTCTATCAGTGGTTTTTTTTACACCTATGTGTCCTCCAAGGACATGGCTATGGGCCAGGTCCATTACCTGACTTCTAAAGGGCTTTGGCACCAGTAACTGCTCTAACCTATCAGGGTCATCTCCTCAGCAGCAAAGTGGCATTCCACTAAAGCGACCAACTGCTCTGCGCTTTGGGGGTCATTCTGGCTGACCCACTTCTGGACGGTGCGAGGAAGACCCCGCAGGAACCGGTCTATGACGACCCTTTCGGCGGCGGCTGTACATTCGTCAGGCTGGAGCCATTTCCGCGCAGAGTGGATGAGGTCGTAGATTTGGGAGCGGGGAGCCTTTTCTGCATCGTAACGCCAGGAGTGGAACCGCTGGGCCCGAACTGCGACAGTGACACCTAGCCGTGCCATAATCTCAGCCTTCAGGGTTTCATAGTTTTCCGCCTGCTCTGGCTCCAAGTCATAATAGTCCTTCTGCGAGTCCCCCACCAGGAAAGGAGCAATTATTCCAGCCCACTGCTCAACTTGCCACCCTTCGCGTGCTGCGGTGCGCTCGAAAATTGACAGGTATGCCTCAACGTCATAGTCCATCGTCATCTTCTGAATAAGGTGCGATTTTACCTGGTGAGCGACCTGTGGGGCCACGCTAGTCTGGGCGGTAATTTTCTCCCCCAAGACTCGGAGCTCCTGGTGTAGGCAAGTTGCACCTCGTGTTGCTCATCTTTTAGCGTCTGATCTGAGACAGCGCCATCTGCTGTACTAACGCCGCAGTAATTTCCGTTTGTAACTTTGTAATCTGTTGTAAACTCTCATTATGGGATGTTGACATCTCCTGCAAACCCCGCAACAGAATAGCAGCATTTTCTGTTTGCTTGTACTGGAGCGAGGATAGAAACGCCTCCATTTTCCACTTTCACTGCCTTGTGGACTGCCCGCATTAAACTCCACCAATTGTGATGTCCCCACCACATTGCAGTCTCTTTTATCCAGATCAAAGGCAGGGAAACGTAGTGTTGATGCACAGGAGGGTTTATTTGCAAGGTACAAAGCAGGAGCAGGGTTAACTTATAAGATAAAATATATACAAAAAAAACTAACTCTTTTTCAGAGTTCTGACTAATACAGCTTAGTCCCTAACTACCAGTGGGGAAAACTAAGTTCCTTCCCCACTTTAGACACTGTACCTGCAGCTTCCCTTTGCAGTATCTCACAGGGCTGTCTGTGTGTGTGCCTTCAGACCAGCACAGCAGCAGCACAGCAGCAGCACAGGAAGCTGTCTGTGCTGCCTTTTAACCTTGAAGCTCATTAATTAGAGCTCAGGTAAGAGTGAAGGGAACACACCCTGGAAGGTGCTGGGTCCTATGTACCTCCCCTCAAACACCTTTTTCTTATATATATATGAAAATAAATCAATAGAAAACAAAACTAATAAGAAATAAATTGCAATTCTATATCTCCCACTGTAAAATCCAGTTAATTAAAGCAGGAACACACCAGAACTCCTGAAAATCATCTGTGGTATATAATCAGAATGAAGGAAAAATATATTCTTTAAAGAGGCAAAGAATTTTTTTTTCCTAACTAGTACTAATTCTGATTAATATACACAAAACAGAACAGTGCAGGGACAAGATATATATATATATATATATATATATATATATATATATATATATATATATATATATATATATATATATATATATATAAGCAATACGATACTGTTTGGAAACGAAATTAGCAGGCAGCACTCCAGAATTGAACAAACAAGTGTATTGAAAAAATAAACACAAAACCTACGTTTCGGTCCATGAATGGGACCTTTGTCAAGGTGGTGCCATGTTTGTTCAATTCTGGAGTGCTGCCTGCTTATTTTGTTTCCAAAGGGTATCGTATTGCTTATTCTTCATTATAGGATCTGCACCCACACCAGTGACTATTATTACGTAGTGCTTTTTGTTATTTTTCTATGATATATAATTCAAAGCATATATAATTGAAAATATGTTTTCAATAATTTAAGACAGACATGGGTGCACATAAAAGGGCCTAATACAATGAAGCATAAATATCTGCTCTAATGTAAGAAAAATCTTTCATATTGACGTCCCACTAACAAATGTGAACCAACATATGCCAAAACAGTTGACACTTTAAATATATAATAACGAGGAAGTGATTTAATATCCATTACGAATATGTATACATATGTAAAAGCCAATTAAATAAAAAACAGTATACATTATCTGTTAAAGAGTAGAACAATTAAAAATAATTAACATAAAAATCAATGATAGATAAAGAATGTAACGTATGTAAATAAACTTATTAAAGAAATGTATATGCAACCAGTTCAAAAACTGAGAACACATCCTAAGTATTGTATTGTATTGTTTGTCTTTATTTATATAGCGCCAAAAGTGTTCTCAGCACTTCACAAAGAATATAGTACAGGGAATTATAATAATACAATAAGTACAGCAAAAATCAGACAATAGCAAAGGAAATCCCTGCCCCGAAGAGCTTACAATCTAAGAGGTTTGTGGGGAAACTTACAGAGAGAGCAGGTGAGGAAATAAGTGCTGTAGATGGGTGTGCTTGGCCAAAATGGGTGGTATAAGTGACTATGGGACAGTAGCCATGAGTGCAGGCTTTTGGGATGCTTGATTTGTGGGGCAAGTTTTAAGGTTAGTCAGTGTTAAATGAAAAGGCTAACACCATTTACAGGGGAAGAGATGGTAGGGAGGCGTGGGTAAGATCAGGTGTGTATGTCTGGGTTCAGGCTTAGGGGAGATCCCCAGCAGCAGGAAGGAGTAGATAGAGGGTGTGAATAGAGGATTTGTGTGGGTGTTTTTTATTGAGGGGTAAAGAAGTTGTTGGGAGAGAGGTGTATAAATAATGGTGCAGTGGGGAGTGGGGATGTTGGAGAGAACAGAGATGTTCACAAAGGAGTGAGGAAACAGTAAACAGAAAAAGAAATAGGGAGGGCATAGTGAGATACAGGAGGAGTGTAAGGAATCCACTCCTGGCTTTGATTATAGCTTTTGCAGACTTCTGCAGTTGCAAAAGCTTCCTCTGGCAATCAATGGCACATGTGCTGCTTCTCATTGCAGCTTCTGCCCTGTGCTCCATCATTGGAGGAATACTCACACACCCTCCTCCTGTGATTGGATCTCCGCCCTTTATATCCTGGGCTTTGGCACTGAAACAGCGCCGAGCATAAATTCCTACCCTGGATGTTACTGTCTTTGCCACAAGCCACCCTGGCTTGTATCCTGGTGTACTAACCTTTCTGGTTCTTGTCCCTAGTTCCTGAGGCCTGCTGCTAGTTACATGCGGGGGCTCGTTCCTGACTTCTCTGCTGAAGCGTTGTTTCCTGAGGCCGCCTGCTAGTTCCATGCGGGGGCTCGTTCCTGACTTCTCTGCTGAAGCGTTGTTTCCTGAGGCCGCCTGCTAGTTCCATGCAGGGGCCCGTTCCTGACTTCTCTGCTGAAGCGTTGTTTCCTGAGGCCAACTGCTAGTTCCATGCGGGGGCCCGTTCCTGACTTCTGTGCTGAAGCGTTGGTTTCCCGACGCTGCCCTGCGATGTACTTCGGCCAGCCTGCTGTCTCCCCCTGCTGAGACCGGCGTCATGGGCCAAGGCCGCTCCTCACGAAGAGGTCACTCCCGCGCTCACGCTCCTAAGCTGAAGCGGGGAACTCCTGACTACCTGTTGCCGAACTCCTGCTTGAATAACGACGATGCTGCCTTCTCCACTCCTGACCCTGCTACGTACGACTACGAACTGCGCACTCCGGATCAGTCTGCGCGGACTAAGGTCGGTGATTATATAACCCCACCTCAGCCCCGCGGTCCGGTCCCGGTTTGTGGCGAGCACAATCGTAACAAGGAGAGACTGGCCAGTTATTGGAGGATAGGAAGAGTACAAAGAATCATCGCTTTTAGAAAGTAAAGTTCTCACAGTTGTAAAGTTGTTGTTCAGAGTTCAGATCCTCCTCAATAATACCTCCAATTTCAACTCCAAGATTAACTCTGCTACACACTTAAATGTTACACTTTGATGTTACACAGCCATATGGCTCACAGCCAAAGTATCCTGCCTTAAGTATGCTAAAACACAGCCACATTGACTAATAATTAAGGGAGGGGTCTGCCTAATCAACAGACACACCAAATTGTTAATTCAATTTTAGGATCTTGCAAATTGATAGTAGAATCCAATTCACACATACCCATATTAATACATTTTAAAATCTGTAGCAATTGATAGTAGAATCCAGTTCACACATACCAATATTAATACATTTTAAAATCTGTAGCAATTGATAGTAGAATCCAGTTCACACATACCAATATTAATACATTTTAAAATCTGTAGCAATTGATAGTAGAATCCAGTTCACACATACCAATATTATAACATTTTAAAATCTGTAGCAATTGATAGTAGAATCCAGTTCACACATACCAATATTAATACATTTTAAAATCTGTAACAATTGATAGTAGAATCCAATTCACACATACCAATATTAATACATTTTAAAATATGTAGCAATTGATAGTAGAATCCAGTTCACACATACCTGTTTGAAGAAATAAGTCAGAATGTTAGTCCAGATATTCAGAATGCATCCATGATTAAAGATATATAAATAAAACATCCAGGGATTATAACACCAAGATTAACTCTGCTACACACTTAAATGTTACACTTTGATGTTATAGTAGATACAGGTGTTGGAAGAGAGCGATGGTATCAGGAACACCCCAAAAATAGAAGAAACAAAAATAATGGTGCAGTATAATAACATATAGTTTATAAAAAATCTTGGCTCTATTAAGTGCCTACTTACACCAAGTAAGTGGTTGATATAACAGCACTACTGTTACATTTATGCGTCCCTTTCGGAAGACTAGGTCTGTTCTCAGTTTTAGAATTAGAAACAGAGGCTTGGGGACAACGAATTAGCCACAATCTTAGCTTTTTTGATGACTGTATTTGGACCGGCGGATATGTAAGGTTTAAGAACCAGGTCCAGAGACAGTACTCCCCAGTGGTTTTTGAAAATTGATCTAATCTGTTCTGCCTGTGCACTATAGCGTGTAATGAATGATGGAGAGTCATTAACTAACTACTTTTTTGGAGAGCGCTTCACCAGGGCCCATCTATCCATAGCTAAAACCTCTTGGAGGGTATTATCCAAATATTTTCTATTGTACCCCCTATTAAGGAATCTACAATAGAGATCTCTTGATTGAGTACGAAAATCCTCCTCATTAGAGCAATTACGTCTCACTCGCATGAGTTGCCCCTTTGGTATTCCCTTCTGTAGGGCTTTATGGTGGCAGCTGCTCGCCCTCAGGAAAGTGTTCCGTGAATTTAATTTCTGATAAATATCAGTTTGAATGGTCAGTGCCACATCAATATATAAACATAAATCAAGAAAATGTGTTTGTTGATAATTATATGTGTAAGTGAACTTCAAATTATAATTATTGTGATTTAGTGCATCAATGTAAGATAACAGTGTTGAAACATCCCCCTCCCAAATAAAAAGCAGATCGTCTATAAAGCTCCTATAAATCAAAATTTGCTCCCTAAACTTGTTCCCATCTCCAAACACGTGGCACGACTACCACCATCTCATGAAGAGGTTGGCATAGGAGGGGCAAAACTTGTCCCCATCACCGTTCCACAGGTTTGGAGATAGTGAACCCCATCAAACAAGAAAAAGTTGTGCATGAGGAGAAAATAGATAGAGTCCAGAATTAAATTTGTTTGTGCCAGTGATAAATCCGACCATGATAGAAAGTGTTGAGCAGTTGCCAACACCTGTTGGTGAGAGATTACAGTGTAAAGCGAGGTTACGTTCATCGTAACCCAAATGAGATTACGCTTCTAAGTAATACCTTGTATCTGTGTGAGCGGATCACCACTGTCTAAAATATAAGAAGGCAGTATATCTCACCAGGGACTGAAGGAAATGATCCACGTACCATTAGACACCATCTCCCAAAGATTCAATGCTGGATATTATAGGCCTCCCTGGAGGAGAGAGCAGTGTCTTATGAATCTTTGGGAGATGGTGAAACACGGCCATGGTAGGTTGTAGCAGTATATAAATAATCAATGACATTATCGTTCAAAACTCTGAGTTCAGTACCCTCATCAAAAAGCTCCTTAAACTCGCTCTGAAACCTCACAGTGGGATCAGTAGGGAGTGCAGCATAGGAACAAGCATCACAGAGCTGGTGCATGGCCTCCCTATGATAGTCATCCCTATGCTGCACTACCACCACACCATCCTTGTCCGCATTTTTTATGACAAGAGACATTAATTTTTAAGTCTCTAAGGGCTAACAATTTTTTTCTCTGCTTTTCTGGATTTCACACTTCTGTGTGGGCTAACATGTAATGGGCATAGTCCCTTTATATTTCCTGGCTCTGCAATTGTATATCTTGCCTTATTGAGAGTCTTATTACATTAGGTGTCCCATACTGTGGGAGGTATATGTATACAATTAGGCATCTTCACTATCTCAGTGGCACTTTTATTATAGACTGTAATATTGAGGACATTGCCATGTTTACCTGAATCTTAAAGACTTATGTAAAGACACTATTTTGTGAGTTCACATGTAATTTTGAGCACCATATCTCACTCTACAAACATCATCTTTAATTAGTTCTGCAAGTTTCACAGTAAGCTAAGAACCTCCTTTCTTCTGGTTACAGTGGAAGTTAATGAGATATGTTTCTCCCTTTGAGAATATCACGTCCATTTTACGTGATCTGCGGTGGCTTCCAGTGATCTTCCAGGTTCGGTTCAGGTTTGCCATAATGTCCTTTAAAACCTTGCGAGGTCAAGGGCCTGCCTATCTGCAGTCTTGTTTGAATCCACGGAGGGATACTGGTTATGAGATCTGCCTCTCCATGCAAAGGGTCCTGCACTTTATACTTGGTGGGTGGGCCTTCCCATGTGCAGCTTCAGAAGTCTGGAACCCACTACCACCAGAGCTCAGCTATATATCTACTTTATCATTGTTTCCGGCTCGGTGTAAGACTTACCTCTTCTTTCTGGCTTTTCCTGTCTAACAATACATTTGTATATTATTTTAATTTGTTTAACTGTAAAGTATTGCAATACCCTCTTAAGTGGAAGTGTGTTTTTACTCCAAATATTTTTTTTATGATGATGACAGTATGCCTCTTTCTGAAAACTACCTTGCGAGTTCTCGTCACAGGCTCTTGTGTGCTTGCTTAAACTATCTAGTGTATATTTAACACTGAGCAATGTTGATTTCATGTCCAGGCTTACAAATCAGGACTGCCTATATACAGTATATGATCAGGTGACATTGCCTTATATGCATGGTTATATTTAATTTTATATACAGTACATGCTTCTGTTATGTTCTGATTGTGTTTGTTGGTATTTTTTGTATATGAGTAGGATGTTTACTTACCTCTCTGAATGACCATATATGATTCTGATCTGTATAAATATACACTACCGACACACTTTATTAAAGTGTGGCCGGTACCGCAAGCCGGGAGATTTCCCGGCTTGCTAGTGGCCGCCCCTCGGCGTGCCGCGCGTCATAGACGCGCGGTCACGCGTCTTCGGGAGCCTGCGCCCCCTGCACGCGCGTCCAGGGCTCCCCGAGGGAGCCCTGGTGTCCCGCGATCGCGGGACGGCGGCAGGGGGTTCCGGGGGACCCGGCGGACCCGGCAGCGGTAGGGAGAGCGCCCCGATCGGAGGGCGCTCTTCCGCTGCTTCGGCGCGCGCCCGTCACCCTCGGGCGCGCGCCAGGCTACTGCTGCGGCCAAGAACGGGCAAATGCTCGAATAAACTTGGCCGCAGCAGTATATATATATATATATATATATATATATATATAATATATATATACTCTTTTGTACATTTATTGCTTTCTTTGTACCCGGGTACGCCTTTACATTTATCACGAGGGGTTCCATTTGTTTTGCGCTCAAGAGGAATGGTCGCCACACATTTTCTGTATGCATATGAGTGTATGACATTCATTTTGTATTTTTTGTAGGGTGTCTTATCTGTTTATGTTTTTCTCACTTTTGAATATGTCTTCGTTGTGTATAAATAAATTGATATTTTGATATTTTGAGCATACCCAAGTTCCAAAGATCTCTGTGGGCATTTCCCTGTCTAGCCTTTTATATTTCTTCTTGCTATCATCCATTTTGATTGCTCCTTTGGGTGCACCCCATACTTTTCTGTATTTTGGTTGGAAATTTGGATTTTTTATGGGCTGGTGCAGATCATTTCACCACATTTGCATTGCTTTTTTGAAGGAGAGTTTTAAATATAAAGGGTATAATCCACAAAAATATAAAATTAATTTTGGTAAGCATAGCAGTAATATAAGTTCTAAAATATGAAGAAAAATAAAGATTTGAATAAAACAAATATAGATAAAGAAATTAAGAAGGCCCAATATTCTGGAAACAAAGGGACTAAACAGAAGTTTAATTCTAAATCATTGTTTTTTTTCACTAAATACAAATATCTTGGGAAAAGAATTTAAATATATTGTCTATACATTACGCCATTTTGCAGCAAGAACCTCTGTTGAAGGGTATCATCTTTGATGGGCCAGTTATGATTAATAAGAGAACTTCTAATATCAAAATATCTTGGTCCCATGTTATTTAAAGCATTTACTGAAAACCTCAGGTTTAAATCCAGGTGCTAATTTCCCCAAGTGATTCCATAAATGTAGTCATTGTAAAGCATGTCTGTTTGGAATGAATTGTTTTAATTTTCAAGTCATTTGTAATTAATACCAAATATCCAATTAAGAGCTTCATCAATTGAAGCTCAAACATTGTAATATACTGTAGCTACTTACCTGTGATTGTTGACTACAAAACATAGGTAAAACAAAAATCAGTTTAAAGGTCCATATCCTTGAACATTTTGGGAAAATAAGAAGATTTCACAATCCTAAGAGTAATGATAGGAACCACAGTTGGTTATTTAAACATGTTGCTGAATGCTATACAGTCATTGTAACCTAAAATAACAAAAAAATGTTTCGTTGAATCGATATCCCATAATATAAGATATAGTTATTGGGATTAATCCCTCATTCGGAGGGAGCAATTTTGGATTTAAACTTTACGCTCTACTGTACATACAGTATCAAAACGTATTTAATTAAATTATTGAAGTTTTGACTTTTTTGTCACAATGCCTTGATGAAGGTTATATATAGTCCGACATAAGTTTACATCTAGAGAATTTATATATGTATATATTTCAAGAAATACTTTTATTATAATTTTGTGATATAAATGGGCCTTCTCACAGTTGTGTGCTCAGAGCGTCACTTCCTCCAAGCACACGTCTGTGAGACTGCCCATCTGTGTGTTGCTGTGTACCTTACTCCTGTGGAGGCTGTATGTATACAAAAATGCTGTTTTTTGCTTTATACAATACACCTTGATAAAGCTTACCAGGGCTAAATGCATAGGTGCATTTTTTTTAACCTCTGTTTATCCATGTGATACACCTGCAATAAAAAATATTAATTTATTGTAACGGGTATTCCCCCACCCAATCGCAGATATAGGGTGAGTGCGGAGAACCTACAGTTACCAGGTGTGGTGCTTTACCTGTTAGGCTCACAGGAGGTCTGAGCTTCCGCCACAGGGAACCTGGGGCAAGTATATTATGGGTAACCCTGTACTCTGTGCAGCGCCTCCACCTGCGATGGTTCCCAGCAGAGCAGGAGTTGTTCCTTGCAGGACACATACAAATAACCACATACACTGTATGTATAATAACCAACACCTTTACTGGTGAACATAGGAACCATATAGCATCAACAGAATAACGGGTGTCCCTCTCTAGAGGAGACACTGACTATTTCGTCTCGCAGGACGCTCCCCCTACACCGGGTGATCCCACCCCGTGTCCAATAATCCCCACACAATGTCCCGCACTCTTTCAGAGAGAGGATATGTGTGACTGTGCAGTCACTGATGGCTAATAGGATCATTTGTGCACTTGTTGATAAGGGGGTTACCTGCCGAGCACTCCAGTGCTCGGGCCTGCAATGGGCTTCACAAAGGATCAGACGAGTTCCTGCATGACATCCAGGATCCACCGTCCGGGGTGATCCCACCAGGATGGCCTCTGCAGCCACAACGAAGATCTGCGCCCAACCTTCTGAACGGATGCGCAGCGTCTGCTGAGTCCCTAACTGACTCTATGAACTACAGTGATGCTCGCTGTTCTATAGGCCATCCCTACAGCACAGCAACCTTGAATGGCTTCAGGGTAAACTCCTAGGGGCCTACGGGGTAGCCTATCCTATGCAATTGGGTCCCTGACCCCCTGCACCCGCACTACCTCTTCCCGTCACCACACGGGTCCCCTCGGACTAACTCCTACCTCACACTTCCAACCCCTGCAGCAACGCACTGCAACCTTCTTGGTGTATGCAGCAAACGTGCTGCACACACACATGATGCCCTCTTGTCAGCACTCACAGCACTGACAGCCGTGACACTGACAAGACGCACACACATGAACCTAAAGGTAGGGTCCCTAACCTGGGGCCCTCCCTTATTAATTACCCACTAGCCTGGTGGGGAGTTGGGCCTGTCTGGGACCTGGGGAACCTTACCTGGTGCAGGAGCGTCACTCGCTCCCTACACCCTTCCTTCCCCTTTTTGCTCCCAGCTTCAACTGCCGTTCTCAGCGTGCGAAAATGTATCTTTTCCTCTCTGTGCAGGGAGATACTCCAGACCTATTGGCTCCCTGGTGTCACGTGGGGCGCAGCTGAGGCTCATGGGACTTGTAGTCCCCTCCAAAAGCCTTCCCTGGTAGGTTAGTGTTTGTGCGCTTATCACTGCGCATGTGTGAGTCTCCACTGGCCACCTCAACTCCCTGACTATCTGCGCATGCATGATCCCACGCACGCTCGCGCAACCCGTCATGGCGCCCCCCGCTAGCCGGGTACGCCGCCGAGCCCCCGAGCGCTCGGCTCACTCCCTGCACCGGCCCTCACCTTTGGGAACAGCCGGTGGGTCCGTCGCTGCCTCCGGCGGCACCCGCGACCACGCTGACCCAAAGGAGGGGGGTCTCTGGGAGCCGGAGGGCACAATGGCTACACTCTGCCCCTGGTGAAAAATCCAACGTCCCCGCTTGGGGAACGACGTTATTCGACATAAGTTTACATAATGAAAATGCAGAGCATAATATGTACAACTTATCACCTTTGACTTTACACCACAGGGTACAATGCAATTCACACATGATAACCGAGGCCAGCTGAGACCATTTGTGGGGTGCGCCTAACTGATCAGGTGGGGGTTCCTCACTTGTGCGTTTGTGAGCCTCCCCTAGGAGAATCTCTTGGCGAGCACGCCTGGGGGGTAACAGTCACAGGGTTCTTACTACTTCCTCCCCCTGGTGGACGGAATAGTACCATGTCTCAGCGCCAGACCTTTACCCGGCAATCCGCGGCATGGATGCGATAGGCCAGGAGGTCTTGACCTTTTCCACGGTCCACCACATGGTGAATGGGGCGCTCCCTTTTGGGTTTAAAGAAGGCAATGTTCACTAAATCCCTAGCCACACAGTCCTTGTCCCTACATACTTGCGAGGCTTCCACTGGGAAGTGAGCAATGGGCAATGTCTCAGTTTCCCTCTGCAGGGGGTAAAGGGTAGATACCTTACCACTGCGGTGATTCACGGTGGCACACAGGTCCTCGGGGACGCTGTCAGTTCCCACCTCGGCTGTCTTGGAACCTGTCCCCGATACTTCTGGGGCAGCCACTCACTGTCTCGGGAGCGTTGGATCCTAGTCCCGGGACCAATTGTGTTGGAGCGCACGAGCTCACACTCAGGTCAAGGGCCTTTTCCACGGCCACCTCCATCGGAGCCTGTGGGGAGTAAGGAGGTTCCTCACCACTCCGCTGTCTTGCGATGGGTTCCGGTTCATCTGGAACACTGTCAGATAACATCCGTGCTTCACGGGACATCACGATGGGGCTGATTTTTCTCTTCACCTGAACGATAGGCGGTGGGTACTGGTCCACTCGCACCACTGGACAGCAATATTCTAAGGGGGACACCTCCGCCAGGACTCGATACCGAGTGGAGCCATTCGCCCTGGTGGCCAGACTTAAGGAGCTATCGTGCTCCGCGGTCACCTGGAGGCTCACACCCAACACCCCTGGGGCAGTCAACTCATGCTTGTGTCGTTAGCAGGTACTGATCCCAAGCCTGGGACCGCTGTTACCATCATAGTAGTCCGGACTGGCCATTGTAGGGCACACGGGCCCATATCAGGATCCGCAGCAGATGGGATAAATGTCTCTTTATCTCCAACTTCACTTGTGTGGTCCACCGGCTGGCGCATCACCACAGCTGGTTGTTGGTCGCTGGATTCACTAAGAGAGAATGGGGGTAGAGACACCTTACCCTGTGATTCCGGAATCTGCGGTTCTGAGTGTGGAACCGAGTCTAGAACCGGGGTTAGAGCGCACGGGTCCTCCGAAACCTTTGTGGCTGAGGTAGATGGGTCAACAGCATCGATCACCCCAGTAGAGAGGTCAGCAGCCTCTTCCTCTGCGGGTTCTGTAGGCCGCAGCAGCATGGGCCTCAGGAACTGTGCCCCGCAGCAGGCACACTTGGGTCCACAGCTCAATTCGCCATCTGGAAAATCACACTTGGGGCATAGGCCTCTGACGTACCTTTTTCCTTCCAATCTCACTGTCTCAACCCCTCCTGGTAGCTGATAGAGCTCAAAATTCATACCACCAGAGAGTTTAAGGTCTTTCTGTAAGCACGGGCACAAAAGAAACGTTACACACAGTCCTTCTACTGGCCAAACACCATACAACTGAGGATGTGGTTCATGGCATCCTGTACTTTCCTCAATGGAGACAGCAGTTACTAATTGAGGCTCACTGTGCTATCTCCCCCTGGTGGAATTTAAAGGAGGGGCGGCACACTCTTTCAAGGGGTGTTTCTGGTTCTGCACTGCGCCACTCAGTTGGCGGGGGCGGGGCTTAGGTTTACCCGCCAATCCCGGACAGATTTTTGCAACACAGTTTAGTGCAGGCTTGCAGTCAGCCGCACGTGCGCTCTCCTGCTTTGGCGGGAGACGCCATTTGACTGGGTCTGCATAGACTAAAGGGTAACCCTCAGATGGGCCCCCTGAGATAAACAGTGTGGACGGTGCTTCGGACAGGCATATATCCTCAGTGAAGCTTACCACGAAAAGCATCGTTTTCCACGTGGATGTGGTATCTTGTTCTACAGCTAAGCCACATGCTTACGGCCACCCAGGAATTTTACACATATACTCCCTAACCTCTCCAGTGGTTATAGTGGCACGGAGGCCTCCTACCGCCACCACGCGGCGGGGTTCAAGATCTCGCAGCAAGGCCCATGTGAGGACCTCGTGTCCGGACTTTACAAACATGGTGACAAACAAATTGGACAATGTCATACAAAAACAGAATAGGGCACCCCAGGTCTGATCTCAGCAGTGCCTCCAAATGTAACGGGTATTTCCCCACCCAATCGCAGATATAGGGTGAGTGCGGAGAACCTACAGTTACCAGGTGTGGTGCTTTACCTGTTAGGCTCACAGGAGGGCTGAGCTTTCACCACGGGGAACCTGGGGCAAGTATATTATGGGTAACCCTGTACTCGGTGCAGCGCCTCCACCTGCGATGGTTCCCAGCAGAGCGGGAGTTGTTCCTCGCAGGACACATACAAATAACCACATACACTGTATTTATAATAACCAACACCTTTACTGGTGAACATAGAAACCATATAGCATCAACAGAATAACGGGTGTCCCTCTCTAGAGGAGACACTGACTATTTCGTCTCGCAGGACGCTCCCCCTACACCGGGTGATCCCACCCTGTGTCCAATAATCCCCACACAATGTCCCGCACTCTTTCAGAGAGAGGATATGTGTGACTGTGCAGTCACTGATGGCTAATAGGATCATTTGTGCACTTGTTGATAAGGGGGTTACCTGCCGAGCACTCCAGTGCTCGGGCCTGCAATGGGCTTCACAAAGGATCACACGAGTTCCTGCATGACATCCAGGATCCACCGTCCGGGGTGATCCCACCAGGATGGCCTCTGCAGCCACAACGAAGATCTGCACCCAACCTTCTGAACGGATGCGCAGCGTCTGCTGAGTCCCTAACTGACTCTATGAACTACAGTGATGCTCGCTGTTCTATAGGCCATCCCTACAGCACAGCAACCTTGAATGGCTTCAGGGTAAACTCCTAGGGGCCTACGGGGTAGCCTATCCTATGCAATTGGGTCCCTGACCCCCTGCACCCGCACTACCTCTTCCCGTCACCACACGGGTCCCCTCGGACTAACTCCTACCTCACACTTCCAACCCCTGCAGCAACGCACTGCAACCTTCTTGGAGTATGCAGCAAACGTGCTGCACACACACATGATGCCCTCTTGTCAGCACTCACAGCACTTACAGCCGTGACACTGACAAGACGCACACACATGAACCTAAAGGCAGGGTCCCTAACCTGGGGCCCTCCCTTATTAATTACCCACTAGCCTGGTGGGGAGTTGGGCCTGTCTGGGACCTGGGGAACCTTACCTGGTGCAGGAGCGTCACTCGCTCCCTACACCCTTCCTTCCCCTTTTTGCTCCCAGCTTCAACTGCCGTTCTCAGCGTGCGAAAATGTATCTTTTCCTCTCTGTGCAGGGAGATACTCCAGACCTATTGGCTCCCTGGCGTCACGTGGGGCGCAGCTGAGGCTCATGGGACTTGTAGTCCCCTCCAAAAGCCTTCCCTGGTAGGTTAGTGTTTGTGCGCTTATCACTGCGCATGTGTGAGTCTCCACTGGCCACCTCAACTCCCTGACTATCTGCGCATGCATGATCCCACGCACGCTCGTGCAACCCGTCATGGCGCCCCCCGCTAGCCGGGTACGCCGCCGAGCCCCCGAGCGCTCGGCTCACTCCCTGCACCGGCCCTCACCTTTGGGAACAGCCGGTGGGTCCGTCGCTGCCTCCGGCGGCACCCGCGACCACGCTGACCCAAAGGAGGGGGGTCTCTGGGAGCCGGAGGGCACAATGGCTACACTCTGCCCCTGGTGAAAAATCCAACGTCCCCGCTTGGGGAACGACGTTATTCGACATAAGTTTACATAATGAAAATGCAGAGCATAATATGTACAACTTATCACCTTTGACTTTACACCACAGGGTACAATGCAATTCACACATGATAACCGAGGCCAGCTGAGACCATTTGTGGGGTGCGCCTAACTGATCAGGTGGGGGTTCCTCACTTGTGCGTTTGTGAGCCTCCCCTAGGAGAATCTCTTGGCGAGCACGCCTGGGGGGTAACAGTCACAGGGTTCTTACTACTTCCTCCCCCTGGTGGACGGAATAGTACCATGTCTCGGCGCCAGACCTTTACCCGGCAATCCGCGGCATGGATGCGATAGGCCAGGAGGTCTTGACCTTTTCCACGGTCCACCACATGGTGAATGGGGCGCTCCCTTTTGGGTTTAAAGAAGGCAATGTTCACTAAATCCCTAGCCACACAGTCCTTGTCCCTACATACTTGCGAGGCTTCCACTGGGAAGTGAGCAATGGGCAATGTCTCAGTTTCCCTCTGCAGGGGGTAAAGGGTAGATACCTTACCACTGCGGTGATTCACGGTGGCACACAGGTCCTCGGGGACGCTGTCAGTTCCCACCTCGGCTGTCTTGGAACCTGTCCCCGATACTTCTGGGGCAGCCACTCACTGTATCGGGAGCGTTGGATCCTAGTCCCGGGACCAATTGTGTTGGAGCGCACGAGCTCACACTCAGGTCAAGGGCCTTTTCCACGGCCGCCTCCATCGGAGCCTGTGGGGAGTAAGGAGGTTCCTCACCACTCCGCTGTCTTGCGATGGGTTCCGGTTCATCTGGAACACTGTCAGATAACATCTGTGCTTCACGGGACATCACGATGGGGCTGATTTTTCTCTTCACCTGAACGATAGGCGGTGGGTACTGGTCCACTCGCACCACTGGACAGCAATCTTCTAAGGGGGACACCTCCGCCAGGACTCGATACCGAGTGGAGCCATTCGCCCTGGTGGCCAGACTTAAGGAGCTATCGTGCTCCGCGGTCACCTGGAGGCTCACACCCAACACCCCTGGGGCAGTCAACTCATGCTTGTGTCGTTAGCAGGTACTGATCCCAAGCCTGGGACCGCTGTTACCATCATAGTAGTCCGGACTGGCCATTGTAGGGCACACGGGCCCATATCAGGATCCGCAGCAGATGGGATAAATGTCTCTTTATCTCCAACTTCACTTGTGTGGTCCACCGGCTGGCGCATCACCACAGCTGGTTGTTGGTCGCTGGATTCACTAAGAGAGAATGGGGGTAGAGACACCTTACCCTGTGATTCCGGAATCTGCGGTTCTGAGTGTGGAACCGAGTCTAGAACCGGGGTTAGAGCACACGGGTCCTCCGAAACCTTTGTGGCTGAGGTAGATGGGTCAACAGCATCGATCACCCCAGTAGAGAGGTCAGCAGCCTCTTCCTCTGCGGGTTCTGTAGGCCGCAGCAGCATGGGCCTCAGGAACTGTGCCCCGCAGCAGGCACACTTGGGTCCACAGCTCAATTCGCCATCTGGAAAATCACACTTGGGGCATAGGCCTCTGACGTACCTTTTTCCTTCCAATCTCACTGTCTCAACCCCTCCTGGTAGCTGATAGAGCTCAAAATTCATACCACCAGAGAGTTTAAGGTCTTTCTGTAAGCACGGGCACAAAAGAAACGTTACACACAGTCCTTCTACTGGCCAAACACCATACAACTGAGGATGTGGTTCATGGCATCCTGTACTTTCCTCAGTGGAGACAGCAGTTACTAATTGAGGCTCACTGTGCTATCTCCCCCTGGTGGAATTTAAAGGAGGGGCGGCACACTCTTTCAAGGGGTGTTTCTTGTTCTGCACTGCGCCACTCAGTTGGCGGGGGCGGGGCTTAGGTTTACCCGCCAATCCCGGACAGATTTTTGCAACACAGTTTAGTGCAGGCTTGCAGTCAGCCGCACGTGCGCTCTCCTGCTTTGGCGGGAGACGCCATTTGACTGGGTCTGCATAGACTAAAGGGTAACCCTCAGATGGGCCCCCTGAGATAAACAGTGTGGACGGTGCTTCGGACAGGCATATATCCTCAGTGAAGCTTACCACGAAAAGCATCGTTTTCCACGTGGATGTGGTATCTTGTTCTACAGCTAAGCCACATGCTTACGGCCACCCAGGAATTTTACACATATACTCCCTAACCTCTCCAGCGGTTATAGTGGCACGGAGGCCTCCTACCGCCACCACGCGGCGGGGTTCAAGATCTCGCAGCAAGGCCCATGTGAGGACCTCGTGTCCGGACTTTACAAACATGGTGACAAACAAATTGGACAATGTCATACAAAAACAGAATAGGGCACCCCAGGTCTGATCTCAGCAGTGCCTCCAAATGTAACGGGTATTTCCCCACCCAATCGCAGATATAGGGTGAGTGCGGAGAACCTACAGTTACCAGGTGTGGTGCTTTACCTGTTAGGCTCACAGGAGGGCTGAGCTTTCACCACGGGGAACCTGGGGCAAGTATATTATGGGTAACCCTGTACTCGGTGCAGCGCCTCCACCTGCGATGGTTCCCAGCAGAGCGGGAGTTGTTCCTCGCAGGACACATACAAATAACCACATACACTGTATTTATAATAACCAACACCTTTACTGGTGAACATAGGAACCATATAGCATCAACAGAATAACGGGTGTCCCTCTCTAGAGCAGACACTGACTATTTCGTCTCGCAGGACGCTCCCCCTACACCGGGTGATCCCACCCCGTGTCCAATAATCCCCACACAATGTCCCGCACTCTTTCAGAGAGAGGATATGTGTGACTGTGCAGTCACTGATGGCTAATAGAATCGTTGGTGCACTTGTTGATAAGGGGGTTACCTGCCGAGCACTCCAGTGCTCGGGCCTGCAACGGGCTTCACAAAGGATCACACGAGTTCCTGCATGACATCCAGGATCCACCGTCTGGGACGATCCCACCAGGATGGCCTCTGCAGCCACAATGAAGATCTGCGCCCAACCTTCTGAACGGATGCGCAGCGTCTGCTGAGTCCCTAACTGACTCTATGAACTACAGTGATGCTCGCTGTACTATAGGCCGTCCCTACATCACAGCAACCTTAAATGGCTTCAGGGTAAACTCCTAGGGGCCTACGGGGTAGCCTATCCTATGCAATTGGGTCCCTAACCCCCTGCACCCACACTACCTCTTCCCGTCACCACCCGGGTCCCCTCGGACTAACTCCTACCTCACACTTCCAACCCCTGAAGAAACGCACTGCAACCTTCTTGGTGCATGCAGAAAACGCGCAACACACACACACGATGTCCTCTTGTCAGCACTGACAGCCGTGACACTGACAAGACGCACACACATGAACCTAAGGGTAGGGTCCCGAACCTGGGGCCGTCCCTTATTAATTACCCACTAGCCTGGTGGGGAGTTGGGCCTGTCTGGGACCTGGGGAATCTTACCTGGTGCAGGAGCTTCACTTGCTCCCTACACCCTTCCTTCCCCTTCTTGCTCCCAGCTCCAACTGCCGTTCTCATCGCGCGAAAATGTATCTTTTCCTCTCTGTGCAATGAGATACTCCATCCCTATTGGCTCCCTGGCGTCACGTGGGGCGCAACTGAGGCTCATGGGACTTGTAGTCCCCTCCAAGAGCCTTCCCTGGTAGGTTAGTGTTCGTGCGCTTATCTCTGCGCATGCGCGAGTCTCCACTGGCCACCTCAACTCCCTGACTATCTGCGCATGCGTGATCCCGCGCACGCTTGCGCAACCCGTCATGGCGGCCCCCGCTAGCCGGGTACGCCGCCGAGCCTCCCAGCGCTCAGCTCTCTCCCTGCACCGGCCCCCACCTTTGGGAACAGCCGGCGGGTCCGTCGCTGCCTCTGGCGGCACCCGCGACCGCGCTGACCCAAAGGAGGGGGGTCTCTGGGAGCCAGAGGGCACTAAGGCTACACTGTCATTGCTTGATCATGGTGATTTTCTTTTATCGTTGTTGTGCTCTATGCTTTACTCTGAGAATGTTTGATCTTTTCAAACTTGCCGATTTGGATCTATGACAATGTATGTTTGAAAGATTCAATTACATTTAAAAAATATGTTTACAGTGACCATAACTTTTCAGTGGTGTTGTACATTGACTTATTTGCTATCATTTTATTCTCAAGACAGACATAGAAAACGTATATCCTCAGAATTGCCAGTTACATTACAAACCATTTGAAACACAAATACCATATTTGTTATATTTGTTTTAAGGTTTCTGTATAGAAATACAGATATTTTTTAGTAAAGTCATTTACAGATGGTATTAGCATAATGGTGACTATTTGTTACATTGCATTCAGACAAGGGTTTGCCTGAGGTTGAAAATAGGCGCACAGAGAATATCCAGGTGAACGTGGAGCCTTTTAATACAATTCAAATCACGGTAGAATATTGGACCTTGAATTTGGTATAGTAAAATGCAGGTGAATTGTCTAAACCTGCCCTCCATATTCGCTTTGACATCCCCTTTTGCAAATAGCATAACATTCTATCGGCAAATCTTATGAAACATTTCATTTGTTTAATGTGAATGCTTGAAATGTTTCATACATTTGTCGGTTGAATGTTTTAACAGTCACCCACACCAACTCAAATCCGAGAGTATAATGGCTGCAACTGGAGGCTTCACCCGTGTTTATACTCCTTCCAAAGCGAACATTAAAATTAATATTTGATTCAGTTTATTTTTATTCAAATGTGAATGCTACATTTTTATTCAAATGTGAATATTTGTATTCAAATGTCATACTGTACATAAATCCTTGGCAAGTGTAGAAGAGGTAAATATTCATGTCTGTGAAGAAACGTCACATTCGTAGTGAAAATATAATCTCTGTAAATAATTCTCTCTCTAACATCCATTCCTCAGTGTACACAAGTTGAGCAGAATTTCAATACCAAGGAGGTGACTTGGAGAACATAGGTGTGCCTATGTGCACAATATACGAAACATATGAAACACATTAACTCAACAAAAATCCTCATCTATTCTTTAAAATTTAGCCTTCATTAAAATATATCTTTGTTGATAATGACAGTTGCCTTTAAAGTAATGCTTTATATTTATTTGGGTACCAAATGGACCTACCATGCCAGCAATGTCAGTAGAATATATTACTACAGACGCAATTCTGTTAAATACAACTATATAATATGTATTTGTCTATTGGCTTAAATTGTTACTTTTTTCAAAGTTAAGGATGAAATAGACAAAAGATAATGTTTGTAGTACAGAAATATTTTAACTTCCAGCAAAAACATTTATATCAGAAGAGCTGTAAAATGATCAATAACCTGACTAGAGAAATGACAGCTACACATTCCTGACCTTTTACACAGGCAATTTACACAGTCCAGAAACACCTGCCTTATAATTAATGTGCTAATCAATGCAGCAGGGATCAGCAGTTGCCATATTCTTCATTTCTCCTCAGATACAAACCAGCATTTCTATCTCAATTAGTTGCCTTATTTTACACAGCTTCTCATTACTGAATAAAATTGGTTTCACTTGCTGAACCCATCAAACCAATCTTTAGTTCTAAAGGACTTATTAAACTATGACATAAGCAGAGAATAATTTTTCTTTTTACATATTAGTTTTAAATGGATAGTAACAAAACCTGTTTATGAAAAGGCACAATAAATTCCTGAAAGACTATTCCATATGATTGGATGTGCATTAATAAATATGAGTTGTATATGGAAAGAGAAAAAGCTCTATGGCCCAAATCCACAGAGGTCTGTTAACTCAGGGCTCATAATGGTCTGTTCTAAAAATGTATAAAAGACATTTGTTTCCACGGGCTTAATGGAGATACACTAAGATCATTTAAAATAAAACAATAGCCATTAGGTCCCTCATTAACACATACGCTCATTAACATGCTTTAGTCCATGCGCATTAAACATGTTACCGCAGATTCACACGTTAACTTATGTTAATGCACATATGCATTAAGCATTAATGGCACACATGCGCAATGGTACTTATATAACGCATTTCCATTACATAATGAAGCTATATATGCATGTTAACATTTAATGCCACCCATGCATTCGCATTCTCATTCTCTCTCTCTCTCTCTCTCTCTCTCTCTCTCTCTCTCTCTCTCTCTCTCTCTCTCTCTTCTCCCCTCCCCCTCCCTCTCTCTCTCTCTCTCTCTCTCTCTCTCTCTCTCTCTCTCTCTCTCTCTCTCTCTCTCTCTCTCTCTCTCTCTCTCTCTCTCTCTCTCTCTCTCTCTCTCTCTCTCTCTCTCTCTCTCTCTCTCTCTCTCTCTCTCTCTCTCTCTCTCTCTTCTCCCCTCCCCCTCCCCCATGGTTCTTTATTGATACCATCACAACACAGCCGTGGTCTGCTCAATTACAGCTTCTCAGGTCAGCTATTCATTGGATGATGGTCCCTGGACAACCACTACAGGTCAGGGCCCCTGCAGCTGTCCTAGCTTTTCCTAACTCCCTTATAAGAAGTCAGGGTACAGGCTTACACTAACTCTCCCCCAAGGGGGAGAGGAATAGGGAAGGCCCCCAAATTCAGGCTCCCAGTTGTGTGACCTTGCCTCTCTCAGTGGGGAGAAGCAAACTGAATTTGGGCGATACTGCCTTTAGGTACAGCCAGGAGGAGGGCACCAGGTCTGTCCCATGATTGGGCATGCTCAGGCCTGTGGTCACCGCCTCCCACTGTCACTCAAATGCAACATCATGGAATGGGAAAACCCATCTTAACTGATGACAAGGCCTGTTCTTACCAGGGATTACTGCCAGTACAAGGGCAGGTTAGTAGCCACAGGTTTTATGGCTAGAAATATATACATTCACACACACAATGTGGTGGGTTTGGAGCTTGCTAAGACTGTGCACGTCTAATTATAAATTGGTAACATTCCATATTTATCCGGGGCAATATCGGATTTGGTAATATCAAACAATGTAGAAGTAATTACAAATATTCAAGTCAAGTAACATTTGGGTCACAGTGATCATAATATGGTCTCATTTGAAATAAATAATCAAAAAAACAGATTTCTTGGGTTCAACAAAGAATTTAAACTAGAAAGACAGATTTATTAAACTGAGATCTAATCAACAACATTTTAAATTGGGTTGATGTTTTTACAGGAAAAATGTTGAAGATTAAAGGTCAGTCTTTAAAACATTGTTAGAAAAGCACACTTACAGTATAAGCAGGGCTTGACAAATCACCCAAAAAGCTACTGGCCCCTTCGCTCCGCCCCCACTTTTAATTTTTTTTAATAAATTCCCGATAAGAACTAATAACAACATTTGTTTTTGACATAACAGTTTATTTATTGTATTACATTTATAGTTTACTGCAATGACTCCTTGTTACATTGTTACTGTACGTGTGTGTGTGTGTGTGTGTGTGTGTGTGTGTGTGTGTGTGTGTGTGTGTGTGTGTGTGTGTGTGTGTGTGTGTGTGTGTGTGTGTGTGTGTGTGTGTGTGTGTGTGTGTGTGTGTGATGTCAGATGACCTCAATAATCTAGAAAAAAAAGCCAGATGTGAATGACTACTGTAGTTTCCTGAACCTCTTAACAAGTGTCTGGATGCCCCCACTTCACAATTTCTTAAGCAGCAATCCCACTTGGGATCTTACCTGATCCGCAGTTCCTCAATGTCCAGGTACCCTCATTCCCACAATATTATATATTGGAGGAGAGGTGTTCCTTACCTGTCTTCTGGGTTAGGGGTGATTCCAATGTCTCCCGTGTGAAGCTTGAGAGTCAGATCTGGAAGAAAGCAGTATAGGTTATTTTGGTGTAGGTATAGGGCATTTAAGATATATAGCGTAAATAAGATATCCATCTGTCAGGGTTTGGCTGTATTAATCTGTGCCTGTTTATGGTACAGATTAATACTGTGGGAGCCAATGCATTTGTTGGCAAATGCTTTTCTTCTATTGACTGTTTTATTTTCTATGTCTTTTTATTGTTTAGATTAAATTGATTGAATTGTCATGGCTTGTTTTTTTCTTTTTACAGATTGGTTAGCGATTTTATTTAATGATGTATTTTGGTTGCTACTGGTTTTAATTAACATGTTGCCAAGTGGTTGCATTAATTAATTGTTGTGGTGGTTACTGCTTTTAGGTATTACATCTATTTTTTGGCTTGTGGTATGATTTATGTAATTTATTGCATAGTGGTTTTAATTATTTTATTGAATGCCTAGTGGTTTTATTTCTTTAATTGATTGGCTAGTGGTTTTATTTAGTTAATTGCTTGGTTGGCTAGTGCTTTTAATTTTTTTTTTGGATGTTTAGGTGCTTGTTGTATCTGTTTTAGTATTGTGTATTTTTGACATTTATGCTTTTGTATTAGTGTGACCATTGACTGCTATAGTAGCTTAACATGCCCATATTATATGGGTATGAGGAAGTACCACTCAATGGGTACAGGGTGGGTATAGTGGGTCGGGAGTGGGTGGTTAGGCCTCCTAGGTGTGTAGTGTGGCAGGGTGGGTTAACCCCTTAATTACTATAGCGGGTATTAACCGCTAAAATAATTAAGGGGTTAGGGGCCATTTGATTGTATTTTTTATGTATTATTGCTGGTATCGAAGGATATGGCCCTGCAGTATGATGATGAGGACACCCTTCATGTTGACAGGGGTAAAAGGTTTTTATTTACTTTATTTATGCTGGCTGGCTAATTTTGTGTTTAATAATGGGGAAATAATCTATTATCCACATCTGGATAATGCCCTTGATTAATTGATCATCAGCAAGTGTGACCACCTCTATAAAAGCCAAAGTTTTAGCAGTTTGCTGGTCTGGAGCATTCAGGTTTGTGTTAACACAATGCCAAGGAGGAAAGACATCAGCAATGATCTTAGAGAAGAAATTGCTGCTGCCCATCAATCTGGGAAGGGTTATAAAGCAATTTCCAAACAATTTAAAGTCCATCATTCTACAGTGAGAACGATTATTAAAAAGTGGAAAACATTCAAGACAGTTGCCAATCTTCCCAGGAGTGGACATCCCACCAAATTCACCCAATGTTCAGAGAAATTGCAAAAAACAAGAGTTACATCTCAGACTCTACACGCCTCAGTTAGCATGTTAAATGTTAACGTTCATGACAGTACAATTAGAAAATGACAGAACAAGTATGGTTTGTTTGGAAGGGTTGCCAGGAGAAAGCCTCTTCTCTCTAAAAAGAACATGGCAGAAAAACCTGTTAGGTTTGCAAAGTTGCATCTGAACAAACCGCAAGACTTCTGGAACAATGTCCTTTGGACAGACGAGACCAAAGTGGAGATTTTTGGCCATAATGCACAGCGCCACGTTTGGCGAAAAACAAACACAGCATATCAGCACAAACACCTCATGCCAACTGTCAAACACGGTGGTGGAGGGGTGATGATTTGAGCTTGATTTCACAGCCACAGGAACTGGGAACCTTGCAGTAATTGAGTCGACCATGAACTCCTTTGTATACCAAAGTTTTCTAGAGTCAAATGTGAGGCCATCTGTCCGACAGCTAAAGCTTGGCCGAAATTGGGTCATGCAACAGGATAATTATCCCAAGCATACCAGCAAATCTACAACAGAATGGCTGAAAAAGAAAAGAATCAAGGTGTTGCAATGGCCCAGTCAAAGTCCAGACCTCAATGCTGGTTTGTCCAGGTCTCCATTTTATTCACTAAACACCATTGTTTAGGGCATTAGCCCTGTATAGGTATACTTAATTATGCCCTCAGGCATAGCTAATATATAAATTGCTTCACTGTCTCTTCTCTGGGGATTTTATTATTTCCTGCACTATATATATATATATATATATATATATATATATATATACATACATACATATATATATATATATGTGTGAAAAAAAGAAAAAAGAAAACAGGCGCACACCTAGTGCATTAACGTAATAACAAATGTTTTATAGAACTTGAAATCAAGCAAATGCCCACTCACAAGAGTACTGAAAATATAAGCCGGTATGAGATTGGCTCTCATGTGCCAGCAACTCTGTCCAATAGAGATGATGGCCTCCTCTCGTGCCTCTCCTCCATGTAACCGGATGGCCGGAAGTGAAGTCCTTCCAACTCGGTGCTCCGTTTGAGGTGTCCCTCCGGGATCCAGCAGTTTCAGAGTCTTAGTGCCGGCAACAATAGCACGGGAGACCAGGAACCAGCGTATCTCCTCCAACAGCACCAAAGATCATGGGCAAGTGACGGCTTCAGTCAGACCACGCCCTACGCGTTTCGTCATCTATGATGACTTCATCAGGGGTACCCACTAGACGCCCCTTCACAGTATTTATAGGGAGGTACTTTGCATACATTAATTATTTAATCAATTATACAATTAACTATTAAAAAATGTGTCAATCACAAAGTCAATCACATAGTGTTGTGGGGACCCAATTGAGTTGTTTAGAGAATAAGTCCTAAAGAACTATTAACAGTAAGTGAATTGTTTTATGGTGTATCAAGTGTTTTGAAGGTTGTTAATTATAATTATAATCACAAGTGAGGATTAAGGAAATCCATATAGAACCAAAGAGTATATAATATTGTGAATATAAAGAGTTGAACCCCTGCAATACTCACTTTATATAATAATTCAATTTTACTTCGCAGAACTCTATTGGTAACCAGATTCAAAGTGACATCTGGTTTATTTTTTTAAATAAAATCAGGTTTTTATTTTTAAGAAGAAAAACTTCTGTTCTTGCTTCAAATCCATTTGCTGCTACTCCTCTGGCTCCACATTGGAATCAATAAACCTGGCACTCACACTGCTATTTTACGTGTGACATTAGGTATGTTTATTATGTGTATTGTATGGGTTAGAAAATATGATTCGTTTAGTATATGCACTTTATGGGTTAAAATTTTTTTGATTCAATTATGTGGTCAATTGTTGTTGAGATAAATATACTAGTATAATGTTCACATTAGTTACAATTTAAATTCTTTTCCAGATTCTGAAAAATTATGGGTCATATTAAAAATAAAAATAAAAACCTGATTTTATTTAAAAAAATAAACCAGATGTCACTTTGAATCTGGTTACCAATAGAGTTCTGCGAAGTAAAATTGAATTATTATATAAAGAGAGTATTGCAGGGATTCAACTCTTTGTATATTCACCATATTATATACTCTTTGGTTCTATATGGATTTCCTTAATCCTCACTTGTGATTATAATTATAATTAACAACCTTCAAAACACTTGATATATCATAAAACAATTCACTTACTGTTAATAGTTCTTTAGTCTAATTTAAATTGATTGCAATATCCCTTTGTGTCCTATTTTGGACTTATTCTCTAAACAACTCTATGTGATTGACTTTATGTGATTGACACATTTTTTAATAGTTAATTGTATAATTGATTAAATAATTAATGTATGCTAAGTACCTCCCTATAAATACTGTGAAGGGGCGTCTAGTGGGTACCCCTGATGAAGTCATCATAGATGACGAAACGCGTAGGGCGTGGTCTGACTGAAGCCGTCACTTGCCCATGATCTTTGGTGCTGTTGGAGGAGATACGCTGGTTCCTGGTCTCCCGTGCTATTGTTGCCGGCACTAAGACTCTGAAACTGCTGGTTCCCGGAGGGACACCTCAAACGGAGTACCGAGTTGGAAGGACTTCACTTCCGGCCATCCGGTTACATGGAGGAGAGGCACGAGAGGACGCCATCATCTCTATTGGACAGCGTTGCTGGCACATGAGAGCCAATCTCATACCTGCTTATATTTTCAGTACTCTTGTGAGTGGGCATTTGCTTGATTTTAAGTTCTATAAAACAATTGTTATTACGTTAATGCACTAGGTGTGCGCCTGTTTTCTTTTCTCTTTTTTTCACAGATATATTTAGGGAGTAGTGATCCCTTTGAAACGGGCTGCCAATACCTGGATGTCACTGCTTTTGGAACGGGACTTTGTTTTTTCAGAGGTTTTTTATAAAGGTTTTTTATTTAATAATTTTTTTAATTTTTTATGTTATTATTATTGAATATATTGTTCTATTTTAATTATTAGTATTGTGTTAAATTAACATCACACCAACTCTGAGATTACAGGTTTTAGCAGGTATAATTTGCTATCATCACATCACCCCACTAAACGCTTTCACGGTAGGGTTAATTAGTTCTTCAATTCAATAGCCTTGTCCAGGATATATTAGAGGCGCTACTTCACTCTTGTTTGTTTCTTTTGACATATATATATATATATATATATATATATATATATATATATATATATATATATACATACATACATACATACAGTTGTGTGAAAAAGAAAGTACACCCTCTTTGAATTCTATGGTTTTACATATCAGGACATAAAACAAACAATACAGACCGGCACCTAAAGAGTCCAATAAGGAAGACAATACAGTCCAATGGTGATGAAGTGTTAAGAAGTTAAAGTCCAATCTTGCACTTCCAAGCTCCACAGCAGGATGTTATATGGTGCATGTGAAACAAAGAGAGAGAAAAAAGAAAAAAACCATCATAGTGCAAAACTGCTACAATGAAGACACATAAGACAAACAGGACAACACAAATACTAGACAAACCCAAGCAAGGCTGACAAATAATACAAGAGTTAATTTAATACACACAAAATAAAATGAACACGGCAGGTGACGGATCCTGGTAGAAAAAACAGAAACCTACTTACAGGACGTCCGCAAAATAAACGCAGAGGTATAGGGTGAGTAGTGCACGGCTACGGCGTCAGGTAGATGCGTGGCTTCCAGGGGTTGCTCCAACACTGTCCTTTGCTCCGCGACCGGATGTGCATCACTAGGGGTAATACGTCACTGGGGGCGGGACAAGATACCGGAACCCCATTCTACTACTGCTGTACTGCGATAACGCTCCTGTTGGTACTCTGCCTTAGTCCAAGGAATAATTCTAACAAACTGCCCAATGCGTGTCGTGCGCATGCGCACTTCTTCAGGGGAAAATGAACACCAGACATGGGATGTTTAAATACTGACAGAACAAATACCATTGGATAAGGGAAGAACCACCCACAAACCCAATGATCAAATGTAATTAGTCTAAATGATTGTCAGTCATGTCCTGTGTAAACACAGCCTCACTAACAATAACTACAAATAACAAACTATCACAATACAATAACACTAAAACACTAACAGAAATGCATATAGACTCTAAATAAAGTCATACAATTAAGAATAATATACCAACATATTGTCATCTATTATTAATAGCTATAAACAATATACATCCTGCCAGTAAACTCATTCACGCTAGGATGTGTATATATAGTCTCATTTAGATGCACGCAAACTAGATGGATAGAGGAGAAATGACATTTTAATGTCAGTCTACCATAAAAGATTTCCAATTAAAATGTATATCAAAATTGCTATCACGCAATTAATTTAATAAAAAATAAATAAGTGTTAAAAAATATATATTTATATTAAAAAGACTCCTAGTTCAAAATCAATATTAAGGCCATTAGGAGAGAGGGTCTTCAACTCATAGATCCAATAAGCTTCACGCCTACTGATCTGATTGAGCTGATTTCCCCCTCTTCAACTGGCTGGCACTGTCTCAATAGCTTGGCATCTTAATCCAACAGGATTCTGATTCTGATGGATGCGAAAATGGTGAGAAACACTATGTGTCGTTATACCTCTCTTAATGTTATAAACATGTTCATATACCCTTCTTTGGTAGCACCTCCCTGTTCTGCCCACATATTGTAGGCCGCAGGGGCACTGAAGTAAATATATCACAAAGGAAGAATGACAATTAATAAAGGATTTGATGGTATAGATTTTTGAGGTCACATTAGATCTAAACGTTTTAGTGTTAAAGCTAAATGAACAGGCAGTACATTTTGTGCATTTAAAAAAGCCCTTGTTGGTATTAGTTAATTTAGATTTGGAATGATCTAAAGGACAGCTAGGTGCCAATCGTGATTTAATATTCGAGGCTTTAGTAAAAATAATATTAGGTCTAGCCGGAAGACATTGTGCTAATGTGTTATCACATAGAAGAATTGGCCAATGCTTATTTAAAATCTGGCGGATATTTGGTGCCATTTCATTATATTGTGTAACAAAGGCCAGACCACCATTCAGCTCTTTGTTTTTCGGTGAATTTTTACTCTTATATTCCAAAAGGGTATTCCTCTCTATTTTATCTACCTGCAGAGATGCCTCTGCAAGCAGGCTGAATGGTGGTCTGGAGAGATTTAGCTTTTACGGGCTCCGTGTAACAATGGTTATTCAGACAAAATGTGACACATTGTGTGCTCATTTGCATGTCATTTCCCAGAATCCCTTGCTGCAGTGGAAGCACTGTATGCTGGGGATAATGGTGAAAGGCAGGGTTGCAGACCTGCCTAAGACATGTGAATGTGCTCACAATGGATCATTTTATTTGCTATATGCATTACGGTGGAGGTTTCTTGTTGCCTTTTTCACCCACCATAACTTAAAACGTGTATGTATATGCTGTGGGAATAAACAGTGCCTGTTAAGGTGATTACCCGAATCGTAGTCCCAAAGAATCACAACAAAACACCAAATATCCTAGCCAGCCCAGATGAGCTATAATAACCACTAAATCGTGCTAATTTTGTGTGGTGATGATGGCTCTGATGGTGGGTAAAATGTGAGATTTGACTAAATAATATATGGTAAAACAATATTAAAATGTAAAAATAAAAGTGATAAAATATAAATATTAAAGTTCAAATAATAATATAAAGTCATTTTACCCAATACTGGGTAAACCTTGTATGGATAGTTTTGGGGTCCGGGCTGCTTCTTCCTTGGGGTCAACAACCTCCCAACAGATACCTATTAGAAAAACAAGAAGAGGAAAAGCACCCGATCCTTGTGTAAAATCCATTTGTTTCCATTAACCGGCAGGACATATATCCGTGTGGGACAGGAAGTAGGAAGATTCAGAGCGAGCACCGAGAAGGTCTATATAAATATCAAAATCCTTGGGGGAGATGCTTCACGCAAGTAGCAGCATGGGGTGACTGCCATCCATAAAGAAAACTCAGGACAGCACAAGCGCGGACAGAAGACTGTTTCTGTTGCTAGGGTCACGTGGCTTGAGTGAGCTACAGTGGTGGACTAGCTCAGACGCCAGACGCCAGAAAGGGGAAGGAGTTCCCCAAATCACCCGCAATACAGATCGTGTTTGCTAGGAACCACAGGCTGCAATCTTGGGTTGCCGGAGAGACACTTACCAGGTGACACCAGCAGCAGTGAGGTATTACAAGGATACACACAGTGTGATGGAGCAAACAGACGGCGATTTGGCTACATTTTGGCGCATGGGTTTGCCCATACAATGCTTTTTATTCAGTGACAAATTGTGAGTGTACATTTGTCGTGATTCATATCATTAAAACTTTGTTATTGGATTTTACACAAGGATCGTGCGCTTTTCCTCTTCTTGTTTTTCTAATATATATGTATATATATATTGTATATATACTGTATATATAATATATATATTATATATATTTTATTTTTTATTTTTTTAAACACATATGGAATGCTATCGATTTACTCATCCAATACTCCCTATACATTTTCTGAGCTAATTTTATGTTCAGCCATTACAAGTATATTAGCATCTCACCACTGTATTTTCCCTTACTTTTGACGATTGAGTGCATCTTATTGTGACTTCTTGGTCATTCTCCAAGTGTCTATATCCTCCTGTCCCCAATCTAAATTGGTTGGAGGACATGTCCCAAGCATGTTTTCACATCATGCAGAAGAAGGAGCTGTACTCTCTCATGCTCAATTTAGTCCTCTACCTCACCCTAGAGAGTGCAACAACCAATGCCTGAGGCATGCACACAGAAAGGTAGTGTCAGAACAGCTCTTGTATAAAACATTAACAAGTGCTTTATTTCGATGTATATAAGTTTGTTTTGGTATTGGATCACTTTATATTATTTTGCAGAAGTTTAGGTTGATTTTAGTTTATTTATAAACCCTTTTGATTTCCGCCAGGAGCTGCAGTGATGTATCCCAGGTAAGCAAATCTTGTGCAGCTTATCTCCCCTTCTTTTGATTCTCTGTTTTTCACCTTCTTTTAAGTTATTTTCTGCCTGTTTATTTGAGTTGGGAGCTGTTCTCAACTTTTTATTTGGAGAAAGGGCTGGGTGCAGATTCTTGCTGGGGAGAGAGGCATTAAATAGGGAGAAAAAAGCTGAACTTCAACAGTTTTAAAAACTGCCTGTAATTCTCACTAAGCATAGGTGACCTTAATTGGTCAGTTACTCTCTGCACCTCTCTCCCCTGGTACTTTCTCCTCTCCTGGTATATGAGTAATGTCTAAGGGAAGGAGGGAAAATAAAGCATCAAGGGGATGTGCTTATTTCTCCATAATGTGGCTGACACCCATACCATGATGCAGAGATGAATCATAGTAGGGGGGGGGGGGCTATATCCTCATTGAACACCTGGAAGTGTTGGAAACAAGGATTTCCTTATCCAATGTGCCCCCCTTCCACCCAGACTGCCTCTGGCACCAGAAACTGGCATGCCCTTTAAGAAATTAAGTCACCCATAATAAAAATACCTTTGGGCTGCAGGGATAGAGCACTGAGGAATGTGATCTTGTTCAGGCGGAAGGTGCCCATGCTGCTTCCAGTGAGCACTGAGTCTATAGAGGGGTCCTTTGGGTTTCCGTATGTGGACATCCTATACAGGGTGTTTTATAGAATGGAGGAGAGGAGATGCTTTCTGGAAAAGCATTGGGGCACAGTCGCAAGAGCTGCCTCAAGGGGCAAATAAGACATGCCCTGGCTGCTGCACCCACTCCTCCCTCTACCAGGGCACCCTGTCTCACTGAGCCCACCACAACAGGGCCCTCAAGGACTAATGTCTGCACTGATTGCATATGCTGCCCCTACTCCAGCAGTCACCTCAGTTTTTCTACCTTAACAAGGAAGAAGAAAATGGCCATGCTGAAAAAACTACCATCTGTAATAACTGTTTATCCAAAAACACAAGGTGTGGGGGGCAGGAGGAAACTCCTGCTGGGGGAAAAGTAGCACACTCTCTTTTGGAAACTCACCACAAGGACAAGAGGTTTAAGACAAACATGAGGGTGACTGAAGATGAGGAAGGGGAACAATATTTTGTTCACCCACTTGAAACATCTAAACGGAAAACAAAGCATCCATTCTGAACAGGGTGGCCTTGTACAATCCAGTTTTTGAATTAGCCAGCCTGGGAATAAAGTATTGGATCCAAAATCTGGCATGGAAACCCAAACTGGTGGACTGGACCCAGACCCCACTCCAGATCCCCAAGAGGGTGAGACATAAGGTTAGTAGATCTGACAGTGGTGGGAGGTAGTAGGGGGTACCATAGGAGCCAGGGTCATTGTGCCAGCACAAGGCTCTTCCCCATGAATGTTGGGGTACCCTCCACTACCTAAGCTAAATTGGGGAAAAAGTCCTGGAGAAATGTGTTTTGGGGCATTTACACCCCTGAGCTCAGCTGTCTTTGAGGACTCAGATGTCAATCAGGGACCTTCTGGTTGTGCCACCTAAAAGTTGCAACCATGAGACACTATCCCAGCTTGTGTCACTGAAGGAGGGGGATAATATAGGACTGACCCCCTGGGGTAGACACTGACACTGGGGTAGAAACTGAGGGGGTTGTTTGGGGTATGGGGGAAGAGGTTATGGGGGAAGTGTTCCAGAGAGTACCCTAACTTCTATTAATGGGCATCTGCTGGTGTTAGCCCTCTTTGTGGGAAGTCCCACTCCAGCTCTCGGTAGAAGGTGCTTGCAGAGGTGGAACTTCCCCATGGGGTGCTCGCTGAGGAAGACTCTTCCCATGGTATCACAGACCCGACCACAGTGACATCCCATTTGCAAAGGTGATGGGGGAAGAAGCAGTGAAGGCATTGTGTATCTCGGAAGCCTCATAAGTAACTCAAAGGGACACTACCTCCCACAAATGTCAACAGCTACCACTAAAAGCACAACCCCAGTGTTACAAAATGTAGAGGGTACGATTGAGCCCTTCATTGAGATTAACTTGATTAGGGAATGGCTTGGAGCTTTGAGATAACTTAGCACTCCTGGAGTTAGTGCTGAGTGAGTGGGAGTCCTTTTGTTCCACAGAGTCAGTGGACCCCCTGACTCCCATTATCTCTGCCCAGGACGTATCTGGCTTCCTGGATAGAACCCTATATGAACCCAAAAAGGTGAAGACGAAGTTGACCCTCCAGAAGTGGAAGGATGTCTTGCTCATCCTCTGCTCTAACAGAATATATGCAGGCAACCACAGGGCCAAAAACTCTGAAAGAATCCAACTATTGTGCACCTGCAAGTTGTACCACTTGTTGCGATCCCACAAGTCTAGTCATGATTCCGTCTGAGTGCATGTGGGAAGCATAAAATAAACTTCTGACAAACAATGGCTTTGCCCATAGTTACGCTTTTTGTTAATGGCACAGGTTCCAGATGCTCTCCTTCCTGCAGAAGGGAGTGTATTATACCACTCAAGAAACTGAGGCCAGGTGTAGTGGCAAGGTAATATCTTTTTCAACCACCTCACAAAGTAATCTTGTGGGGTGGTTACCCTGTTTTCAGAGTCCGTTTCTGCTTGTCAAAGCTGTTCTTTCAGACCAGCGATGAAGGCTACATGTTCAATTTCTTTGAAACTGTATTATCCTGCCAGAGGACCAGTGAGAGTGCAGTTTTTCACCAGACTGTCAGACAATCTGGAGATTCCCAAGGCGGATGAATGTGTGGTACTTGGGGTGATTTCAACTGCAGATGATACAGAGCCGCACACCCTCTCCATATCGGTCCTACAGGAGATTAGATCTGCAACTTCCTTGTCAATGTCTGGCGAGAACATCCAAAGGCATCCTCTGCGTTCACCTACATTAGATTGTGGCATGAACGGGTGTTCTGGTCCTAGATCAATTATAATTATATCTATTACCACAGCTTGTAGCAGGGTCCAGTGCCATTAATCTGGCGCAGTTCACGGACCACAATTGGGCATTAGTGACTTATTAGTGACTGATTAATATGAACAGTGTCCTTGACCATCTATTGACACTTAAACAGTGTTGGAGTAAGAAGGGTTCGTGACAAAGGTTCAGGAGTTTTGGATGGCCTGGCGAGGTTGCAGGGTGGACTTGACAAAAAACAAACTGGATCAGCACTCAAACATAATAATAATAATGAGGGACATACTTTTGCCTTGGTTTCACAATGTTTCTTCTTTAATGTATCAAAAAAAGCAGCAATACAGAAACAAATCAGTACATATAGGGAATGGAAATGTTAGTATACACACACTGTTATATGTGTACAATAGAGAAACATTTCAAGGCCCCCTGGCTCCCTTGTTCTACAGAACATTGCCAAGAATAGACTAGCTGACAATGGAACTCTTTCAGTTGTTCTGGAAGAAGCTGGGACCTGCTTTTACCAAGTCCCGGCAGAAGCACTAGAGACTGATAAGAGGCCCCTTTCATGGTGGTTGGCAGTATTGTCTCTGTTGCAGAAGAAAGGTGATCTCTGCCACATTTCTAACTGGTGACTGATCTCACTGCTCAGCGTGTACTATAAGATCAAAGACAAAGCTCTCTCAGAGATATTTAAGACAGTGCAGGCAGAGTTAATTCATACTGACCAGTCTTACACTGTCCCAGTTTGGAAGAAGCTTGTGGGGAGCGCAGAATTTCACCATGTAAAGGGAATGAAAAAAATAATAGTGTAATATATCCTAAACACCTGTAACAATGTATATGGGGATCGAGATTAAGAACTCACATTCTCCCAGTCAAATAACAGCATTGGAAGACAATATGAAGACTCTGTAGTTTGCAGGGGGATCTTGCTTAGGATACTCTCCCTGGTATCAGTGGAACGAACCCTCGATGAAAACAGAAACAACTCTAGTGCAACATTGTATGTTCACTACTGATGTATTCAATAAAAACAGTGGTAATCCACACTTACATTAGCACCATGTGCACAGACACGTAACAACCAAAGCGCAGCAGCAGTATACACCATCTACCCCACTCCCGGGATCGCGTCACTTCCGGTCCGTCCCATCGCGTCACTTCCGGTTTCGCGATCGATCTCGAAATGGATCCACACGGGTTCTGGGGTATGGGGGGCACACTCTGGGTTGCTGCTAGTTCACTCTATGTGTTTCGCTGGCGTGCCAGCTTCATTTCAGGTCAAGGACCTGCTGCACTATGCGCAGAATACTGGTCTGTCATTCGCCTTCTTGTCCCTGGATTAAGAGAACACATTTAAGAGGGTTGATCATAGTTACCTCACATAGACCCTGCGAGCATTCGTCTTTGGCCCACAATTCTGTACATATTTGCAGTCTGTTAAAGATTAATTGGTCCTTCACAGCACTTTTAATGTTTTGGTTGGCAAGTACATCAATGGTTCCCCTTATCAATTCAACTCTATGTGCTGCCATCGAGCCCTTCCTCTGTCAGCTTAGGAAGAGGTTAACTGTGCTGGTGCTGCAATAGCCAAACATGCTGATAGTTCTGTGAGCATATACTGATGATATACTCCTTCTGGTCTAGTTAATCTGGATTGTGCAAAAGCATGAAAAAAATACTGCTGTTTCTTCATCTCAGATGAAGTGGTCCAACAGATCTGGTCTTCTGGTGGGTCCCTTACAAGTAGACTCCTTGCCCCCAAATGCTGTAATATTGCATGGTGGAGCAATACTCGGAAGTATCTCAAAGTCTATCTGTCAATTGTGGAGAACCTATCCCCAGACAAATTTAGAGAGCTTGAAGAGTGGGTAATCGCTTATCTTGTATCATGGGCGAATCTTGTGAAAATACTGTACCTCAGGGGGGCGGGATCTTGTGATCAACCAGCTAGCGTCCAGTCAGCTGCCGGCCCTGTTGATAGCCATAAGTCCTAAACCTGAATTTCTCAATAAGATTAAGAGGAAGTTGTTGAACATCCTCAGGATAGGGATACATTTGATCTTTGTGAGTGCTACATGCCTCCAAGGGAGAGAGTGTCGGACAGGGAGTGTCTGCACACAAAAACATACCTTCTACCTCTAATGCTTACACATATAGCTCTTTGCAGATCCACCTACACAGTGGGTGCAGCATGGTGACCAGCTTTGTTTGTCAGCTGTGCAATGTATGCAATTATGACAAGCAACTCTTCATGATCAAGCCCATGGGGTTAGATAGAAATCTCTCTGTGTTGCTGGAATACTACCGATGCCTTAGTTTTACCCAGGCAAGTGATCGGATACTGATGGCTGCATCTGTATATCGTATTCCCCCTATGCACCACCTTTATGACTACTGATTTTCATTTAAATATCAAGGTTGAGCGGTTAGTTATCTGTATGTGTATGTATAGATATCTGAGACTATAAGCAAAGGGACTGGGTAGAGGCACCAGATACTCATGCACAATTTGATTCTGCACTCTATCTGCATCCCTTGTCATCTGATCCAGCAGATAAAATATGCTATTTCCCCTAACTCAGGCACCTTCATCAAGGGGATATTGCAAACAAGAGAGCCATGCCCATCCCCAGCCCCAGCTCTCTTTATATTTGCTTTGGATCAAATTCATTGATGCACCCTCAGGCTCCTCTTTTTCCTAACCGCAGTACGTTGGAGGACACGGCTCTTAACATTTTTCTGTAACATGCCATGGGAAGGGCTGTATTCTCTCATGCTTAAAATAGTGCACTACCTTGCACTCATTACCTGCCCCAATACCATGTGGTGGTGGGTACTACCAGCAAATAATGGCAACAGACCCCCAGATATAAATAGGAGAATCATACACAATGCATGGAGCACTGGAGAGTACATGGCCGACTGACGCCCCCACCATTTGACCATTTCGCGAGAGTTTGTGTTTCATATTTATTTAGCATTTCCCAGACTGCATCCACCTTGAAGGGCCTTCTCCTGTAGTTTTAGATACACTTTTCCTCCTCACTAACCTGCTCCTTGAATTAGTCAAGCTGACTATTTATAAGACCAGGAAGCAGTGTTTAGAAGGGGAGGTCCAAATGAACATTGTAGTGATGTTTTGAGCACTGATGCACTCCCAAATCCAGATAGAGTCCACTGGGATAGTTTCAGAGTTTGCCTCCCAGTGGGCATCCAACAGGGTGCTATGCTTGATATCCCCCCATGTGGGTTATTTCTTCTCACCCCTCTTATTTATTGCACTTCATTTTTAATTTTACTGTGCAGTGAATATTTTGTTGTTAAATATTTTCTTTTTTCTCACTCTTTCCTGAGTAGAACAGATTAGTTTATTATTTCTTGTGATTGGCATGCTTTGCTGGCAAATCACTTCTGAATCACATAAAAAGGCCTGAGGCTTTCACACAAATGGGGTTGCAGCAGCCACAGTACTATGACTACGCCTGCGGCTGGTATCAGAAAAATCCACTGCGAGCCTTACTACTCTGCCCTCACTGCTAACTGAGCCTGAAAATTCCTCCTTAATCTCACAGGAAGCGCACAAGTAGAGACTCTAATGCCCTGGCTGCCCTGTCACTACCACTCATAATAAAAATTAAACTAAAAATGTAACTAAAATCTCACTCTTTCTAATCCCTCTTTCTCCAATCTTTCTCTCTCTTTAATCTCTCGCTCCCTGCCTGCTGCCTAGTGCACTGCCTATCCACCAAGCCACAACCCCAGTCGAACATACCCTGTCCCACAATCACTCACAATTAAAAGCGGAAAAAAAACAGGCAAGAAGTGGGAGTCACAAAATAAATGTGCTCGGATTAAGATTCTTCTGAATCCGCGGAACGTATTCCGAGTAAATCCGTCCATCGATTCCAAAGAAACCAAATGGACAGAATCTGATGGTGGATTCTGACAAATCCACATGCAGTTACAGTACGAGCACCCAAAACACAAGCGGATTTCAATGCGCAGATCGGAATGCACCCAACACCATTGGAAAATCTGTGGATTGGATTTTGATTGATTCTCCCATTTCTAATGCTTATTTATTTATAAAATGTTTTACCAAGAGAGTTACCTCTTATTTTCAAGTTTGTCCTGGGCACAGAGTAATGATAACAATAGATGGTTACATAAATGAACAGAGGTTATACAGTCAATTCACAGACATTTCATGGACAGTTAGAGTTGGGAAATTTGGTACGGGGATACAGGGGCTGGTGAGTTTCAGATTGAAATAGAGCAG
The DNA here is from genome assembly GCF_040206685.1 of Ascaphus truei. Lineage (NCBI taxonomy): Eukaryota > Metazoa > Chordata > Amphibia > Anura > Ascaphidae > Ascaphus > Ascaphus truei. The sequence continues at coordinate 151,732,972 of NC_134484.1, forward strand.
CTGTAACATTACCAAACATCAGTGAATGGCAGAAAAGGGCTCACAACCTTTGGCTGTGCCAAAGGCTGTCCACCTTTGGGGCAAAGCAGATGTAGACTAAAGGGGTTCAGATTGAATGCAGCTGTGGTTTCAAAGTTTTTTGTCCTTCTAGGTCATTAACATTCGAGTGGACAGGGTTGATGATACACATAGCCATAAGCAAACGTAGATATTAACTCTTAGCATGCTGATTCTGTGGAGAGGGGAGCATCTCTTGGGTAACCCTTTCAGGCATCCACCTTTGGGGACGTAGATGTAGATATGCTTAGCATGGAACCAAAAGTTGCAATCAGGACACATCAGGTCTGAAATGCATATGGTCCTCATTTGAACCATTGGACACATCAAACATCCCTCATCTACCCAATGCAGCCCACTTCCCCCTATGTTTCATCTGACTTTGACACATCCCCTTCCTCAAACCTCTCTCTCCTCTTTTATATATACAGATAAGCCTGCTAATGTCTAATGCATCTACAAAATACTAAACCAATGGCTGCACTAAACAGCCTGGCCTCTAATGTTGAGGAATATACATGAGCCATCACTCCCACTATCCTCTCCAGCATTGCCACTGTGATTGAGAACTTTTAATCCCTCCTCCTTCTATTGCTTCCACCACTCTTCCACCAATTTAGGACTACACAATTCCATGGGATATCTTGTACCCCAAACACCTTGGAGAAAGTAGGTAATCCCTTCCAAGGTTTTTTCAACCAAGGTCATCGAGAACCTATGATCTCTTTTGTGGTGGGAAAATCACCAAAAGTCTTTGTGCCTGTCACATCTCTCCTACTCTATCTCTATCTTTAAAACAATTTTACATGACTTAACTATTGTTTAACTGCACTGGCTTATTATTTTAAGAGCTGAGAGTTTTCATACATAGTTTTTAGAAAACATGCCCGGCCATGTCATCAGTACAATAAGATTGACACTAATGAAATTAACCTTTGAGTGAATAACCAGAATGAAAAATATATTCAAACAAAGAGGATATAAAGAGAAAGATTTGGATTTGAAAAATACAAATGATTTGAGTGTAAACACAAAGAAAATATAAATAATTAATTGCAGGTTTGAAGCAGGGTGTTTCCAGATCTGAACTGTGTTAATTTCAGCTCCTGGGACCTGCTGCTCCTAGAGATATTAAGCTCTATATCGGTGCCCATATTTCTGTGAAGTTTAAATGTTCTGGTCATGCTTATAGGAAACCACAATGGATTACATCACAACCTTCTATTGACCCATGCAACACGGGACATTTAAAGCTGCCATTATATTGGGCACACAGTATCTTTAACACTTTAACACTTTTTTCCTTCTGGGATCATTCACTAGGCAAAAGAAGGTAGTGGAATAAAATTAGGTTTATTTGGGTGAAACCCGCGTAAACACAATGAATATACAAAATACAGACAGAATGCATACTTACTTGTGGTCTGGGGTTAATAACTAGATATGGTAGAAGAATGGTGCTCAAAACTACTAGGATCTGTATCCTTATGTTGAGAGGAGAAGAGCAAAACTCTGGGTAATGATTAATAAAGTAATCAAAGCACTAAACCTATGGGGGGGCTCTAAAACACCCTGAAGGTGGGGGTACGTGTGCGGAGACACTTCCCCCTCCTCATTGGGTTGACCCCAGGTAAACGTACTCACAAGACTCCCAGTAGCTCTTTCCAAAGCGTGCAGCTGTATCCAGGTCAGGAGAATCCAAATGCAGTGTGTGTACAGTGCACAGCAAAGAAGTGAAAGAGAGCAGGTCTGGCAAAATACACTCTTTAATGGAAAGCCATAAAATAGAGGGTGTCAACCCTTCTACGCGATTCGTGCAGGTTGTGCACTTTATCAAGAAGTGTCATACACGATACACAGAACATTTAAATACAGCTGACTGTCGTTTTGGCGCCAAACCAATGACGTCACTAATTTAGATTAACCAATGTGCATCGTTCATCTAGCGCCTGCGCCGCACAACCAGGTCCAGGAGGAACCCCCACCATATGGCATAGCCAATCCGCAGTCCCAGGGAGTTACACCCACCTGTAGCCTATGACGAGCCAAGTCACACGTAATGAGAGACACCTCTCCGTCCCGTCGGTCCGCGCATGTGCAGATGAACGAGGCTAGAGCTGACAATCAACTTCCCTTCGTCCTAACAGTTCACGCATGCGTAGATGAATGTAAACATTACCGTGACTTCCCATATTGACAGCATGTGTGCGCATCCACATAATGCACAAGGCAGTCAGTTGATTAAACGCACGCAGCATCCAATATTTTGTGCCACAAACGACAACAAAAATAAATAAAAATATACATATAAGACAGAGAGAGGACTAATATTCAGCAGTCAGCATCAACATATACAAAATACATACAATGAAACAACTATCTAGTTATTGAAAAAAACAATTAAAAAGTATATTCCTATACCAATATAAAAACACATGTGCAGCCCTCTTGACGAGACAGAGGTCATAATAATATTTATAATCCTAGGTTATTATTAATAAGAAACAATGAAGAAACCTTATCCAAAAGAAATACATTTAACAGTATATTAGTTATAGTGAATATCACATACTCCATAGACAATGCAATGAAAACATCTAATTTCAAGTTTCTATTTTCAAATATTGCAGGATGAATCTAACAATATATTTAAGTGATCTCACTTGTATAAGTTGTAGATATACATATTATAGTACCATTTAGAAAAATATATGGTCAAAGATCAAAGATCAAACCCATTGAGAAAATCCACATGTATAACATATTGGGACACAACAACGGTAACATACAAGGCTTTAAGCCTTTTAACGGTTATCACATAAGTTATACAATATCATATCCAGTAATAATAATACGTATCCCAAAAGATGTACATTACTAACAAGGCAATAAGACCATAAAATCCATACATAGTCTCATAATTTCTTAATTTATATATCATTTGAGATGTTGAATCAAGATATTAGATCAAGATGTTGGTCAACTCATGGGCCTGCTAAAAGAAGGGATTCATGTCAAGAAATGATTAATATTCCATGCTATATTAATCCCATCTGGGAATCTTGTTTTTAGCATCTAAACATTTTTCAGAATGTAGAGAGGGGGGCATCAATAACTTTTCTTTTATTGGTGTAGAGAGAATAACTAGAAGGGAGAGAGGAGGTGATATGGTTAAAATTTTAGATTGTAGAGAATCTTACTGGATTTTCATGAAAAATCAAGATTCCCAGATGGGATTAATATAGAGTGGAATATTAATCATTTCTTGACATGAATCCCTTCTTTTAGCAGGCCCATGAGTTGGCTAACATCTTGATCTAATATCTTGATTCAACATCTCAAATGATATATAAATTAAGAAATTATGAGACTATGGGGGCTATGCAATAAGCTCCAAGCTTTCGCACTGGTCTGAAAAAAATTAGCACGTCCGATAAAAAATGAAGCCGGGGGCGCGATTCACTAAGGCCCTCAGCAAATTTTTTATTGGACATGCCCAAAACGGGCTTATCATGCGTGCAATGTATTTCCCCCCTGCTAGGATTCTTAAAGTTCCCGTACGATAGCTGATTGAAAAAAAAGCCGCTTGTAATATTTGCATGGAGATTTGCTATCTCAATGCAAGGCTGTTACAGGTGATCGTACAATAAATAAATACATTTTAATACTAGTGTAGATGAACAGGGGGTCTCCCGAGCTGACCCGCGTTGGTTTCAGGTCCGAGGACCCCCTACTTCAGGAGATACAGGCCCCGTTATGGGGTGCCGGTATCCCCTGCAGAATTTCAATGTCCCGGTCACGTGACGTGGGAGCTTTAAAGTGCAGGCTATCCGCTATGGTAATGAAGCTGCATTAATGTACATTTTAATAATAGTGTGCGGGAGCAGGGGGTCCCCTGCTACCACACAATATTAATAAAAATACATTAAAGCAGCTTCATTACCTTAGCGGCTATCCACTAAGGAAATGAAGGGATTAAGGCATAATAGCATGTTTATTGGGGACAATTTCCCCCAATAAACATAGCAATATACCACACACATCCCCCCCGCCCCCAAACACATACACTACATTAATGTGCAAAATGACTATTATCCACATATGGATAATAATGCATTTGCCCATTAAATATACATTAATACAGCTAAACCCCGTTATAACGCGGTCCTCGGGGTCCACCCCGAGACCACAGCGTTACTAACGGGGTCGCGCTAATTTAAAAAAAAAAATGGCCGCCGCATCAGTGTTTTTACCCGCGGTCCTGGCTTCCCCCTGCCACCGCGTGACAGGAGATGGGAGGGGGGATTCCCCTCCGGTCCGGCTTCCCCTGCCACCGCGTGACAGGAGATGGGAGGGGGGATTCCCCTCCGGTCCGGCTCCCCCTGCCACCGCGTGACAGGAGATGGGAGGGGGGATTCCCCTCCGGTCCGGCTCCCCCTGCCACCGCGTGACAGCAGATGGGAGGGGGGATTCCCCTCCGGTCCGGCTCCCCCTGCCACCGCGTAACAGGAGATGGGAGGGGGGATTCCCCACCGGTCCGGCTCCCCCTGCCACCGCGTGACAGGAGATGGGAGGGGGGATTCCCCTCCGGTCCGGCTCCCCCTGCCACCACGTGACAGGAGATGGGAGGGGGGATTCCCCTCCGGTCCAGCTCCCCCTGCCACCGCGTGACAGGAGATGGGAGGGGGGATTCCCCTCCGGTCCGGCTCCCCCTGCCACCGCGTGACAGGAGATGGGAGGGGGGATACCCCTCCGGTCCGGCTCCCCCCGCCGCAGCACAGGGCCCTCGCGCCGCAATACAGGGCCCCCTGGCCCTGCCGTAGCGCAGGGTCGTCCTGCCCTCCCCCCCCCATGCCCCCCCCATGCCCCCCCGCGCTGCACCGGGCCATCCCACCAGCCCCCGCAGCATCGGGGGGCCCCCGCAGCAGCCATCATCCCCCTCCACCACAGCACCACCCCCACCCTGCAGCCACATGCCTCAAAAATCATCCCCAAGGTAAGGTAAGGCTGATTTATGTATAAGTGTAGTGTGTGTGTGTGTGTGTGTGTGTGTGTGTGTGTGTGTGTGTGTGTGTGTGTCAGTGTGAGCAGTGTGTGTGCAGTGTGCAATGAGCAGTGTGTCAGTGTGTGCAGTGTGAGCAATGAGCAGTGTGTCAGTGTGTGCAGTGTGAGCAATGAGCAGTGTGTGTGCAGTGTGCAGTGTGTGTCAGTGTGTGTGCAGTGTGAGCAGTGTGTCAGTGTGTGTGCAGTGTGAGCAGTGTGTCAGTGTGTGCAGTGTGAGCAATGAGCAGTGTGTGTGCAGTGTGCAGTGTGTGTGCAGTGTGAGCAGTGTGTCAGTGTGTGCAGTGTGTGTCAGTGTGAGCAGTGTGTGTGCAGTGTGAGCAATGAGCAGTGTGTCAGTGTGTGCAGTGTGAGCAATGAGCAGTGTGTGTGCAGTGTGCAGTGTGTGTCAGTGTGAGCAGTGTGTGTGCAGTGTGTCAGTGTGTGCAGTGTGAGCAATGAGCAGTGTGTGTCAGTGTGAGCAGTGTGTGTGCAGTGTGAGCAGTGTGTGTGCAGTGTGAGCAATGAGCAGTGTGTCAGTGTGTGTAGTGTGAGCAGTGTGTGTGCAGTGTGAGGTGTGTGCAGTGTGAGCAATGAGCAGTGTGTGTGCAGTGTGCAGTGTGTGTCAGTGTGAGTAGTGTGTGTGCAGTGTGAGCAATGAGCAGTGTGTGTGTAGTGTGCAGTGTGTGTGCAGTGTGTGTAGTGTGTGTGCAGTGTGTCAGTGTGTGCAGTGTGCAGTGTGTGTGCAGTGTGTGTGCAGTGTGTGTGCAGTGTGTGTGCAGTGTGTGTGCAGTGTGTCAGTGTGTGCAGTGTGAGCAGTGTGCAGTGTGTGTGCAGTGTGTCAGTGTGTGCAGTGTGTGTGCAGTGTGAGCAATGAGCAGTGTGTGTGCAGTGAGTGTGTGCAGTGTATGTAGTGTGTGCAGTGTGCAAAAAAAAATAAAAAATTTTTTAAAAATTAATTTTTTTTTTTTTTTTTTTTTTTAAACGGGAGCCATGGGAAAACCGCGTTATAACCGAATCTCGGTATAGCGAGGCGCGTTATAACGGGGTTTAGCTGTACAATAAATACATTAAATAAATGTTGTACTCACCCTTGTCCTGCACCCACGATGAAGGCCAGCTGCATCTTCCTCCCCGTCCATAAAGTGGTGTGCTGAAAAATATACAAAATAAGAACAAGTGCCAAACTAATGTCCCCTAAACCCTTAATCACCTTAGCGGTTATTAACCGCTAAAGTCATTAAGGGGTTAAGCCACCCTGACCCGATACCCACTTATTTGTACAGTGGCTTCATCATGTATATATATATATATATATATATATATATATATATATATATATATATATATATATATATATATATATATATATATATATATGTATACTGTATAGGCATGATTAACCAATATACAAATAAATACTGTACATGGCCAAATACAAATCTCTACCAATATCTAACATCACCAAGCTCAATCAATATCTAATAAATCAAAATACAAAAACTCAATTTGACAATGTGTACACGATACAAATAATCTTTGCATGATATATACTATGTCAAACAATGCTCCAAATCAAAGACACTAATCCAAACAAGATACAGATACAATCATGAAAGAAAAACAAAGCATCAACACAATTAATTTACCATCAATTAATCCAATCACCAATCAATTACAATCCAATTCAATTACACACTTCAAATCCTACAATCAAACCATTGTGTAAATTAATCTATGACAAAGTAACCATCAAACAACATCTATATGCCAAAATTAAGCCAATAACATAATCTATAGAAACCAGCCTTTAACTAAACATTTGCAAACATTAAATGTCATTAGCAACACATTTTTTACACAAAGCAGCAAATTACCATGCAAAAAAACATCCAAACAAGGCAAGCCAACACGTTTTTATTATACCTGTATGTATGTCCATCTATAGTTTACAGGCATAAATACAGGTGCAATAAAAGAGCATTAAAAACAATTTAATCACATTAAAAATGAACATACAATACAACCACTGATTTGTCCTGTACGTATGTATACCCATAATGACATACATACATTCAGGACAAATAAATGGACATAAAAAAAAATGGACGTCAGGGAAAAAAGTCCAAAAATCCTGTAAAATAAAATTAAAATACATTTTATTTTTTTACTTAACATTAGATGAACCAGTCACAGCAATCAAGGTGAACTGGAACCACTGAAGCAGCTAATCCAACAACAGGAACCAGGTAACCATAAAATAAAAAATCCATTAAAAATCCACAAGTGTCGTTATCTTCTTTTTTCTATTTGTAATCCATCATGGGGTCTTCTCCGTCTTCGTCTGTCTTCTTCTGGGGTCTTCTTTCTTCTTCCGGGGTCTTCCTATCTTCATCCGCCACGCCCTGGTCTTCTTTCTTCATAGGAGGTCCTTCCTCCTCGGCGTCAAGCCTGAAAATGAGACGACATAGGCTTTTAATGGCCTATGACATCACATTTTCGTCATATGGTTCTCACGTCCCTGATTGGGCCGTGAAAACCGTGTGTTTTGGCCGACAAAAAAAAAATGATGACGTCATTTAAAGCCAATGAAAGCACAGCCAATCAGATTTGGCTGTGCTTCAATTGCCTTTAAGATGACGTCATGAACTGAAAGATGGCCGACCTCACATGGTACGGTAGCCAATCAAAGCATGGGAAGTCTATCCCTACTCTGATTATATATATATATATATATATATATATATATATATACATACACATGATGAAGCCACTGTACAAATAAATGAGTGAAGGGTGGGTATCGGGTCAGGGTGGCTTAACCCCTTAATGACTGTAGCGGTTAATAACCGCTAAGGTCATTAAGGGGTTAGGGGACATTAGTTTGGCACTTGTTCTTATTTTGTATATTTTTCAGCACCCCAGTGTATGGATGAGGAGGAGATGCGGCTGGCCTTCATCGTGGGTTCCGGACAAGGTGAGTACAAGATGTATTAATGTATATTTAATGGGCAAATGCAAATGCATTATTATCCATATGTGGATAACAGTAATTTTGCACATTAATTTACTGTATGTGTTAGGGGGGTGTATTTAGTTAGAAATATTGTTTAGTATTTTTGTTGGCACAACATTGGTACCGCAGGCCCGCGGGTACCCCAGGATGGCCGCGGGGACCCCGGGACAGCCGCGGGGCCAGCCGGGACACCCGCGTAACCCCCGGCCTCCCTCGGGGACCCCTGCGGGGTCAGCAGGGGACACCCGCCGGCCTGTTGTATTGGTTTTGCGCCTGCAAAAAGGTAAACAAAGAATTTTTTCTAAGTCCAGCTTCTTTTATCACCTGCCTTTAGCTGGTGAGCTTTATTCAGCGCAACTTTAACGTACTATCAGTTTGCGTTGCTTAGTGAATCCAGCAGAAGGGCAGGATTCAGCGCAAACAGCTGATCGTACGATAAAAAATTTCTCGTACTTAGAAAAAATTTAAATGAAAAGCCTGTTTTAGAGCGCAAAGTGCTTGTTAGCGTAGCTTAGTGCATAGCGCTCGGCGGAACTTCACGTTCTAAGAGCACTTTGCACTTTTAAAACGACTTATCACTGCTTAGTGCATAGACCCTATGTATGTATTTTATGGTCTTATTGCCTTGTTAGTAATGTACATCTTTTGGGACACGTATTATTATTACTGGATATGATATTGTATAAGTATGTGATAACCTTTATAAGGCTTAAAGCCTTGTATGTTACCGTTGTTGTGTCCCAATATGTTATACATGTGGATTTTCTCAATGTGTTTGATCTTTGATCTTTAACCATATATTTTTTTCTAAATGGTACTATAAAATGTATATCTACAACTTATACAAGTGAGATCACTTAAATATATTGTTAGATTCATCCTGCAATATTTGAAAATAGAAACTTGACATTAGATGTTCTCATTGCATTGTCTATGGAGTATGTAATATTCACTATAACTAATATACTGTTAAATGTATTTCTTTTGGATAAGGTTTCTTCATTGTTTCTTATTAATAATAACCTAGGATTATAATTATTATTATGACCTCTGTCTCGTCAAGAGGGCTGCACATGTGTTTTTATATTGTTATAGGAATATACTTTTTAATTGTTTTTTTCAATAACTAGATAGTTGTTTCATTGTATGTATTTTGTATATGTTGCTGCTGACTGCTGAATATTAGTCCTCTCTCTGTCTTATATGTATATTTTTATTTATTTTTGTTGTCCTTTGTGGCACAAAATATTGGATGCCGAGTGCGTTTAATCAACTGACTGCCTTGTGCAATATGTGGATGCGCACGCATGCTGTCAATATGGGAAGTCACAGTAATGTTTACATTCATCTACGCATGCGTGAACTGATAGGTCGGAGGGGAGTTGATTGTCAGCTCTAGCCTCGTTCATCTGCGCATGCGCGGACCGACGGGACGGAGAGGTGTCTCTCATTACGTGTGAATTGGCTCGTCATAGGCTACAGGTGGGTGTAACTCCCTGGGACTGCGGATTGGCTATGCCATATGGTGGGGGTTCCTCCTGGACCTGGTTGTGCGGCGCATGCGCTAGATGAACGATGCACATTGGTTAATCTAAATTAGTGACGTCATTGGTTTGGCGCAAAAACGGCAGTCAGCTGTATTTAAATATTCTGTGTATCGTGTATGACACTTCTTGATAAAGTGCACAACCTGCACAAAACGCGTAGAAGGGTTGCAACCCTCTATTTTATGGCTTTCCATTAAAGAGTGTATTTTGCCAGACCTGCTCTCTTTCACTTCTTTGCTGTGCGCTGCACACACACTGCATTTGGGGTCAATAACTAGCCTCAAATACAGTAGGTGCAGGGCTCCTGCTTCGGAAAACTTACCTTGGCCCAACCACGAATGCTACGTTCTATTTTGAGAACTCGGTCCTCGCATCTGACTTAGTCTGAGATAGGCAGACTTTCCTAGCTGCAAAAATGAAGCCGGTTGCTCTGCTATTCGCAACAGAGAAACTCTGAAAAGCCCACCTTTGCATCACTGACTCAAGCCACTAGATGGTCTGGTTCTCCAATTGGAGAATTACATAGACACCGCTGTTCTATGTTTAACATGGAATAGGAGACTAGCAACCAATTAGAGAATGGATCGTACCTCAGCCAGCCAATCAGAATGGGGGAAATATGAAACGGCCAATGAGAAACGTGCCTGCCATCAGCATCTTCCCCCAGCCAACCCATTGCCACCCGTTGGGCAGGCTCCACCATGTCTGGCAGTCCAAACGGTGCCCCAGCAGGAGGCCCTTTGTTCTCTGGACCTGGTATTTCGCTCTTCCCCGCTCATCAAATAGTCTTCACTCATCTGGACATCCTGTCTCTCCTTTGAACTCAGATGTCTATACAGACATCCCGGCAACTGTGCACCCCAGGCTGACTGCACAGACATTAATGCATACAAAGTAAACACACATTTCACACTGGCTAATCCAGGCCGGAGATATACTTAATAAAGACATCCTATCGGTGAGTCGCTACTATGATTTCAAGGGGAGATATTGCAGGGTCAATATGCATATGCGTACCCGCAGACCTTGTTTGCTCGTCGAGTACTTTCACTGGAGAGCTGGTAACACTGGTCCCCGACCCCGTGTGCATATTCTGAACACAGTTTGACCCAAATTTCTCCTTGAAACTCATACACAACAAATCTGAGTCCCTGTCGACCTGGAAATGTGAAAACACACAGAAAGCTTTTAATTACAGACATGCATGTGATCATTACACACAAATACACTATCCCTGGCTTATGGTGCTACTTAGCTACTGGAGACACGCAATTTTTTTAAGGGTAACCAGTCGGGCTTCACCTTTATTTATGAAGACTGGCTACCCCCACACCACACACAGTACCCTACCTGCATAGATAGATACCCCTATGCAGCCTGTATTGCTGCTTTAATACAACATTGGTGAGCATACCAAAAGGTGCCTTGTAGAGTGTAGGGAAAATACTACAGGTGCAGAGGATCACACCACAAGCAGGTACACAATGCAGATGGAGACACTGCAGCAACCCATACTGAAGGACATCATTGTTCCCCCAATAAATATTTAATTATATATTTTAAAGAAAAGCATCTATTTTTTAAAATCTTTGGGAATTACATGATTGAGCTATTATTGAGTTTTGTATTATGGAAGGACTCATATATTCCACATAAAAGTTGTAATGTTCCTGTATAAAAGTAGTTAATATAACTTGCACTGATTCAGCACTTTAGTCTATATAATTAACAAAATGCCAATAATTGACCATACTATGCATGCTATACTTGTACTCTCTGAAATTGCTGAATAGTAAAATGTTGAAAAAGCTACAGTAATTGTACTGAAAGGAATAGAATCAGCAATTTTTTGCATTTTATTTGCATAATGACCACCAAGAACCTTATACGTGTGTGTGTGTGTGTGTGTGTGTGTGTGTGTGTGTGTGTGTGTGTGTGTGTGTGTGTGTGTGTGTGTGTGTGTGTGTGTGTGTGTGTATATATATATATATATATACCACTCGCTTCAGGGACAAGTTCTGAGGGATCTTTAGAAAGTGATATATATATTTATAAATAAAGATTAAGATTAGTCTATTGGGAATTTATTGCTGCAGAGTCCTCAATCCATATAGGTGACAAAAGGTTTGAAAGGAAATTAAGAGCTGTGCCATGAATAATTTGTATAGAGTGTAGAGATTAACAAATTAATAATATCATGATCCAACAGGATGACAGCCAGTAAAAGGGAAAAAAAGACAATTAAATATATGTTCATCCTATGTCATTTTTAAAGCATGGTTCAAGATCAGAAGTTACTGATAAGTTAAATCTCCAGTTTTAAAATGTAATTGACAAAGAACATATGGTGTATTGGTAATTCATTACTTATCTTGACATGGTAATTCCTTTAAACATTCCATGCCATTCACAATTTATCCTCATTCCATTTTTAAAGATAAATAAAATATGTATTAGTCATCACAACTGATCACTTCTTATTTGCAGCCTTTTCCAATTTTGAAATCCACAATTAAGTCTAACCTCATCATATATAATAAATGTACAAACATGTTATACTAGAAAATAATATTTATTGTCCCTGAAGATATTTTTATGTGTAGTAGTCCCAACCATAGAACATTTAATAAAACTAATATTTAAAAAATCTCAAAATATAAAATAGTTCAGTTTATAAACATAATTCATTCAAATTTTTTTCATGACATTTGGATACTGGAAAAAAGGTTGCATAAATATTTGTCATCACAAAGGTTTGCGATTTTAACCACATGTAGTGATGGCTGATGTCTTCCCATTGTATAGTAAAAATAAAGGAATATTCAGCACTAGATCTACTTGATTATACTCAATAGTGATCAATCTGGAGATTGTACTGTACATACATTAATATAATATACAGTGTTGAATATTATGAAAAGTATCATATTTAAGTGTTGTTTACAGATGCAAAATGTGTATTTAATTACTTGTTTTCTTTTAAAACTGCAGCCAGAATTTCATATTCTAATCCTTGAACGTGAGGAGGAGTCCCCATCTACCGCCCAGGTGAAGCCTGATCATTGTCCCTGCTCCAGTTCCGGCTGAAGGAAAAAGTATTTCCCACTCCCAGACTTTCCAAAATCAAGAGGGCTGCTAAAAAAAAATTAAGTTTACCATTTATACAGTATAATCAATTCATACTTTTTGTTTTTGAAAAAGATGAATGAAAGTGCACAATGGTTCCCACAGTACATATTAGATTATTGCATTTGGCAGATGGTGCACTGAGCACAGTACAGTATCTTTACCCATGCCATGTTACACCTGCAAAATACTCCCCACGTGTTTCTATACAAGATACATGGTACAATGAAACAATATAACTAGGAACGTCTAGTATGAGACATACTTTAGCTTTTCTTTGTTCAATCATACCTTATACTGTTCCACAAATAAGCTAAGGGTAACTACCGTACAGTACATACTTTAATCAAAATAAGTTAGTTTTAGTCAGAGCAATAGGAACATGGCAAAGAAAAGCAATGAGGAATCACTACCAAGTTCACCATACAGATTTGCGATACTGATATATATTTCTATTCAGGAAAGTTATGTAGCACATAACCCCACCCCGCCCACCCCCCAACCCCTGGGGGATATGACGGCTACGATGTATGTGGTGCATTACCTGCGGCTCACAGGAGGCCTGGGCCTCTGCTGCTGGAAGCCTGGGGTGTGCTCAATCGATCAGGTGACAGCGTCTCCACCTATACGGGATCCTACTATGTGGGATAACCCAGTTACAGGACCCCATGCAATAATAAACACACCGGTAGCGTAACAGTTTTTACTGCATGCATAATAATAATGGTAACAGTCCCACCACCCACCAACTAGACCACACATGGCTGTATCCTCACACTGTCCTCCAACACAATATCCATCCATCCTGAATGGGATATCCCCAAAAGTACCGAAAGGCCCTTGGGCACCCAACCACCCTGGTGTCCACAAGTAGCAACCCACCCAAGTGTGTGAGACAGTGCTGCCAACAAATAACTTGTGTACAGTGGTGCACGTGTTGGTACCTTCCGGGTACTCCAGCACCCTGTAACTCCATAACGAAATGATAAGATCCACTGATCCAGCGCCAATTGTTGTCAAAGACGACGTCCGCCTCCCCATGGGGTGACCTCCCATGTGGATAGTATCACTGTTGAAGATAGTCTTTCAATTTAGTGGTCTGGTACCAGACCACCAGATCGCCATGTTTGCCGCTGCGTCTGACTGTGTCCCTCTCTCTGGTACTACAGGGGCCGTGTCCCTAAACTAATGGGCAGTTCCCTGCAGCAAAAACAAACTGAGGGGAGACTAGCTGGGGCCTAAGGGAGGTCTCTGGCCTAGTGCAGGGGTCATTGACTCCCTGCACCTACACAACCTAGACCTTCCGCATCCCAGTTCCGATTGCGTGCTCCTAGTGCGCAAAAATTATCTATATCTACAGCAGGGAGAATACTGTAGCCCTATTGGCTGCTCTCCCCGCCTGACTAACAACTAGTGTGCATGATAGGGCTTTTAGCCCTCTGCTAAAGTGGTTGCCTACCGTGCCTCACACTGCACATGCGCGGCATCTAGCGCATTCCTGATAAGATTCAATATGACGCGCCCTGCTACAGGAGGCGCCGATGCCTCCTGCAACCGTGTCATCTGCCACAAGCTCCTTGCTTCTGCCGATACTCTCCACAAGCTACCGCTACTCTTCCCACACTCCCACCCAGCCTTCGCTGCCAGGCGCAGCTGCAGCTAGAGGTAGGTGGCAGATGGGAGACAAGGGGGGACCCAGGCTATAGTTATGATAAGAGGATAGCCCTCTCTGAGATTAATTAGTTTATTGCAAGCAATTAACCATTCTACGACATCAACAAGGATAGAAAAAATATATTAGACACTATTTAAGCATTAATGAATTGCTCTTATGTATGCAAGACTTGAATTGCCCTGGCTGGGAAAAGCCCTTATTTAGGATTTAGAGAATGTTTTTGTTATCCCTTTATATGCTGAAAATAAGCTCTGTTTTGTTCCACATTTTTTAGGCTAAAAACAAAAGGCATATATCCAGACAAACACATGTTGTGGCATTGTCCCTGCAACATATGGTGTTAGAAGTGGTACAATGAGTTGCTCTGCATCTGAAGGGCAACATAGATTTATTTTAATTTTTTTGAATGTATCTTTTTTTTTAAAGGAGTTTCTGCAGGAGCAGGCCAGGCAAAACAGCAAAAAGGCCAAGCAAACAAAACTTCTACTGCAGCATTTGCAGCAGCAAGCCCAGCTCCAATTCCAGCTGCAGACAGCACAAGATGAAAGGCTGACCAATGTGCTGTCCCAATCCCTTCGGTCTGCCAGATCAAAACTTCCAGACAACCTCCCAGTTTTCCTGGGAAAAATAAAGCTGAGGACCCAGAGGCTTTCCTGTTCTAATCTTTGAAAGAGTTGCCAAGGTCAGGGCTGGTCAACAACTTTGGTCCCACTCCTCATAGGAGAAGCGTAGGCCGCATAACAGGGCCTACCGACAGACCAGGCTATCGGCTGTAAGCAGGTTAAATCAGCAATTTTGGAACAGTTGGGGCTGACATCAGAAGCAGCAGCAGTTCCGGAACTTGAAATAAACCTGTAATTTGAGACCCCGGGTCGTAGCTCAGTGCTTACTGGACTTGTGTCCAAGGATTTGATTCTTGAACAAGTAATTCTGGAGCAATTCCTAAAGGTGATAACCCCTCTATCACGCTACTGGGTAAAAGGCAAAGTTGCCAAAGCCCTAATTCTGCCTGTTCAGCTTGTGGAAAATTTATTTAGGGCCTAGAACCAGGAGAGTGTTCGGGGCCGAGGACCAGGAGAGTGTTCTGGGCCTGATGGCACAGACTTTACAGCTCCAGATAATACCCCAAAATGGAGGCAAACCAGCGTGTACACTACAACCCATCCACTCACATCACAAGCACCACGCCCCACAAAGGGATTAACTTTCCAGCAATTGGGAGCACCTAATGCCAGTCCCCACTGAGACCCTAGTCTAATTCCTGATGTTGGCTCCTCATTAAAAAAGGGGAACTCCTTGATAAAGTGCAATGCGCACGAAACGCATAAGAGGTTTGTTACACCTGTGTTTTTTTAATATGGATCAATAACGCAATATATATATTTTTAAATTACTTTTGTGACCCACTCTCTTGGCTGTGCGCCATAATCCCAAATTTGTCTATCCCAGCAAGCAAGATAACCTGTTGCAGGTGCGAAAGTAGATTTCTGAAAGACACCTTTCCTGGTATATATATAAATATTAATGGACTGTACTAGCGTCATGATATAATAATTTTTTTTCTATTTCTGTTTTGCATGTGCCTGTCTGGAGTTGAGCGAAGAGAATGTACAGGAAATCCCCCCCATAGTGCAGGAAACTCTCCCACCAATACTGCCAGGTAAAACACAGTGCTTCAATCTATGCACCCCAATTCCCTTTGCCCCAAACCCCCGAAAACTTAATGCTTATTGTTAGCATGCATCATTTTGTTGGATACAATTTGATTAGAGCTCCTTTTAGCCGCGGAGACACGGCAATTTTTTTTAACAATAGAATGTAACATTGTTGTGGCAATACTAACTTTAAAGTCTGACACTTAGAGGCCTATGCAGTAAGCATTCATCAACCACTTATCAAGCACTTATCGCCCAAAATGCCTACTGCTATTCAGTAAGCGGTGATAAGTGGGAGATAAAATATTGAATCACCTCCAAAAAATTGCTCATAAAAAAATCAGGAGGCAGCGGTCGGTGATAAGCCACCTTCTCTCAAGTGCCTAGTTGCACTTACTCTCCATATTTTAGATACAAGTGGCTGCATCTGAAGATATCTCAAGGCTGAGGGCACCATGGAGGATCCTCCAACTCCAATCACTATTTAGAGATTTAACTCTGAATTGAGTTCCCTCCACTATGGCTTCTTGCCCTCATTAGATGGTAGAACACGCCTCCAGATGCTAACAGGGTGGGTGATTAGTGCAAGGTTGTATACCATATGGAGCCCAAGAGAGTACAGCCTCTTCATCAGCATAATGCGGAAACATGCCGGTGACGTGTCCTCAAACAAATGTGCTTACCTTAATGAAAATGAAACAAGAGAACCGACAATAGTGCGATCTGATAAAAAAAACTTTATACTAAACAATATGGTAAAACACACTCACATGGTGTTAGTAGGTTAACAGCAGTTTAATCAAATTGATCGACGTCAGCAGCTTGGAGTCAGGAAGCCGAGCTGTGTGTCATGTCTGTGTTTCGGCTGGACTTGCGTCGCCCATCTCCTTGCGTTCCGGTGAAATCCCCAGATGGTAGGCAGGGGCGGTTCAAAGAATGAGCAGGCCACGCTGGAATCAGCTTCACTCTCGATTTTCAAGATACAGATGCAGCGGCCGTTATTCGAATATTTCACAGAGCCCTTTTCGTGTGCTCTGCTTTATTCCATGCAGCATTCACACTTTCTCTCAAGTACCTAGTTGCACTTACTCTCATTGTTAATGCTCCCAGGCAGTACATCGTTTTTTCTATAATAATAAGTTTGAGTGGGGCCCCCCAACTTTATTGCACTTGTATCTATAACCCGCTGCAACACTTGTGCTGGTGAAACATAATTTGAGAGTTCATGTCACAGTGCTTGGCAGGGGGGAATGGCCCAGCAGGATTAGCATTCAGGAGTCCCTGCTTCTGAATGGGACTCACACTGTGTGAATCCTATCAGAATCCTATCAAGCTGCATCAGTCTTGAGGAGACATGCAGTGAGAGTAGACAGAATGAGTCCCTCTCTCTACACACCTCTAACAGGTGATTGCACTGCTTTTATTTTAATAATATATTATTGACGCATACTCTGGAGTTACAATAATGTTGGCTACATCTATATGTTTATATTGAAGATGTGCACATTTTTCACTGATGTTCATGAATCAGGTAAAATTCACAGGTTTTATTTGATTAAAACATGTAGGAAAAATGGCAAGCTTAGATAAAAATATTCAACAGGTGTGCAGTTGGGTTTATTTGGGTAACTAACAAAGAACAATGACCTGCCATTTTTTTTAAAATCCTGTGAAAAGTGGGGAAATTCTTGAAATATTGGGGAAAATATAGCAACATTTTGAAAATTATGAGCAATGTGAATTTTCGGCAATGTTTTAAAAAGTGCACAATTTAAGAGAAAACTGCAAATTCTCTGTGAGGGGTTCCATACTACAGAATGGATCCCCACTGGTAAAGAGGCACACCTGAGATACCTTGAAAATACGCTCAAGCAAATATAAGGGTATTTTATAGAGTCTTGATGAATAAAAGGCCTTCGATAGAATCAGTGGCCTTTTATAAATATGTAATCGGGTAAACCAGGGGTAAACCCTCGCAGGGCATCAGAAGAAAGTTAGTAGCTGAGTAATGCGAGAGATACAAGCTGAGATAAATCACATCACTTCGAATAGATCAATGTAAAACAGTCTCTCCCAGCAACTGGCTCCCCTAAGAGCACAAGTGAAGTTGAGTTAGAGAGACTTACAGTTCTGAAGTATTATGGCACCGTGTAAGATGTTCCTCCGTGTAGTGCAGTATGATGAACCGCCAACCCCTCAAGCAACACAGCGTCACGAAGGGTGGTTACATGACCGGCAGCAACTGCGTAGATAGGAGTCGCATGAACCACAGCTCGGTGTGCAATCAGGAGTAGCAGCAAACAGGAACTCCTCCAACAGGAGGCAGGGAATTATGCACAGCCGACGTCACAAAGAAGCGGAGGGAGGCAAGACTGGTGACTACTAAAGCTTAATTGAACAAGTGTAGTGCTGATGGATCATCTGACGCGTTTCAGCCCATGAGGCCTTTGTCAAAGAATGATCCTTCAGACATGCTGAACAGCCTGATATAGCCCGTTCAAGACACAACACCTGTGATACTGCTCATCAACTGATGAGCCACAGATGTGGGCTAGCACTTTCTAATATCAGAAATATATACAACATAAAATAGTTTAAAATAGGACCAGAAATGTATACAAACTCATTGAGTGACATATATATATATATATATATATATATATATATATATATATATATATATATATATATATAGACATAGCATAATATTGCATAAAATTTATTAAAAAGGGGAAGGGGGTGGGGGGTGGGGGGGTTGGAATCGCACTCACAGGATGCAAATAGTTAAAAGGCAGTTTGTGAATATATCACCACCATCCGGTTCTGGATACTGGAACACGTCTCCGTGGACTCCCTCAGGGCTGCCAGACACGATCACCAGGAACCAGATGTATAAGGCTCCGTTCGCTGTCTGTGTATAGTACAAACTCCAGCTCTCACTTCCAATGGCCGCCGATTGTATTCCCGCGCTTGGTGTAGGCTTCTGCGCGTGCGCGACGTCGTCGTGATGACGTAATCGCGCTCTCAGTACCCTGACGCGTTTCGTCACCTGACCGGTAACTTTCTCAAAGGGCTGATGCTGAATGGAATCAAGTCCTGCCCTTTTATAACCAGTCCGTTGCCAGGCAACCCGTGATCGGGTGAATGAATAAACCTGAATGGCACTAATGGGGCTAATACATGTCATAGATGCTAATCACATTGAGGACTAGTTTTCTAAAGGCTGATTTGGACTAGTGCACTTAAGGAATGAACATAAAGTAGATATATAATTGAAAATCCTTATGGACAATAATATGGGAACAAGAAGGATATCATAACATTAATACTAACACTAGCAATAAAATTCAAACAATTTGACACTATATAACTTCATCAATCATTGTACTGCAATGTATAATTTCAAACACTATTCTCAAACTGTATTTAATGATTTCCCAATAGGAAAATCCGCAAGATAAGTTAATCGTACAAGATATATACAAATTTTATTTTCACACTCTCCATAAGTGTGGATAACTATACCATACATTGCACTACATGATCACCACATAAAAGCAAGATCACATTAATTAAAACAATGAATTCAGATCTAAAACAACAGATCTCAATCATACATAGAACAATATTACCCATAAAATCCAATTCCATATCCATATATACATAGAGAAAGATTTAGGACCCATAGTCAATATAAAGCATGAGTGTACACAGAGAAAAAGATGTATATTGAGAAGTTAATAAATTCCCTTTTGGGTTAATGGATTGTATCTGTATATCTTCTCAATATCTCTGTATACTGCAAATACATACAAATTATATATATTTTCCTCGATGTTCAATTTATTACACTATATACCTCAAATACTATAAGATATAGGAATTGAATTCACTTATTACCACAGAAACAAGAAAAGAATGACCTATAATAGTCACACTCATACCCCTGTACTAATACAATGGTTTAAGAGAGAAAAGAAGAGAGGAAGGGCAAGGAAAAAATGGTTTTGAACGTGACTTATACATAGTAAGGCCTACAATAAAAGAAATTTCTAAATAAAAATTATTTAAATTTATAATATTATATAAAAGAACCAAAATAGAAAAAGAATAATAAACACCTCTTCAAATATTGTAGGAGGTATATATGGGATAGGTAGGGATGAAATGGAGGGAAAAATCTGGGAATGGGGGAAAAGGGAATGGATGGGGAGGTGGGAAAGGAGGGGAAGCTTCAGGAAGGGGAATTTTGGGATGGGAAAGGAGGGAGGGAAGATGTACTAAATGAGGGAGTGTGGAAAAAAGAGGACCGCAGACGTGAACTATTCCATAAGTTCCCTTGAGGAGAGCGAAGAGAGTCCAAGAGGTCAGGAGATCAGACCAGCGTACTAGCATCCAGACACTCATTGAGTCCACCAGGGGTAAGAGTCCCCAACTGGTGGATCCAATAAGTCTCCTGTCTGCACAAGATCTTATACCGATCGCCCCCCAGAGCACAGGGAGAAATAAATTCCAGGCCCATGATTGACATACATTTTGGGTCCTGGTTGTGTGTAATTTTGTAGTGTCGGGAAATACTATTGGTGTTTAGTCCCTTAATGACACTCCTTCATTGCTCTAGGAAACGGGTGCAGAGGGATCTAGTGGTGCGTCCCACATAGCGTAAATCGCAACCACACTGGATGCAGTACACCACGAATGAACTAAGACAATTGATGTGGTTCCTAACCTGATAGATAATATCTCTGTTGGAGGAGCTGAAATCGGACCGGGCTTTCAAGTGCCTACAGGTGATACACCTGCCTCGTCCACATTTATGATTTCCTAGGGGGCCTTTTAAAGTTGTTTTTTCAGAGTTATTTACTGTTTTTAATTTAGATGGAGCTATAATACTCTTCATGCTTCTGGCCTTCCTGTAGACAATTGATGCACGATCCGGAAGAATGCCTTTCAAATGGCAATCATGGGCCTGGAATTTATTTCTCCCTGTGCTCTGAGGGGCGATCGGTATAAGATCTTGTGCAGACAGGAGACTTATTGGATCCACCAGTTGGGGACTCTTACCCCTGGTGGACTCAATGAGTGTCTGGATGCTAGTACGCTGGTCTGATCTCCTGCCCTCTTGGACTCTCTTCGCTCTCCTCAAGGGAACTTATGGAATAGTTCTCGTCTGCGGTCCTCTTTTTTCCACACTCCCTCATTTAGTACATCTTCCCTCCCTCCTTTCCCATCCCAAAATTCCCCTTCCTGAAGCTTCCCCTCCTTTCCCACCTCCCCATCCATTCCCTATTCCCCCATTCCCAGATTTTTCCCTCCATTTCATCCCTACCTATCCCATATATACCTCCTACAATATTTGAAGAGGTGTTTATTATTCTTTTTCTATTTTGGTTCTTTTATATAATATTATAAATTTAAATAATTTTTATTTAGAAATTTCTTTTATTGTAGGCCTTACTATGTATAAGTCACGTTCAAAACCATTTTTTCCTTGCCCTTCCTCTCTTCTTTTCTCTCTTAAACCATTGTATTAGTACAGGGGTATGAGTGTGACTATTATAGGTCATTCTTTTCTTGTTTCTGTGGTAATAAGTGAATTCAATTCCTATATCTTATAGTATTTGAGGTATAAAGTGTAATAAATTGAACATCGAGGAAAATATATATAATTTGTATGTATTTGCAGTATACAGAGATATTGAGAAGATATACAGATACAATCCATTAACCCAAAAGGGAATTTATTAACTTCTCAATATACATCTTTTTCTCTGTGTACACTCATGCTTTATATTGACTATGGGTCCTAAATCTTTCTCTATGTATATATGGATATGGAATTGGATTTTATGTTTAATATTGTTCTATGTATGATTGAGATCTGTTGTTTTAGATCTGAATTCATTGTTTTAATTAATGTGATCTTGCTTTTATGTGGTGATCATGTAGTGCAATGTATGGTATAGTTATCCACACTTATGGAGAGTGTGAAAATAAAATTTGTATATATCTTGTACGATTAACTTATCTTGCGGATTTTCCTATTGGGAAATCATTAAATACAGTTTGAGAATAGTGTTTGAAATTATACATTGCAGTACAATGATTGATGAATTTATATAGTGTCAAATTGTTTGAATTTTATTGCTAGTGTTAGTATTAATGTTATGATATCCTTCTTGTTCCCATATTATTGTCCATAAGGATTTTCAATTATATATCTACTTTATGTTCATTCCTTAAGTGCACTAGTCCAAATCAGCCTTTAGAAAACTAGTCCTCAATGTGATTAGCATCTATGACATGTATTAGCCCCATTAGTGCCATTCAGGTTTATTCATTCACCCGATCACGGGTTGCCTGGCAACGGACTGGTTATAAAAGGGCAGGACTGGATTCCATTCAGCATCAGCCCTTTGAGAAAGTTACCGGTCAGGTGACGAAACGCGTCAGGGTACTGAGAGCGCGATTACGTCATCACGACGACGCTGCGCACGCGCAGAAGCCTACACCAAGCGCGGGAATACAATCGGCGGCCATTGGAAGTGAGAGCTGGAGTTTGGACTATACACAGACAGCGAACGGAGCCTTATACATCTAGTTCCTGGTGATCGTGTCTGGCAGCCCTGAGGGAGTCCACGGAGACGTGTTCCAGTATCCAGAACCGGATGGTGGTGATATATTCACAAACTGCCTTTTAACTATTTGCATCCTGTGAGTGCGATTCCTACCCCCTCCACCCCCCACCCCCTTCCCCTTTTTAATAAATTTTATGCAATATTATGCTATGGGGCATGCGCTCTCTCTCTTTTTCTGTCTGTAGATATCTGTGGAGTTGGTTTACCCCGTGTGAGAGCAGCCCAAAGACCCCTTTATCAACATCGGAAATCTCATAATTATGGACTAATTATTGAAGGACTGGTTGGATTTTTTATTGATTTTTCTGTTTCTTTTTTTTAGCATGTTTATGCACTGTTATGATAATTTTTATTGGTTGTGTTATAATAGAATTTAAAAAGGTCACACTAGTTTAAGAGATACACACAATTTTAAACATTATACACTTTACACAATTCTTTATTTATTAATTATAGTTCCATTAATTTATTCATATCACAGTATTATTTTTTGGCGCCACACTTTTTTGTTTTTTTTTATATATATATATATATATATATATATATTATATATATATATATATATATATATATATATATATATATATATATATATATATATATATATATATATATATATATATATATATATATATATATATATATATATATATATATATATATATATATATATATATATATATATATATATATACCAATGATGTTAAATAAACATCTGGTTCACAAGATAAAAAAAATAAAAACAAGAATGTCAGACAATACACAAATGTCAAAATATATAAATTATAACCATGTATCATCATACCCAATTGAATAGCATAGAACTGTACCAACAAATGAACTGTCAAGAAAAATGAATAAATAAAGGAAGAAATATTCAACATAAATAAATATGCGATTAATAATGAAAAATGAAAAAAGGAAGGAAGGGGGAGGGGGGGGAGAGGAGAGGGGGAAGGAGGGGGGAAGGAATGGGGGAAGGAAGGGGAGGAGGGGGAAACAAGGAAAGAGAAAAATGATTAGTCATGAAGAAAGTGCTGTAATTCCCATTCCACATTTAAACCATGTGTTTGCAAGGTGTTGAGGGAAAAAATCCATTGCATTTCTTTTCTATTGAGGCAGTTGAGACTATTACCACCCCTGATTCTTTGAGCAACATGCTCAATACCAAAAAATCTGAAGTTAGTGAGCCCACCAAACGGGCATTCAGTGAAGTGTTTAGACACTGGATGTAATGTGTCCTTTTTGTTAATTAATCTAATATGTTCTGAGATTCTAACATGTAATGGCCTGATGGTTCTCCCCACCTATTTGTGGTTACATCCACACAGAATAACGTAAACGACATAGCTCGTATGACAATTAATAAACGAACTGATTCTGTATCGGGTGTTTGGTTATATGTATGTACCTTTTTGGTTGGCAATACATATTTACAATTCCTGCAGAAACCACATTTGTAAAATCCCTTAGGTATATATCCCAAATATGATTGTTGTTGGGACTGAAATAAACTTCTAGAAATTGAAGTGGCGAGAGAATTTGCTTTTTTAAAAGCAAATCTAGGTCCCGATTCTTATACAATACAGACCGGCGCAGTAATAGTCCAAAAGGAGATGCAAAGTCCAATGGTGACAATGTCTCTATGACTGATAATCTGCAGAAGTATTAGGATGCTCCAACCTTCTCCAAGATGTTACTCCACATACATGTCAGGGAGAAAGACAAAGAAAACACATCATAGTGCAACACAGCTGATACTATCAATAAGGGTGTACAAAACAAGACAAACAAACAGGACAAACACTACATAAAACAAGTAAGGCTGACTAAATTAAAAAGAGACTTTATTACACATATATAATGAGGCAGATGCGGGATCCGGTGTGTTAAAACCAGGATCCTACTTACAGGACTGCCACAGGTCATATGCAGAGGATAGGGTGTATCTGTTCTGGTTGCTGCTCCGTCGGAACACGTGACCTCCCAGGGATTCTCTCCTTCGGCGACCGGAACTGCGTCACTCTCCACGACACTGGAGCTCAAGCCCTCTCTCTCTCTGAAATCTCCTCTCTGGGGGCGGATATCAAGCACCAAAAATGTCCTCTGCAAGTTGAGTCTGAGGCCCACGTCCTGCCAAGTCTGCCACACTGCACAATAAAATCTGACAAACGGCCCAACGCGTTTCGTGCACATGCACACTTCTTCAGGGGTGGTTCTGTAACCATTTTTAGGTCAGGGTCCAATTTAAGAATGCTCCAATGTTTGGAAACAATCTTTTGTATTTGTGATGCCTGTTTGCAGTATTTGGTAATAAATAAAGGACTATCAGAGAATTTGTTCTTCTTACGTTGTATATTGCATTTAACCAAATCGGACCAGTTCATAGAATCTGAAAGGCATCATGTACATCGCATTTAGAAAAACCTCTCGTTAGAAATTTTGCACTTACAGTTTCTGAATGCTGCAGGAAAGTATCTTGATTTGAACACAATCTTTTGTATCTTAAAAATTGTCCCTTGGGGATCCCACGAATCAGGGATTTAGGATGGCTACTCTTTGCGTGTAGGTATGAGTTCCTGGATGTGGTTTTGTAAAAATATCAGTTTGGATCATTGTTGTGGAGTCACCATGGAGTATCACATCAAGAAAATTAATTTTTGTTAAATCTGTTTGATAAGTAAATTTGAGATTAACATCATTAGTGTTAAGAGTGTGATAAAAAGAGTGTAAAGTATCTAGATCACCATACCAAATGAAAATTAAATCGTCAATATATCGTTTGTAAAAAATTATATTAGAACGAAAATTATTAGTGCTACCAAAAATGTGAACAGATTCCCATAAACCCATAAAAAGATTGGCATATGAGGGTGCAAAAGAAGTCCCCATAGCCGTGCCGTGTTTTTGAAGAAAAAAATGTGAATCAAAAAGAAAATAATTGTGTGTTTATAAAAACAAAATAGAATCATTAATAAAAGTAATATGTGCTGTGGAAAGTGAAGAGGGCTGAAGATAGTGATAAATGGCTTGAAGGCCGTGCTTGTGTTCTATGATTGTATAAAGTGATGTGACATCCATGGTGACCCACCTGTATCCATCTCTCCAAACCACATCCCGCAAAGCAACCAGCAGAAATGTGGTATCCTGTATGAATGAAGGCAAATTATGCACAATTGGCTGTAGAAACTTATCTACATACCGGGAAACACCATCACCCAAAGATCCATTACTAGATATGATGGGTCGCCCCAGAGGGTTATCTAGTGATTTGTGAATCTTCGGGAGATGGTGAAACACCAGTATGACAGGAAACTCACACTCCAGGAACTGTCTTTCTTTGGTACTCAACACATATAATACATCACCTAATTCTAGTAACTTCTTTAACTCCCCAAGGTACACTTTGGTAGGGTCAGTTTTCAATCTGAGATAGAATTTGGTGTCACTAAGCAGTCTCAGAGCTTCTGCTCTGTATTTAATGGATGACTGCACTATGATGGCTCCCCCTTTGTCAGCATTTTTTATAATGATAGACTTATCTCTCTTTAATAAGTCCAAATCTATCCTCTCTTGTCTGGAAAGGTTATCGAACTTAGGGAATGTAGCTGAAACAGAAAAACCTTTGGCCAAAAGTCTCAGGTCTCTATCTACTAATCTTTCAAAAGTGGACACACAAGGTCCCTTAGAGCTATTGGGGGTAAATGATGACCGTTTTTTAAGGCCTGAGTCTGTAGGCCAAAGAAAATGGGGGATCAGCAGGAATGTCAGTACATGCTTCATCATACAAAGTTTGCATATCAAAATTGAAAACATTTTCACTAAATGAACACATATTTCTGTTCAACAAATCATAATTATCAGAATCAGTATTAGGATTCAAAACCGAAAGTTCCTTTTTGGAAAACAACTTCTTCAGTGCTAGCTTCCTTGTGTATTTCTGCAAATCAATAATAGTAGAAAATAAATCAAAGTTCTGATGGGGAGCGAAATTGAGTCCTTTATCCAAAAGCAGAATTTGGTGAGCAGTCAATATGGTATCAGAGATATTAATGACGTTACTCTTATTGGGATCTAGAAATATTTTTTCCTCTTGTTTTCTGAGCCATAGGTTTTCTCGGTTCTTCTTGCCCCTTCTGCACTTTTTCCGTTTTTTGACTGGGTATCTGTATTGGAGGGAGCAGATCTTACACGGTCCTCTCTAGAGCTCATCATATATGTTTTGTTCAAATAACCACCATCAGATTCCCTATTATCAAATTGACCATGTTTGGAAAAGGATACTGATGGTCTATCCATATTATCTGATAAATCTGTGTCAAAACTTGACCTACGTTCTGAGTGTGGTGATTTTAGAATGGATTTTGTATTAGGTTTTAATGCAATATTCTCATCCTCTGATGACCATTTACGGGGTGTAGAGTGGGAAGGGGTTCTGGATCTAGCAAAATCACGTGTTGGGACAGGTCTCTCCCAAAAATAGACCTGATTTCTCTCATAGTCTGTTTTGTCACGGAAAAACTTATCCTGTTTTTTTGTCACTACCCCTTTCTCAATTTTCTCAATGTTCTGCAAGAGGATTTTATCATTGTGAGGAAACCGTTCCATATCACTGAATTTATATAGTTCTTTCTTAAAAGTCTCTATTTCAGTAGTTAGAGATTTTTTCTCAGTGATTTTGAAACGAACAATTAACTCCATAAGACGCATTGAGCACTCATCCATAATCTTCCTCCAATGGAGTTCAAAATCATTATTTGGGAACCCGGAAGATGGCATTTTTTTCGATCGTAAACCCCTAGGGATACGCTTGACCCTTAGGTAATTTTCCAAAGTTGTTATATCCCAAAAGATTCTTATATCTTGGGTGAGGAGTTTTTCTAATTTAACAAAATGATCAATAAGGTCAGTGGGATTGTCACATGTAATTGTCAGATGTCTCATCAAATATATGTAGGGCTCTTTTCTCTCTCTCTGAATTATTCCCACATTTTTGAACATAGGTAGTAATTTGTTCGGTTACAATTTCCTGCTCGTCATCCATATTGACAATGTAAGGTATATGATAAATAAAATAAAAAAATAAAAATAATAATGAAATGATATTTTGGGTATGATATAAAGTTAGTATTTTGTCACCAGCAGCCTCCCATTGGACCTGGAATCCTCCAAAGCACTACACTTGTTCAATAAAGCTTTAGTAGTCACCAGTCTTGCCTCCCTCCGCTTCTTCATGACGTCGGCTGTGCATCATTCATTGCCTCCTGTTGGAGGAGTTCCTGTTTGCCTTTTATAAATAAAACACTTGAGCGGTTTGCGTTCTCAGGCCTATATTTACAAGGTATTCAATATCTTTATGACTGTCCTTCTGCTTTTCGTAAGATTCCAGGCGGTAATATGAATAGAAATAAAATTATGAAAGGAACAAGACAGGGGTGTCCGCTTTCCTCTTTTCTGTTCGCATTAACTATAGAACCATTAGCAAGTGAAGAAACTCTAATAAATAGGGTATTCCAAAAAGGAATGAAATATATAAGTTATCTCTTTTTGTGGATGATAATATTTTAACAATTAGAAACCTTCTGACATCTGTCCCCAATCTGCAAGCGGTTCTTGAGGATTTTGGAGTTCTGTCAGGCTATAAAACAAATCTGGATGAATCAGAAGCCATAAACCTTTGCTTCCAGAACATGAGGTGAAACTAATCCAAATAAACTTCAACTATAAATGGCAAAATACAAAAATGTAATACCTAAGGATCTTTCTTACGTAGAAGTAGCAAGATCTATTTAAAAAACAAAATCCAGATCTTTTCTCTAAGATTAACAAAGATCTAATAGAATGGAACAAATATCAGATTTATTGGCTTGGACTAATCATGGCGGTAAAGATATAATTACATAGTAGATGAGGTTGAAAAAAGACATAGGTCCATCAAGTTCAACCTATGCTAAATTTAGACAACAGATACTTTATCCTATATCTATACTTACTTATTGATCCAGAGGAAGGCAAAAAAAAAAACCCATTAAGGGGAAAAATGAATTCCTTCCTGACTCCAAGAATTGGCAATCGGTTTAATCCCTGGATCAACATCCTTCCCATGTATACTTATTTGGTATATCCTTGTATACCTTTCCCATCTAATCTATCTATCGTGATTAGGTTGCAATGTTAGCACCTTGCAGGCTTCTGCGCATGCGTGATCCAAACCTAGGCTTGTGATCCCGGGAGCAGAGAAGCGTCCCGTAACGAAGCGGCAGCGTGGCATGCTGGAGGTTCACTCGCAGCCATCAGATTCACCTCCGTGTGTGGCTGTTACAACCGGGGAGCTGTACTAACTGCTCCAGTACTTGCTGACTTATCTGGGGACCCTCTGAGTATTATTATTGAGTGCGGAGCCCAGCTGATCAGAAGGGAAATCCCCTATGAAGACGCTGACCGTTTGAAGAGGAGTTCCTAGGAAAGGCCTGCATCGCAGCTGCTGTTCAAGGCGCCCGCTGAGAGAAGCAAGCATCTGACTCCCACACCAGCAGTCGCCGCGTGGTAACCTGTGTGTTTTATACACTCAATGCTCATTACTTTTTACTTGATGTACGCAAAATATTTTTCCCTATTTTAATATACACTTGTCTTTGCATACTTCACTATTTGCGTTGTGTGTTTTCTTTTTTTGTTTCCATTTCTCCAGTTTATTGGGGGGTGCTGAGCCACCCCCTGTTTTTATAGCAGCAGTCGCCTTCATCATTTACTACACGGTTATGTAAATTATTTTTTACATATCACTTACACTGTGTTTTTTTGTGGCTTCATTAGTTGAGCTACTAATTAGAAGGGTTATGGTTATTATACCTTATCACTTATTTCTTTAGAGGTTAAGTAGTTGTGCACAGTATATTTTTGTTTTTCACAGTCTCCATGGATAATGAATTCCACATTTTAACTGCCCTTTCTGTAAAGAACCCTTTCCTTTGTTGCTGGTGAAATTTCTTTCCTACAACCTTAAGGGATGGCCCGAGTCCTTAGTACTGCCCATCGGATGAATAGTTCTTTTGAAAGCTCCTTGTATTGTCCACGAATATATTTGTATATAGTTATCATATCCCCTCTTAGACGCCTCTTTTCTAATGTAAATAAATCTAATTTAGCTAGCCTCTCCTCATAAGTTAGATTGTTCATCCCCTTTATTAATTTGGTGGCTCTTCTCTGCACTCTCTCTAGTTCCATAATGTCTTTTCTTAGGATTGGTGCCAAAATTGTACTCCATATTCAAGGTGTGGTCTTACTAGTTCTTTGTAAAGGGGCATAATTATGTTTACTTCCCTTCCATCCATTGCCCGTTTGATGCAAGATAAGATCTTGTTTGCCTTTGCAGCTACCGCATGACATTGGGCACTATTGCTAAGCCTGCAGTCTACAAGCACTCCTAAACCCTTCTCCATCAAGGATTCCCCCAATATATCTCCATTTAATTTGTAAGTCGCCTTTTTATTCTTGCATCCCAAATGCATAACCTTACATTTATCTGTATTAAACCTCATTTGCCATTTACCTGATGAATATTTTACCCAGATTACTTTACAATTTCCAAACCAATTTCCAAACCTTACCAATAGCAATTCCCTTGAAAAATGTCAAAGATATTCAGAATAATATATTCCGTTTTATTTGGGGGAAGAAAAAGCCTAGGACTCCTACAGATGCAGCGGCCGTTATTCAAAGAATCACAGTGCTGTTTTTGTGTGCAATGCTGTACTCCACACGGCATTAATGCCGCCAATCACACCAGGCACACGTGTTTATCGCGGTTGCTTTGTTTGAATTTCATGTATTACGTGTGCAATTAAATACAATGAAATGAATGAATTCTATTGTGTACAGTACTGTGCTACTGTGTCAATTTCAGGTGTTTAAAAAACAGAACACTAAAATGCCATTTTCTGCACTTACGTCTAACAGCGGTACTGTTGGAAGAAATCGCGCGCCATCACATGGGTATTCCGAAGTATACACCACGTGAAGTGTTTCGATAACTCAATAACGGCCGCTGCATCTGTAGATCTGTTATGTTGTCCTCAAAAACAAGAGGTAGCCTGGAAGTCCCAGAAATAAAGAAATTCTTTCTTGCGTGCCACCTTAAACAAGTCACCTACTGGCACCTGAATATCAAGCAATACTGTTGGCTAGATATTGAGACGACGGTGGCGGCACCAGTTTCGCTCCCAACACTATTATGGTTAGAAAGGGATAGATATAATAAAATTACTATCCAATGGCATTCTGAAGTTATTAGATTCACCATGAATATATGGTATCAATCTAAAAAGAGATTTGGTCTACGTCAAAAGCCACGAAGATTCAGGCCAATTTTAGGTAATCCGGATTTTGCTCCAGGATTTAACTCAAAACAGCTGAATCAGTGGAAAAGCAGGAATATTGTAGATTTTGGTCATCTTATATCAAGGGGTTATTTACTTTCTTTTGAAGATCTAAGTCTTAAGTATGCCCTTCCCAAAGAAGAGTTTTTTTTAGGTATCTACAAATTAGACATTTTATTCTCAGTATGCAGCCCAGTTTAGTTTTTACACCCTCTACAACTTTTGGACGGCTCTGTAGAACTAAGAAATATCAAAAGGGCCTTATCGCAAGTATTTACCAAGAATTGATCCAGAAGGGAGAGTTATCAGACCATGATTATGTCTAAATGGGAAAAGGATCTAAACATTGAAATCGCTAGAAAAGAATGGGAAGATATTTGGGAGGTAGCCTCAAAAACATCTATTTGTAGCACAACAAAAAATATATATATATAAAATAAGTTTTCGCTGGTTTCTGACTCCAAAGATACTTAGTCTAATCTATCCTGTCACCTCAAATATGTGTTGGAGGATTTGTGGCCATGTTGGCGATCTTGTACATATTTGGTGGTTAAGCCCCAAGATTCAGAGGTATTGGAATGTAGTAAAAAGTTTGATAGAGGTGGTAACAGCAATTAAAATTCCATGGGACCCATTAATTATAGACCTAGGCATATTCTAACGGCAGCAAGATGTTTGATCTCAGTATATTGGAAGAATCAGATTACACCCAGAAAAAATTTGATTGAGAGGAGACTAAATGAGGTTATGAGGATGGAGAGGTTGACAGCCCTCCTGTGCCATAGAATTAGTTCCTTTTTTTATAATTAGGGAGCCTTGGATAAATGGCTACAAGTCAGGAGACCTAGGAAATTGATTTTGACTAAGCCATCCAAATAAATCCTTAGGGAATAGTCAACTAGAGGTTGCTATTAAAAAGTTGACCCCTTAAATCACTACTATTCATCTGCAAATGTGTAGAGATTATCCAATTATGATGATTGGTACAAAAACAAGTGATACTAAAAAAAGCGCTAGACCTAATTGTTATACAGTGCAGTGAACAAAAAAGCTGCCCGGTGTTCTATTATGGAAACTAAAATAGTACCCAATAACAACATAAAAATACAAATATAGAAATAAACCTGGCGCATACAAGTGATATTCAAATGTGTGAAACAAACAATCAATATATGAAATGAACAATAAAAATATAAAAATATAAAGTCCATAAAGGATATGTTGATGACTGGGATGGAAAGAGTCTTTTCTTCGGTGATAATAAATTGAAATAGAAAATGGACTCAGTCCTCAACACACGTTGTGAAGTTCCTCCTCACAGCAGCTACTGTCCTGTAGATTAAGACATAAACCAGGGACACAACATTGCACAGTATTATTTTAAGCAATGAAGCCCTCTAATGTGAATGCCCAAAAGAATGCCCACTTACTAGAAGTAGGAAGGCAGCATGCAGCAGAGAGAAACTGTATGTTGGGTCTTCCAGATCCGATCGTTTTCAGGGTGACACGAACCCCACGTGATGTCCCTGGTTCGGATGGATGTTGAAGGAAAGGCCCTCTTTCTCAGGAAAAAATGTTTTCTGAAAGTGTCTTAGAACTCCTATGCTTAGGTCTCCGTGACAGGGAATAAGAGAGAGAAAGGATTGCGCAATATCGTTGACACTTTAATGACACGTCCTAACTAAAAACAAAAACATACTCACATTGAATCTGTGAGTTAAAAGCAGTATGGAAGTGCACGACCCGGCTAAACACCAGTACACAGTCTCTGGCAGTCCTGACAGCACCGCATGTAGTCCCCGTTGTTCCGGTGCACCGCGATGACGTCACTATCTCTGTGCCGGATGAGTCACCTGATCGGCACCTCCGTTGGCTCCTCCCTACGCGTTTCGTGAAGGGGAACGTCACTTCTTTAGGGGATTGTGGAGCCTCATCAATCCCATTGACTTAAATAGCCCTATGTTAATCCTTTCAATTCTGGTATAACATTGGATGTACCAAAGGTGAAAGTACTGGCGCCGTACTAACGGTGCCAATGGGGTTTGGACAATCTTGTTGAGAGACCCTCTGTAATCTATCTCCCCCTCTATCACTGACTTTGGGGCAATCAATACCAATACAATCAATACCAATCAACAAGAGACCTTCTGGATATATACTTTAAAAACTCTCTCCCCCAAAGGACTAAACATTGACTTTGATTTGGCATCTTTTCTTTAAGACTCCTTGTTCTATTACCACAGTATTGCAATTCTTTTGTTCACATTTGGAACATGGTTTCCTGCTGTTGAATCAATTTATGTTTCCGTTTTCATCCGTTTTTTATTTATTTTTATCCATGTTTTATCTTTTTATTAGTGTGTTTCATGTGCACACTATGTATTATCATAGGGCTACACGCGGTGCTATTAGGACTGCCAGAGACTGTGTACTGGTGTTTAGCCGGGTCGGGCACTTCCATACTGTTTTTAACTCACAGATTCAATGTGAGTATGTTTTTGTTTTTAGTTAGGATGTGTCATTAAAGTGTCAACGATATTGAGCAATCCTTTCTCTCTCTCATTCCCTATCACGGGGACCTAAGCATAGGAGTTCTAAGACACTTTCAGAAAACATTTTTTCCTGAGAAAGAGGGCCTTTCCTTCAACATCCATCCGAACCAGGGACATCACGTGGGGTTCGTGTCACCCTGAAAACGATCGGATCTGGAAGACCCAACATACAGTTTCTCTCCGCTGCATGCTGCCTTCCTACTTCTAGTAAGTGGGCATTCTTTTGGGCATTCACACTAGAGGGCTTCATTGCTTAAAACTATACTGCGCAATGTTGTGTCTCTGGTTTATGTCTTAATCTACAGGACAGTAGTTGCTGTGAGGAGTAACATCACAATGTGTGTTGAGGACTGAGTCCATTTTCTATTTCAATTTATCATCACTGAAGAAAAGACTCTTTCCACCCCAGTCATCACCATATCCTTTATGGACTTTAGATATTTATATTTTTATTGTTCATTTCATATATTCATTGTTTGTTTCACACATTTGAATATCACTTGTACTGTATGCACCAGGTTTATTTCTATATTTGTATTTTTATGATGATTGGTAGTTGTAGATATTAACTATGCTGCTTTATGTGTCTTGAAATTATAAACTAGTATTTTGTGAGTGATGTGAGGGTTCCCCCTTTTATGTCCCACCCGCACACTCTACCCTATTTTCTTTCTGCATCCTATGCAGGGGACCCTTTTGAAAATGCAATAAAACTATTTGAATAATAATAATAAAAAGAAAATACGCTAATCATATATGCAAATGACTCCTACTAGCATATTTCCCAGGTATCAATGCAGTACCCATTTTTTGTGCACACGTCTCTCAACATGTTTTTTTAAAGGTTTGTTTGAGGGTAAACATGTAGCACTTGGGACTCTAACAAAGAATAGTTTTTCAATATTAAGACTACAAAATTGTCCTCAGCCCTCCTAGTAGATGTAAAGCTTAGCAGGGATCTAATAACTCCCCACAAACAGAATGATACTTCAGCAATCACAATGAAAAAATATATAATTTAATTAACAATGCATCAGAAATCAAAGATATACAATAAATGGAGTGGAAAGTACAACACATTCAGTTCAAGATATAAAGAGCAAACTAGAAAGTGTAATATGACACCTACGCTTAAATAGGCTTAATCATATAATGATAAACTAAACTGTAAAAATATGCAAGATAGAAATGTCCTTGGATTGGATGTCCTTACTGAACTGGTTGACTCAGGTGTCATTATGGAAGTTCTTTTCAGGGATGAAGTCAAATATATTATACCATCACACCCTATTGTTCCTATCTTCCACCATCTCCCAAAGATCCATAAGACATTGGTCGACCCTCCTGGTCGTCCAAATGTCTCCAGTATTGGATCTTTGGGAGATGGTCTGTCAAGATATGTGAATAGTTTTCTTCAACCTTTTGTTAGAAAATTGCCTTCATTTATACGGGATTCTGGTGATCTTCTTGATCAAATTAAAAGCGTCACTTGGGAGAATCATTATTTGTGGGTAACACTTCCTCTCAACAATAAACCAACTAACCCCCCCCCCCCCCTCTATTCCTCACCTCTCCCTTTTGTGGTTTTTGGGAATTTGTATGTTTCCTGATCTACTGATCTCCTATCTGGACATGGGTAAAACCTTAGGATCTGTGTTTATATAATATAATACTGTTAACATTACATGTTTTAAGAAGGATGTTATTAATACACAAAGCACTTTATCCTACATGAAGACACCATCAATTGTCCACAAAATACACAGGACCTTTATTAAGTCCTCAGTACCTCTACATGCTAGCCTGCAGCATTGTCTGCACAATATGGAGTAAGCATCAATCTTTGAGGTACTGTAGTGTAGGATTACTATTGCTACAACACATCATCAGTAGGGTAAAACTAACCTGCCTCCATCTGTTGTGCAGTCAGAGGATCCTGACGTCATGCACAGGGGGTGGTACTAAGTGAACGGGATGAAATTACCATAAGCGCAGGGGTATAAAGTCACTCACCGTTCAGGTGGGTCCCTCCCCCTTTGTATTTGCCTTGAGGGAGCAGCTACGCGAAACGCGCGCGTCGGCAGATGTGTGCACGCGCAAGACTCACATGCCTACCCACAAGTCAGCTGGCGGCAGTGTTCGCCAGTAACTACTGCGTGCTATTTATCAAAGGAGTTTCCCACACTGATCGGATGATCTAAAGGGAGCTCAGCTAACCAGGAGCTGCTACTCGATCTGTCATACAGTAGCAGTAAGCTGTATATTAATACACCGTTTCCATGTTCGCATACCTTTTACCTCTCATATAGTACTGATCCTTTAGAGACCAGCTCTGACAACAGAGCTGGTGCTGGGTCAGTACAGTTTACCATACAGATACTAATCACTTTTTGGATTTCTGTATTGCAACCATAGTATCTGCAGGCTTGTCTCCATCTGAGGGGTTTCTGAACAGACCCTACACTGAGTTTTTGCCTGTTCGGTTCTACTTGTGCATTAAGTGTGTATATCTAGTATTTTAACTTCCACATTTAGCTGGAATGGGACAAATTTTTGAGATCCCTTTAACTCAGATTCACCTTACCTAGGGTTTGTCATGCACCCAGTGGAACTGAGCTAGGCTGTTTAGACAATGATTTTCTGGTCATTTACACCTTTAGCAACTTCACTCCACATCATTATGTCATGTCTACATGTGGCCAGGACCCGCATCATCTAGTCAGATACCTTGCCATTCAGCACACTGGCAGACCTGGCTAGGGTCCACCTTTTCATGTCAATTTGCTATTTACTATCATCTCAGGGTCTCTATACTAGCACACACTAATACAGTAGAGTTTTTAACGGCATCCTGGTTCACACTGAACAGTGGTCTATCACACCCACCTGTTCATACTGTAGTACACAATTTAGTGTTTAAGTGCAGTGTATTTGAGTTTGATCCAGAACACCTAATTATGTTACGTCTCTGTATTCAGTTATACAACACGATCATGGGATGGCAGCTGTTCGCCAATTTATTGAGATACCAGAAATTTCAATCTTTCAGTCGGCTTTTATTTTGGACGCAATTTTTTTATGGGGTGGTGGGAAGCACTTTTCATATTTTTTAGTACTAATCCTTTTCGTCACAATATTGTTTTTTATAAAAGGTTTGTGGATGATTTAATTATTATTTGGAAAGGGGATGTCACTGCACTTCACTCTTTTGTTTTTTACCTTAATGATAATATATACAATTTGAGATTTACATTAAATTTTCATTTTCATCACATTGAATTTCTGGATCTACAATTGTTTGTGGATATTGATAAATCAATCCAAACGGATGTTTATAGGAAATTAAATTCAAGGAATACATTTCTTAGGGCGGACAGCTGCCACCCATCTCATGTAATTAAAGCCATACCTAGGGGACAGTTCCTCAGACTGAGAAGGAACTGCTTTACACCTTGTGGTTTTCTGTCTCAGTCTGAGGATCTGGTTAAAAGGTTTTCAGACAGGGGATATTCCCAATCCCATATAGCAGTTGCTTTTGATAATGCGTTGCAAACAGAGAGGGTGTCATTGTTACCCACATGTTCTACTGGGGATTATCGTCTTGGTGTTAATAAGGAGAAATATGTGAACAAGCATGGTACACATGGACTGGCAAATTCCAATAATAAATGTCCTTTTTTTATTTCACGATTTAATAAACAAAGTGGAAAAATTAACTCTATTATTTCCAAACATTGGAATATCCTATCTATGGACCCTGCTCTTAAAAAATATGTTGAATCTGGTCCTGCATTTGTATACCGCAGAGCGAGAACAATTGGATCATATGTTTCCCCAAGTGACCTAATTACTCCCGGGTCTGTTAGACCTTATATCACCAGGGGTTCTTTCAAATGTGGTTCCTGTAGCGTATGTAAACATATGAAGCCGGCAAAAAAAATTTTTCAGGATGACTTGCCACAGTCACATGAAGGGATTAAAGGTAAAATTAAGGAATTTATATTAATAATTTCATAAATTGTAAAAGTCAATTTGTCGTATATCTCATAACATGTGGCTGCGGCAAAAGATATGTGGGAAGAACGATTAGAGCTCTTAAGGTCAGGATGTTGGAGCATTTAAGGCTCATAAGACTGAAAGATACAAATCATCCTGTATCTAAACACTTCTCAGAATGTGGTCAAGGAGGGACTAGGAATTTCTCCTTCCTGGGCATTGAATTGGTCAATTGTAGACCTAGGTGATCGCGTCAATCTTCTGAACCATAGGGAGGCATATTGGATTTTTATTCTCCAAACGCGCTTCCCTATGGGTCAGAACATTGATTGGCAGCTAACCCATTTTCTGTAACATTATACTAATATATACTCGTATAGGTTATTTAGTAATTTGGTTTAATAATTGATGGATTTTGATCAAATAAAACTTGATTACGTTCATATAGTATACAGCATACTTGTTATCTTGCATTTATGTTCACTTTATATGTATCTATATAATGTTATTGGTGTTTTTACATATGTTATATTATGATATATTTTCCCTGGAATTCTAGTACCATTACATATTACTCGTGTCTTTTAGGTTATTCATTTGTTTTTAATTTATTTCATTTCAGTTTTTATGTATTGTGGTTATATGCTTTTTATTTTAATTATTTTCTTTATGATTAGATAAGGAGGCCAGCAACTTGTTTAATACTTATCTATTTTCTCTTTATGGATTAGGATGGTTTTGTCTCATTTTTGTGATTATGGTGTTTATTGATATCGCAGCGCCGTGTTGCGCATGCGCAATGATTAGCATTGTGTGTAGGCACCATGGCGATTTGTCCTGTATTGAAGGTGGTTGGAACTGTAATATTACCTGTTGTTTTATGTTTTGCCCATAACAAATATGGCCACATTGCCTGTGGAACGGTTTTTGCCCTTAGAACGGCACTGGGTCGCTCTGCGCATGCGCAATGATGCGCATTGCATCATGACGTCATCATGATTCCGTTTTTTGGCGCGAAACGGCTCACAGGTAAGAGGGTATTTAACGGATTTCATTACATTGTGTATTACCCTTGAAAAAGAATGCTGTGACGTTCGAAACGCATTGGATGGGTCTTTTGTCACATTAAAGTGCCCTTTTAATTATTTTTGATTCTGGGTCCTTCCTGCTCCGTTTTTGCTAGTGTGCTTTTTTCCTCCATACTTTCCTGTAAAAATATGCAAGCAGATATACTTTACAATACTAATCGACAACTTAAAAAAACAGAGCACCAAAAAAAAAGCACAAAGTGTATATGATAATATGCAAAACCAAACTAATAGTACAGGAAAAATCGGAACACAGGGCTAGCATAAAGGGAGAAGACAATAAATAACACTGAAAAAACAAGAAATAGATATGAAAAAAAAGGGTGCAACGTTAACGCTTCGGGGTACCAAGCCCCTTCAAGGATTGTTCCCACATGACACTAACAGACAGTGGTTCTTCCCTTAATTACCCTATAACAGGGATTATGATAAGGAACATCATGTAGTGTTTTCCTCTCTACAATTCAGTCTCCTGTTGCAGGGCCCAGTTTTTCTATATGTTTGAACATAACCCAATTTCTGATCATACAGTACTATAGTTGCAATGTGTCACAATCAATTCCTTTGTTTTGCTTATTATTACAGGTTGATCCAGATTCACTAAAGGGTGCTAAAATGTAGCACACGTTAACTCCTATTAATTTTAATTGTGTTTAAGATTGGCTAACGCTTCACACATTTATTGAGTCTGGGCACCTTACAATAGCTATGCTAATATGTTCTGCATCATTATATGACCCAATGCATCACTGTAGTGTGCCATCTTCTTGAGGGTGTGGTCATTTATACCTGGTTAATGTACTATCATATTTATTTTGACTACAGTAGTTGTGGTCATGTTCAATACCAGTTTTATAATAATACACATATTACAAATATATTGACAACTCTTTCATAAAAGTTATTTGTGAACATAACTTGTTGTAAATACTGTTGGAAACGATTGTTTGGAAGAAGATAATTCCAAAACACAATTTAGAAATATAAAGCTCCATCAGACCTTTGGTAAATCACTGTATCTCCTTAACTCAAATGCAAAAATAGATTTTTAAGCTGCTTAAATTATAGGCACATTTAAAAATATATATAATTTACACTCAAATCTATCAAATCTAGCATGCACAGTGCTATACACACTGTCAGTACTTTATATTAATTAATTATTGTGTTGCTATTTCTAAACTCAACTAAACGAATCTCAATGCAAATATTGTTTAGATTTGTTATCAATAAGAACCTTAAAGAGATACTGTTGGTCACAATTGCTAATTATTTTAAAAAGTATTTATAACTTCTCTTGTTATTTTTTTCTCCATATGCTAGATAGAAGCTATACGACTGTTTTTAATATATTTTATGAAGACACATTTGCATTAATATACATATTTTTATATTTATATGATATGCAATTTTATACAGTAGTAAGCAAACACTACTGACATTCCCAAAATAAGTTGTTCATGTTATATAGATTGTTCAGTTGTTACATGGTGTCTGCACAAGATTTTTTTTAACTAAAAAATAAAGTAATAATGTATTTAATATGACTGAGTAACTCTTGGGTAGAACAGTTTCCTTTTGTTTTCTTTTTTTTACTAACATGCACAAGGGGGGTGTTACTGAACAGTTGTTTCAGCATCTCTTTACTAACAATGTACAAATGTTTTTATTTTGACTTCAGGCAAATACATCACAGAGATGTCTATTTAAAAGTATTAAAGAAATATTTCTGCTGACTTAAGTTAAAAACTATAGTGTGATTCTATACTTATTTATCTCTTATTGTTTCCTTGTTTGTTAAATGTTTTACACAACTTTTTATTTCGTCAAAAAACCTCAGCATACTGTATATATCTTTTAGAATTTATACGTTGTATACCCGGCATCGTAGATAATTTTTTTTATCTTTTTAATAATTAGTACATTTAGTAAATAACTGAAAATAACCTTCCGTTCACTCTTAGTTATTTTATATTGTGATTTATACTAAAATATTTAGGTGCATAGGGAGTGGAAAGACTGATAATTTAACAACTTGTTGTATGAGGTATAGCTCTCACACTAGGTCCCTCTAAATTACAATCAAAGTACACATTAGTGTTTATTTGGTGTATATGAATTCATCAGGAATCAGTTGTTCCTATAGAACAAGATGTGCAATACACCTTATATGTACCACTGACTAGAAAAGAAAACATTAAAAAAATAAAAGTTTTATTCTTCCAAACAACAACACTTGTGATTTATTAACAGTGATAGTTAAAATAAAATTGTCAGTAAGGTTACCTTCCCCATACAGACACTGAGTGCATCATATAGGGACTTATCTAGATGGGAGTGTCTATGCCCCATTCGGTGTTGCCTTTCTCTATTGTTGTAAAATTGATATCCCCAGAAGGAGCAGTATCTCGAAACTGCTGACCATTAGTATCAATCCCAAAAAGAATTAGTATAGGTCAAGCAATTAAGAGTGGTATCTGATGTTATTACATCAGAATCTTGATTGTATTTAGCAGTTAATGCGTAATTGATTGTGAATTTTATGGCGAGTGTGTGGTCAGGTGGAGGTGCATAATAATGGCTCTAACCAATACAGATGTATAACTAGTTAAAACCTTTTATGTAGATCCAAAGACAGTTGTAATTAACTAACTGCGGAATCTCCCAATGAATGGGATAAAGACACACCCTACATTAATCAGTAAAGAGCCACTACTTATATGCACCCCTCTAGTGTTTTTAATGTTTAGCAAAACAGTAATAGATGTTTAGTGTGTTACTAGTATCATAATACCATCAGTGAGTTGAATATTGTAATCCACTATATTCATAAGTTGCACAGTGAACTCATATAAATCAATCTTATTATGCCATCTGAGTTAACACTCTAACTAGAGCAGCATATTTAATTGTCAAAATAGTAACACGGTAATCAAACTAACCCTGTTGTGCCTGAATAGCTCTAATTGAACATTCTTATTTGAACAGCTTGCGTGTACTGACTGATCTGTGTTGTTGATTTGAAGTGCTGGTTTTGAAAGTGTGTGCAGTTAGAACCAGAAGCAGTTTGAACAAGGAAGCGGGTAAATAAGGTATAGTTTATTGAAGTACAGTTTACTGTTAGTACTTCTAAACTTCATAGTTGCTAGAATGAGCAGTATTGAAAATGCCACTCAATGCACATCTTGTCACATGTATGTGCACTTGGAGCAGCTGTTCCAAGGAGCATACCGCTGTGAGAAGTGTGAGCTGGTGGTCTCTTTAGAGTCAGAGATTGCTGATCTGAAAAGGCAGAAAAAGGGGGGATGGGGGAGCACAGGTGGAATGGTATATAGTCTGAACTCAGATATGTGAGACTCTGAGCTGCTGGTGTGGGTGATGTAAATCTATATATAATCTCAAACACTCACACGGCCTTGTGCAAATGCGTGTGCATCAAGGTATCTTTACGTCCTATGTTCTTTTCTTTAAGGATCTCGTCTGTGCTTTTCCTTCTTCGTTGGTGTGGATTCGCCTGCTTTGTTCTGGAGTACTCCACCTCTCGTCCGGGCTGGTTCTTCTGTTTCTGGTATTCGGTGTTACCCTCGGAATTAAAGAATTAAAAAACACACAGGTTCAGCGACAATAGGATGACAAGCAAAAGAGGACAATCTAGGTTGGGGGTGATCTATGAGGTAGATGGTATATAATCAAACACTCACACGGACATGTGTGGGTGTACTCAAGGGCTAGGGTATCTTTTTGCTCCCTGGATTGGTCTCACTGTTCCAAATAGCAAGTGATTGATTATAATAATAATAAATATAAAGTATTGTTACTCACACGGCCAAGTGTGAGTGCACACTTGGAAAGGTATCTTGGATTGGTCCTGGTGTCCTATGTTGAAGATTTTCTAACCGCTCCTGTTCTGGATTCCTCGCTCTCAGGTGGGTAAATGAAGATATAAGTCCAAGGATACCGGGCAGAAACTTTATTGAAGTGTTAAACAATTAAAACAAATAAATTGATAAAAACAGGGGTATAAAACAAACCCTCCGCTTGCTCAACTCGTGAGCTGCGGTAGGGGAAGGGGTGGGAGGCCCGTCTCTGGGATGTTCAGCAGTCTCGTGGTGCTACAGCCGCTCGCTCCGCGTCCGGTTGGAGCTCTGTACTTCCCTGTTCCTGCTCCCGACGGTGGCCGCAAAGTATCAAAACAGTGGGGGGATTTCGAGCAACGCGTTTCGCCCTATGGGCTTCCTCAGGCTCCGTAGTCAGGATCTGAAAAGGCAACTTGCAATATTGAGGGATATTGGCAATCTTGAAAGGGAATTAGAGCTCACTGTGCAGGCCCATGCTTCGACTAGTGGTGCAGATGGTGGCGCTGTTAGTGAGGAGCAGGTAGGTAGCTTGGTTTCTGTTAGTGAGGAGAAGGTAGGTAGC
This sequence comes from Ascaphus truei, assembly GCF_040206685.1. NCBI lineage: Eukaryota > Metazoa > Chordata > Amphibia > Anura > Ascaphidae > Ascaphus > Ascaphus truei. The sequence continues at coordinate 151,776,159 of NC_134484.1, forward strand.
TGGGTACGGGGGGCTCACCTTCCATGGGTTAGACCTGACCTTATAGCACTCTACCAGTTCAGGGATGCCTTGTGGAAAAGCTACAAAGTAACTGCCACTACCAAGGGTCTCAATCACTACAGATGCATGCGGAACATGTGCACAAGGCAAACAAGGCATGCAAAAGCCCAATATTACTCTGACAATCTCCACCAGAATACATCAAACCAAGCTAACTTCTGGAAGGTTATCAACAATATATTCCAGCCTCCTAACCATCAACCACCAAGTAATATCACTAAGGGGGATATTACTCTGACAAACCCCACTGACATTGCAAATGCATTCAATGATTACTTTGTGGGGTGTGCCACTAACGTATTAGCGAAACGCAGCACAAACCACAAACCTGAATCTCATCCTGGGAGTACCCCTATAGTCCCACCCACTCCCAACACTGCCCACAATTTTCAATTTGGCCCAGTATCTGAAGAGGAGATTATACAAGCGCTCCTCAAACTAAAACAAAGCAGCCAATGTGGACCCGACTTACTACAATCTAGGTTCCTACGACTTGGTGCCCCAGCCATTGCCAAACCAATTGCGTCCATAGTCAACTCTATCCTGTCTGCAGGCCATATCCCTAAGACCTGGAAAACTGCCAGAGTTGTCCCAATCTTCAAAAGTGGGGACAAAAACACTGTCTCAAACTACAGGCCAATCTCACTTCTCCCAATTCTATGCAAAGTCATGGAAAAATGTGTCCACTCCCAATTAAGCGATTTCTATACCAAGACAAATTTCCCTAGCCAATTCCAATCTGGCTTTCGTCCCAAACACTCCACCGTAACTACCCTGCTAAAAGTTTGCAATGGAATCCAGTGTGGAATGGAACAGGGACAACTCACTGGTGCAGTATTCCTAGATTTTGCAAAGGCTTTTGACACAGTTGATCATGTTATCCTGCTTAACAAACTCCAGAGCTCTGGAAAAGGGAAGCATGCTTTAAACTGGTTTCAGTCCTACCTATCAGGAAGATCCCAACATGTGTCCATCTCAGGCTCTAACTCCAACCCCCTGCATATCACCTGTGTGTCCCGCAAGGCTCTGTTCTGGGGCCCCTACTCTTCTCAGTGTTCATTAATGATCTTCCCACAGCTTGCAAGGAAGCCTCAATACACATGTATGCAGATGACACAATCCTATATGCACACAGCCATAGCCTCTCTGACCTTCAACACATACTTCAGTCTGACTTTTTGAGACTCGAAAACTGGATTTCCCAAAACAAACTGTTTTTAAACATTGACAAGACTGTAACAATGGTATTTGGGACCAAGACTAAATTTGTAAAGTTTCCAGTGACTGAGCTCCTGATTAGAACCAACGCTAACACCACCCTAACACCTGTCACTAGTATTAAATACCTGGGCTTATGGTTTGACTCCCACTTAACATTCGGGATGCACATTGATACCCTGACAACCAAGACCTATGCCAAACAAGGGGTACTTTACAGGAACAAATCCTCCCTAAGTCTCCTGGTCAGAAAGCGTATCGCACAGCAGATGCTAATGCCAATTATTGACTATGGAGACATAGTATATGGCTCTGCACCTCAAACCCACCTTAGCAAACTTGACACCCTCTACAATTCAATTTGTCGTTTTGTTCTCCAATGCAACTACAACACAGCACTGCGAAATGCTCAAAGAACTAGATTGGTCAACACTAGTGTCTAGGCGTAAAGTTCACCTTTCCTGTCTTGCCTTTAAATTCTTCATGGGCAAGCTACCCAGCTACCTAAACAAGCTCCTCACCCCTACCACTTGCAGCACTTATCACCTGAGATCAGACTCCAAAAGACTGTTCATGGTCCCAAGGCTCAACAAAGTATTCGGACGTTCCTCCTTCTCCTACCGTGCACCCCAAAACTGGAACAACCTACCAGAGACTCTCACATCCACCACCAGTTTAAGTTCTTTCAAATCTAAGGCTGTCTCACATTTTAATCTGGTCTGTAACTGTTTCATACGCTCATAATATATATTTTCTTTAACTGTGCATGCAATGTCTTGTATACAATGTATACCCTGTTCTTTTATGTAACTGTACTTGTAACCATGTATTATTTGTTTTACTCTGTGCCCAGGACATACTTGAAAATGAGAGGTAACTCTCAATGTATTACTTCCTGGTAAAATATTTTATAAATAAATAATACTAAATTGTGTAAGGTAATAGAATCAGCGCAGGATGTAATTTCTCTTCAGAAGGACTTAGAGAGACTGGAAACGTGGGCAGGTAAATGGCAGATGAGGTTTAATACAGATAAATGTAAGGTTATGCATTTTGGATACAAGAATAAAAAGGCGACTTACAAATTAAACGGAGATATATTGGGGGAATCCTTGATGGAGAAGGATTTAGAAGTGCTTGTAGATAGCAGGCTTAGCAATAGTGCCCAATGTCATGCAGTAGCTGCAAAGGCAAAACAGATCTTATCTTGCATCAAACGGGCAATGGATGGAAGGAAGTAAACATAATTATGCATTAGTAAGCATTAGTAAGACCACACCTTAAATATGGAGTACAATTGTGGGCACCAATCCTAAGAAAAGACATTATGCAACTAGAGAGAGTGCAGAGAAGAGCCACCAAATTAATAAAGGGGATGAACATTCTAACTTATGAGGAGAGGCTAGAGCTAAATTAGATTTATTTACTTTAGAAAAGAGGTGTCTAAGAGGGGATATGATAACTATATACAAATATATTCAGGGACAATACAAGGAGCTTTCAAAAGAACTATTCATCCCACGGGCAGTACAAAGGACTCGGGCCATCCCTTAAGGTTGGAGGAAAGGAAGTTTCACCAGCAACAAAGGAAAGGGTTCTTTACAGTAAGGGTAGTTAAAATGTGGAATTCATTACCCATGGAGACTGTGATGGCAGATACAATAGATTTGTTCAAAAAAAGGTTGGACATCTTTATAGATGGGAAAGGTATACAGGGATATACAAAATAAGTATACATAGGAAGGATGTTGATCCAGGGATTAATCCGATTGCCAATTCTTGGAGTCAGGAAGGAATTCATTTTTCCCCTTAATGGGGTTTTTTTTTTGCCTTCCTCTGGATCAATAAGTAAGTATAGATATAGGATAAAGTATCTGTTGTCTAAATTTAGCATAGGTTGAACTTGATGGACGGAAGTCTTTTTTCAACCTCATCTACTATGTAACTATGTAACTATGTAATTTGTCCAGATGGTAACAAAATAATCATTCACAGCAGATCAATATGAAAGTGCCAAGGCTCTAGTGGATACATATAATACACTCAGTATCAACTCACTTTCCAAATTGACATATATTCACTTAGCAGTTGCAAGGCAAGTACCATCTATTTGAAACAGATTCAGCTCTAAAAAACGCGACTGCAGAGATTCCATGTTGAAGCTATCATATGGTTAACAATGATATTGCCATACAACCCGGTCACCTAGCTCTGCATGATACCTCTACCTCAGTTGTGGCGCCACCGACGTGATGTCACCAGAAAGTCCCTACTTATGTATCGTGAATCCAATGTTCACTTCGTCAGGGCAGGAGGAGTGTAAAGTAAAATTACTACGTCTTCCTTTAATTCCCCAACCATATGGGACTGTCAGTGGAGCTGCATCTTCCTCAACATGGATTGGTCAATGCATGCTGATGACGTTATGGTAGGTAACCAATAGCGCAACAGATAACGATTGAAATATAGACATAAGCATTTACATACAAAAAGTAAAGAACTTTACACTTTTTTCAGAACCAAAATAGTTATTGTATCCCTCCAGACTTTTACTCAGATGTTTAACATTTACTACCTATATCTTTTAAGATGTTTATTAGTATCTAAGGTGTAACTCGTATAGGGATAGTTACTATGAACCTAATAACCTAGAATATCGTTTGGCATTATTGGGTGGATAGCGATCTATGTTAAATGCTCATTAAGCGATCTTGCTGCCTCCACAATGAATAGTAACAATTATGAGTTCCAAGATCATAGAAAAATATATATACAGGTACAGTTGTGTGAAAAAGAAAGTGCACCCTCTTAAAATTCTATGGTTTTACATATCAGGACATAATAACAATCATCTGTTCCTTAGCAGGTCTTAAAATTAGGTAAATACAACCTCAGATGAACAACAACACATGACATATTACACTGTGTCATGATTTATTTAACAAAAATAAAGCCAACATGGAGAAGCTGTGTGTGAAAAACTAAGTACACCCTTACTGCTTCCATAGGAATTAAGATTTAAGAAGCAGACAGGTGCTGCTAATCAACTGCCCTTGATTAATTGATCATCAGCAAGTGTGACCACCTCTATAAAAGCCGAAGTTTTACCAGTTTGCTGGTCTGGAGCATGCAGGTTTGTGTTAACACAATGCCAAGGAGCAAAGACATCACCAATGATCTTAGAGAAGCAATTGTTGCTGCCCATCAATCTGGGAAGGGTTATAAGGCCATTTCCAAACAATTTCAAGTCCATCATTCTACAGTGAGAAAGATTATTCAAAAGTGGAAAACATTCAAGAATGTTGCCAATCTTCCCAGGAGTGGACGTCCCACCAAATTCACCCCAAGGTCAGACCGTGGAAAGCTCAGAGAAATTTCAAAAAAACTAAGAGTTACATCTCAGACTCTACAGACCTCAGTTAGCATGTTAAATGTTAAGGTCCATGACAGTACAATAAGAAAAAGACTGAACAAGTACGGTTTGTTTGGAAGGGTTGCCAAGAGAAAGCCTCATTTCTCTAAAAAGAACATGGCAGCACGGCTTAGGTTTGCAAAGTTGCATCTGAACAAACCACAAGACTTCTGGAACAATGTACTTTGGACAGACGAGACCAAAGTGGAGATGTTTGGCCATAATGCACAGCGCCACATTTGGCGACAAAAAACGAAAACACAGCATATCAGCACAAACTCCTCATACCAACTGTCAAACACGGTGGTGGAGGGGTGATGATTTGGGCTTGTTTTGAAGCCACAGGACCTGGGAAACTTGCAGTCATTGAGCCGACCATGAACTCCTCTGTATACCAAAGTATTCTAGAGTCAAATGTGAGGGCATCTGTCCGACAGCTAAAGCTTGGCTGAAATTGGGTCGTGCAACAGGACAATGATCCCAAGCACACCAGCAAATCTACAACAGAATGGCTGAAAAAGAAAATAATCAAGGTGTTGCAATGGCCCAGTCAAAGTCCAGACCTTAACCAGATTGAAATGCTGTGGCAGGACCTTAAGACAGCTGTGCATAAACAAATGCCAACAAACCTCAATGAACTTAAGCAATATTGTAAAGATGAGTGGGCCAAAATTCCTCCACAACGATGTGAGAGACTGATACAGTCATACAGAAAATGATTACTTCAAGTTATTGCTGCAAAAGGTGGTTCTACGAGATATTGAATCATAAGGTATACTTAGTTTTTCACACATGGCTTCTCCATTTTGGCTTTATTTTTGTTAAATAAATCATGACACAGTGTAATATGTCATCTGTTGTTGTTCATCTGAGGTTGTATTTACCTAATTTCTAGACCTGCTAAGGAACAGATGATTGTTATTATGTTCTATTTAAAACCATAGAATTCAATGAGGGTGTACTTTCTTTTTCACACAACTGTATCCATGTTAAACCAGGAGAGTATGTTATTAATCATATAGATATGTAGTAGTGGTCTATTCTCAGTCGTGCCGCCCAAAGGGTCAACATGGTCCTCTAATAATTATTAGCTTCATTATGCTATATACCTGGATCCCATCTTGCCCATATAGTACAATATTAAAATATTTGTTAATATATATAATATAATTAGATGTATAAGTTTTTCAATAGGTTATCAGAGCTGATTTAAATTGAATAGTAGTCATCAAAGATGCCTGTAATATTGTCCTGGAACGTACATAAAACAACCATGTTTTGAATGGACACCGATCTCATAGGGGATGATTTACAGAAATGACGAAAATAAAAAGCCTTTGTTTAGTCCAGTTGGTGCCATGGTATCCAATGTACAGATCCAACATCACCCTTTTTGTAACAAACGCTTATCCCAATCGCCTCTTCTTATTCCCAAAGGGATATGTTCAATACCTGTGAACCATAAGACACTGCCATCTCCTCTATTTTCTTGTGTCACATGCCTAGCAATGGGGGTATCATGATTGTTCCGAACTGATTCTAGGTGTTCAAGAATACTTATTTTGAGTGTTCTGTGGGTTTTACCCTCATATCTTTTCCCACATGAACAATCATTTAGATATATTACCCCCGTGGTTAGGCAATTGATGAAGTCTCTTATCTGATGTGTTTTCTGGCCTGGGGAGTTATTAAACTCCTTTGTTGTTCTGATACTACTGCTGGCCTTACATTTCCCACAGGGATAACATCCCTTAGGTTGCGGGCCTAACCAGGTTTTGGTTTAAGTGGCTCTGTAATGGCTGTGTACCAAATAGTCTTTTATATTGCAACAACTGTGTAACGAGTGCTCACCACAAACAGGATGGGACTGCGAGACTGAGGTAGGGATAGTAATTTACACTGACCTAAAACCGCGTAACCGAGTCCGGAGTGCAGAGTGAAGGTCGTGAAGCCAGGTCAGGGTATGATAGGTCAAAATGGTCGTTATACTCGCCGTGGTCTGGGGTTGGAGAAGTCGGATGGTCGCAGTGAGTAGCTGGGGCCCAGGAGAAGAGAAGAGAAGAGAAGGTGGGAGTCTAAATACAAGCCGAGGTCAGGGGTCAGAGAAGGCAGAAGTCCGGGATCAAGCTGAGGTCAAGGTAACAGAAATCATGGCAGAATGCAAGAGCAACAGTAGGGCAGCAGGATGCTTGAGACAAGCACTAGAAACATAAACAGAAGTTTATGCTCAGACAATTTGCCTAAGGGCTGGCTGAGAATATAAAGAATTGAGATCCAATGGGAAGGATGCAGGCAATGAGTCATCACAGGTAGACTTTGTACTGATAGGCAGGGGTGGAGTGTATCGCAGCTGTGGAATAATTAATGTTATTAACACCTCAAGGGCCCCTGGTAAAGTAATGTCGGTGTGCAGTGGAGACAGAAACATCCACCGTTGCGTCACGGGATGCAGCATAGGGTCGGAGCTTAGGTCCGGTCTCGGCAGGAATACTGCGGCGCTTGCATGAGGGGCATGAACCAATGCATCACGGGATGCATTACGGCGGCGGACCCAAGGTTCAATCCTCACAAACTGCAAGATAATGTGGAACAACAAATTCCTTTATATCAATACTTTCAGAAATTACATTACTTTAAAAAATCTTCAAAATAAAACAAATTTCCTAAGAGACTCATCAATTTTGGAATAAATTATATATAGTGAGGAGCCTAGGCATGTTTTGTCTAGAATCCAGAGAGAGTTATTCTGCCTCTATACAGAAGATATACTGTAACACCTACAGTTAAAGCTTGATTCTCCGATATAGGGAGGAGATTAGATAATGATGAGTGGCAGGATATTTGGGGAGAATTGTGTAGAACCTCGGTGTCACAGAAGACCAGGTTATTTACACCTTCTTACCTGGATCATTCATTGAGCAAAACAAGGTAATGAAAACAATTGTAATTTATTCAGCATAAATTTGCTAAAACACAATGATACACAAAATACAAACAAAAAGACACACTTACTTTGGGACTGGGGTCGAAAATTAGCCTTTTCTAGGTGTAGGGAACACTATGGGAGAGATTTACCCTGACCGGGACTTAGCCTGGAATCTCCTGGAACCCAAATCAGCATAAAATTCCATATGCCACCTCTACGTTCACCTCTGAGAACTTGGTCACTCCTGACCACGTTTCTCCTGGAACTCATAGCCAAGAGACATGCGCAAGCCTGACACCTCTCTCCTTGGGTATCTCAATGCCACCTGCTGGGCAGGCTCCACCTGGTCTGTCAGAGCAAGCGGAATCCTGGAGGACTGCCATTGATCTCCGGACCTAGTACTCTGCCTTCCCCCGCTGATCAAATGCTATTCACACTTCTGGGCATCCTCTGGCTGCTTTGAACTCTGATGTCCAGCAGACATACGGGTTAGCCTATGGGTTAGCTCGGGCAGCCTGTTTGGACATCAGTTCCGAATGTAAAAAGCGCATGACATTATTAAAGTATATTTCACTACTCTTCTAAGTCTTTAGGGACAGGGGACAGAAAAGGAAAAATTTTATAGTTTTATTCCTATCTGCCTTATTCCCCACATCCTTTCTCTTGGACTTATTCTGGACTCACAGAGTCCCCTCTCAACCTTATATATGGTTGGGACACCCACAAACCCTATACTGGTTGTGGGTCACCTTGGACTAGCTGGGGTACCCCCCTTAACCTAGAGATTCTCTCAGCCATAGGAATCCCTGTGTCTCATTCTCCTTTCTGGGCTGTGCTGAACCCTAGTGGTGAGTCACACTTGGTTTACAAGGGGAGATATTACTAGGACAATGTGCCTACATGTATCCGAGAATTAGACAGGATTCTCGGGTACATTTATAGGGGAACCGACAACTTCGTACCCCACCTACCTAGGCAACTACCAACAACTTAGGCACATTCTGTCAACGTTTCTTCTGCAAAACCCCCATTGAAACTCATACCCTAGCAATCCCTGCTGGCTGGCACAAAAAATACTTCTATTATATACAATACAACAGAATGGTACATTGTTACTGGGCCCAAGAGCTAACTCTCTTGGACCCTTATACACGGATCAAGGGTGACCAAAACTGGCTTGACCTTTATTTGAGAGATTGGTTACCCCCTCCCGTCACACTCGGTCTCTGCTTCACTAACAGAAACAAGCTATTAAATATTTTATAGAACATACTTGACTCCAGTTAAGCTAGCCCATATGCAACACAGCCAGACCAACATTTGGTTGAAGTTACTGCATGTGGGCAGAGAGCTGATGATCTGCACATGTGGTAGAGTGTCCCTAAAGTCAACTCTTTAAAAAAAAAAAAAAAAAACCTTCAGTTTGATTAAAAATATCATAGAAGTAGATGTTCCCTTCCAGTCTGAAAATTAACTACTTCGTCTCTGGTTAATCAATGTACTGTATCCTCAGACATAAAAAAAAACCTTAATTAGACATCTCATACAGTATAACAGTATATGCTGTCACAAATATATTAGCTAGAATGTGGAAATGTCCCTCAACCCCATCCATGGAAAATGCTGGCGAAAGAGGAATTGATTAGAGCAATGGAGAAGCTGACAAATTCTCTTAAGTATCAAATGCCAAAAAACTACAGAATATGGGGGCCTATGCAGAGAGCAGCGCTATTTCGAAATTCGCCATTTTTTGGAGAAAATCGCGCAGAAAGCAGCAGAAAATGGCGAGTTCCGAAAAACGCGCCAATTTTTCTTTTCTATTTGTAAAACTCGCCTCGCGGCTGGCGAGAACCTCAATCTCGCCAGTTTTAAAAATATCCGTATGCAGAGAGGCGCGAACGGCATCTAGCGGCTGTTCGCGCCAATAAAATGGCGCGATTGTCTCCTTTTTGCCTCGCCAAAAAAAACTGGCAAGAAGCTGCCGCTCGCGGCCATTGCAAAGGGAAAAAAAAGGCGCGAATTTGTTTTTACACGTTTCTGAAGCGCGCATCTCGCCAATTTAAACTCGCCACACGCATCCATGTTAAACATAGCAGAATTCGCACTTTTCTGCATATGGAGAATAAAACTCTCCAAAAAAGCTACTTTTTAATAAATTCGCCAATTTTAAAATTCGCTGCTCTCTGCATAGGCCCCATGGTCTCCTTAACATGAGTATATAACAGTGCTTAGTATCAGTTTTTGGATCTGATAAAGCTTACACCAAAAGGGTTACATTTGAAATGAAGCAGATAAGATTATAAAATAACTGTATAATATCATTATAAAGTCGATCTATCAGTACCTCTTATTATTCTCTTTTAGGGGCCTATGCAGAGAGCAGCGAATTTTAAAATTGGCGAATTTATTAAAAAGTAGCTTTTTTGGAGAGTTTTATTCTCCATATGCAGAAAAGTGCGAATTCTGCTATGTTTAACATGGATGCGTGTGGCGAGATTAAATTGGCGAGATGCGCGCTTCAGAAACGTGTAAAAACAAATTTGCGCCTTTTTTTCCCTTTGCAATGGCCGCGAGCGGCAGCTTCTTGACAGTTTTTTCTGCCGAGGCAAAAAGGAGACAATCGCGCCATTTTATTGGCGCGAACAGCCGCTAGATGCCGTTCGCGCCTCTCTGCATACGGATATTTTTAAAACTGGCGAGATTGAGGTTCTCGCCAGCCGCGAGGCGAGTTTTACAAATAGAAAAGAAAAATTGGCGCGTTTTTCAGAACTCGCCATTTTCTGCTGCTTTCTGCGCGATTTTCTCCAAAAAATGGCGAATTTCGAAATAGCGCTGCTCTCTGCATAGGCCCCTTATTGTTTTTCTTATTCTGTGTTTGTTTTTTCTTTTGTATTGAATTACTCTAGTAATGTTGAGGACTGCATTATAATATATATATATATATATATATATATATATATATATATATATATATATATATATATATATATAGACTATATAGACTTCCATGGGTTACATCTGACCTTATAGCACTCTACCAGTTCAGGGATGCCTTGTGGAAAAGCTACAAAGTAACTGGCACTACCAAGGATCTCAATCACTACAAGGCAAACAAGGCATGCAAAAGCACAATATTACTCTGACAATCTCCACCAAAATACATCAAACCCAGCTAACTTCTGGAAGGTTATCAACAATATATTCCAGCCTCCTAACCATCAACAACCAAGTAATATCACTAAGGGGGATATTACTCTGACAAACCCCACTGACATTGCAAATGAATTCAATGATTACTTTGTGGGGAGTGCCACTATTTTATTAGCGAATCGCAGCACAAACCCCAAACATGAATCTCATCCTGGGAGTATCCCTACAGTCCCACCCCCTCCCAACACTGCCCACAATTTTCAATATAGCCCAGTATCTGAAGAGGAGATTACACAAGCGCTCCTCAAACTAAAACTAAGCAGCCAATGTGGACCCGACTTACTACAATCTAGGTTCCTACGACTTGGTGCCCCAGCCATTGCCAAACCAATTGCGTCCATAGTCAACTTTATCCTGTCTGCAGGCCATATCCCTAAGACCTGGAAAACTGCCAGAGTTGTCCCAATCTTCAAAAGTGGGGACAAAAACACTGTCTCAAACTACAGGCCAATCTCACTTCTCCCAATTCTATCCAAAGTTATGGAAAAATGTGTCCACTCCCAATTAAGCGATTTCTACACCAAGACAAATTTCCCTAGCCAATTCCAGTCTGGGTTTCGTCCCAAACACTCCACCGTAACTACCCTGCTAAAAGTTTGCAATGAAATCCAGTGTGGAATGGAACGGGGACAACTCACTAGTGCAGTATTCCTAGATTTTGCAAAGGCTTTTGACACAGTTGATCATGTTATCCTGCTTAACAAACTCCAGAGCTCTGGAATAGGGAAACATGCTTTAAACTGGTTTCAGTCCTACCTATCAGGAAGATCCCAACATGTGTCCATCTCAGTCTCTAACTCCAACCCCCTGGATATCACCTGTGGTGTTCCGCAAGGCTCTGTTCTGGGGCCCCTACTCTTCTCAGTGTTCATTAATGATCTTCCCACAGCTTGTAAGGAAGCCTCAATACACATGTATGCAGATGACACAATCCTATATGCACACAGCCATAGCCTCTCTGACCTTCAACACATACTTCAGTCTGACTTTTTGAGACTCGAAAACTGGATTTCCAAAACAAACTGTTTTTAAACACTGACAAGACTGTAACAATGGTATTTGGGACCAAGACTAAATTTGTAAAGCTTCCAGTGACTGAGCTACTGATTAGAACCAACGCTAACACCACCCTAACACCTGTCACTAGTTTTAAATACCTGGGCTTATGGTTTGACTCCCACTTAACATTCAGGATGCACATTGATACCCTGACAACCAAGACCTATGCCAAACTAGGGGTACTTTACAGGAACAAATCCTCCCTAAGTCTCCTGGTCAGAAAGCGTATTGCACAGCAGATGCTAATGCCAATTATTGACTATGGAGACATAGTATATGGCTCGGCACTTCAAACCCACCTTAGCAAACTTGACACCCTCTACAATTCAATTTGTCGTTTTGTTCTCCAATGCAACTACAATACACATCACTGCGAAATGCTCAAAGAACTAGATTGGTCATCACTAGAGTCTAGGTGCAAAGTTCACCTTTCCTGTCTCACCCTCAAATACTTTCTGGGCAAGCTACCCAGCTACCTGAACAAGCTCCTCGCCCCTACCACATGCAGCACCTATCACCTGAGATCAGACTCCAAAAGATTATTCATGGTCCCAAGGCTCAACAAAGTATCCGGACGTTCCTCCTTCTCCTTCCGTGCACCCCAAAACTGGAACAACCTACCAGAGACCCTCACATCCACCACCAGTTTAAGTTCTTTCAAATCTAAGGCTGTCTCACATTTTAACCTGGTCTGTAACTGTTTCATACGCTCATAATATATATTTTCTTTAACTGTGCATGCAATGTCTTGTATATAATGTATACCTTGTTCATTTATGTAACTGTACTTGTAACCATGTATTATTTGTTTTTCTCTGTGCCCAGGACATACTTGAAAACGAGAGGTAACTCTCAATGTATTACTTCCTGGTAAAATATTTTATAAATAAATAAATAAATAATACAATCTATAGGCGATTTCATGGACAGAATTGAATGTTGTCTCTACAATGTTTTATGTGTTTCGACATATTGTATAAAGCAGCAAATTTGCACTTAAAAAAAGAGGGGTCATAAATAAATTTACAGATGTAAGATTTTGTTTTATATAATTGTATTCTAAGAAATTCAGAGAGAGGGATGATGATGTAGGAAGTTTGTTCTGAACTGAACTTTTTATGGTATATGAAAGTCTGAAAAAAATATTTAATGTTAGGGGGTCTAATTTACATGATTCCAGTGCCACCTAGCTCTAAAAGTCTGGATTACATTTACAGGAAATTAACTGATTTACCTGTGATCTTTGTAGTAGGAAATAAGGCAGGTTACAACCAAGCCTTCTGCAGTAGAGGGCTGGGATTAAATGTGCTTGCTGACCGTGCTTCCTTATCAGTTGAATTCAGTGATTGCAGACTATAATGCAAGGATATCTTTAGGGTATATAGGGATTGGGAACATTTGAAAGAGATACAATTGCCTTGGACAAGATTAATTTTTATTGTTGACGTCAAGGAGGATTTTCTGCCGAAAACAGTGAGTACGTCTGAGTACTGTATGTACAATTCACATACACAAAAACCCCACAATGGGAGGGAAAAGGAAATCTTCTAGTGTTGTGCACAGAAAAAAAAAATATTCAGTATGTTATGAAAAGGTTGGGCACAAGTTTAATATGTTTATTAAAATCAGTACAACAGTCAAATCAGGGTTGTGTGGATATCATAAGATTACTACACAAATTCTAAAGTACCCGGTTACATTGTCAGTAATCAAAACCCCTTACTTAAACAAAATTAAACCTATAGAAACACAGCATCTGTCAGTATATAACATGATTATATATATATATAATATATATATATACCAGCACAGAAAAAAAAATCCCCAAAAATAGCACTCTAGTCTACATTAAATATAACAAAATGTATTCATCACATACAGATATAAATAATTAAAAAGGAGCAATAATGTCCTCAAAGCTGTAATAATACTGAGCCTCTATGGATAAGTAGATTGAAGCAACAATAGGCTATACATACAAATACCACAAATCATAAAGAGAGACCGTAGCTGAATCAGGGATGTTGAGATATGTGCTGATAAACAGTGCTACACTGCATACAGTGAATGAACCCTGAGACATGAAGGTGTAGAGGAAAGAAAATTCTTTCCTCAAAACACTCAGACTGACCGGTCAAGGCTACATAAATGAGGCAGAGGTTTACAGCAAAATTGGGGGGGTCCCAGGGGAGTGCAAACAGACATATATTTAATATATATATATATTAAATCAAGCAGTGCCACGTGATCAACACTACAAGTATAAACTGATAATGCAATAACGACAATGGTAATAACTAAAATTAAAAATATATATAACAATACGATACAATAAAGTGCACAGTTAAAATATAAAAACGACTAATAATAATAATAATAATAATAATATCTCTGAGCCCAATAAGGGAATACAGAAAAACAAACAATCAGAGAGAAAAAAGAATACAAATAAAATACAACCAGTCCTTTTGATAATCTACTTAATAATTAAAATGTCCAAGCTGGGATGAGGGCTGCTTTCAGAGGGAAGGAACCAAATCCAAAACTATATCTAAACAAAAGAAAAAAGAAAGTGCACGGCCCATAGCATAATATCTTTAAACATTTAATGGAAAGGATAGGGGAACGAGAGGAAACAGGCTCACTCACAAGGCATGCAGATATTACTCGACCTCTCTGCAGCATTTGACACCGTGGACCACCCTCTTCTCCTTCACATTCTCCATACTCTTGGTATTTGGAACAAAGCTCTATCCTGGATCTCATCCTACCTCTCCATCATACTTTCAGTGTCTCTTCTGCTAACACCTCCTCCTCCTCTATTGATCTCTCTGTGGTGGTAACCCAGGGCTCTGTCCTGGGACCTCTTCTCTTTTCTCTGTAAACACTCTCTCTAGGTGACCTAATAACATCTTTTGGGTTTAATTATCACCTCTATGCTGACGACACACTAATATACTTTTCAACACCCGACCTTACATCTGCTGTACAAACCAAAGTTTCTGAATGTCTCTCTGCTATATCATCCTGGATGGCCCTCCGCCGCCTTAAACTCAACATGGCTAAAACAGAACTCCTCATACTTCCTCCCAAACCTGGCCCTACTACCTCCTTCCACATTACTGTTGGAACTACGATCATTCATCCAGTAGCCCAAGTACGCTGCCTAGGGGTCACACTCGACTCCTCTCTCACATTCGCTCCTCACATTCAAAACATTTCTAAAACCTGTCACTTTTTCCTCCGCAATATAACAAAGATACGCCCTTTCCTCTGTTGATCGACTGCTAAAACTCTGACTCAGACCCTCATTCTCTCCCGTCTTGATTACTGTAACCTCCTGCTGTCCGGCCTTCCTGCCTCTCACCTGTCTCCCCTACAATCTATCCTAAACGCTGCTGACAGAGTCACGCTACTCTTTCCTAGATCTGTCTCAGCATCTCCCCTCCTGAAATCCCTCTCCTGGCTTCTGATCAAATCCCGCATCTCACACTCCATTCTTCTCCTCACTTTTAAAGCTTTACAGTCTTCTGCCCCTCCTTACATCTCAGCCCTAATGTCTCGTTATGCACCATCCAGACTCTTGCGTTCTTCTCAAGGATGTCTTCTTTCTACCCCCTTTGTATCTAAAGCCCTCTCCCGCCTTAAACCTTTTTCACTGACTGCCCCACACCTCTGGAATACCGTTCCCCTCACCTGACTAGCACCCTCTCTATCCACCTTTAGGACCCACCTTAAGACACACTTGCTTAAAGAAGCATATGAATAGCACTGGGTATATTCTGAACACATGATACATAAAGCTTGGCCCCCTGCAGACGCACTTACCAGAACTCCCTCCTACTGTCTCTGTACGTTCTCCCTACCTACGAATTAGACTGTAAGCTCCTCGGGGCAGGGACTCCTCTTCCTTAAGGTTACTTTTATGTCTAAAGCACTTAATCCCATGATCTGTTATTTATATTATCTGTTATTTATTTGATTACCATGTGTATTACTACTGTGAAGCGCTATGTACATTAATGGCGCTATATAAATAAAGACATACAATACAATACAATATTAAAGCAGTTGTGAACACAAATAGTCACTGCCACATCAGGTAGGTACAACGTCGGTAACCACGAGTAGTATGCTCAGCAACCTTTATGAATCTCCTGGAAGATCCTGGGTCCTCTGTAAAAAGTCCCAGCAAGACTCGCGTTCTGATTACCTGTATCAGAGAATTATCCATTTATGAAAAATCGGACAGAGGGATGTGTACCGTGGCCAGATTCCGTCTCTGTAGCTACAGGAGGCTTAAACAGCATTTACTGCTCAATGGGCTAGCTATCTTGCTGGGACTTTTTTTACTGAGGACCCAGGCTCTTGCAGGAGCTTCGTAAATGTTGCTGAGGATCCTACTTGGGGTTACCGACGGTGTACCTACCTGATGTGGCAGTTACTATTTGTGTTCACAACTGCTTTAATATCTGCATCCCTTGTGAGTGAGCCTGTTTCCTCCCCTTCCCCTATCCTTTCCATTAGATGTTTAAACATTTTATGCTATGGGCCGTGCACTTTCTTTTTTCTTTTGTTTATATATTAGCAATACTTTATACATGTGTATTCTGGAGCATAAATGGCAAGCTGTGTGGATGTGTGGCATCTTGTTGCAGGGTACATGCCACCACACACGCGGGTTCTCTTGATAAGGCTTCTTTATTGAGCCTTAAAAATATACAGCGCACAAAAACAAAATAGCTTCTCTTCAGCATACAAAAACAAAATAGCTTCTCTTCAGCAGACAAAAACAAAATAGCTTCTCTTCAGCATAGAAAACAAGGCAGCTTCTCTTCAGCATGCAGGACACAGACAGTTCATTACATTATATATATATACATATATATATATACATACATACATGCATACACAATATAACATGTATAGAGAAAATCCTTGATAAATGTAACTCCTATTTAAGAATTGTAGTCAATATAGAGAAGAAGGAGAATCCTCTATAATGTTTCTGTATATGGATAATCACAACAAGCAATACCGTAAATTCCGGCGTATAAGACGACTTTTTAACCCTGGAAAATCTTCTCAAAAGTCGGGGGTCGTCTTATACGCCGGGTATCATCTTATACGCCGGCAAAGTGCAAAGTGCGGGCAGACGCGGCTTCCTTGTTTATTTTTTCCGGCGTGCTGCGTGTCAGCCGGGCACCGGTCACCTGCGCCAGGCCAGCGGTGTGCAAACTGGGGGGCGCAGCCTGTGCGGCGAAACCTGGGGGCAGAGCAGTGGCAGGCAGAAGCTCCATGCTGCTGCTGTTTCCCTGTGCTTCCAGAGGGGGCGGGGCGTCCTTCTACACACAGACACAAGCCCTCCTCTTCCTGTCTTTACTCCTCCAGTGTTCAGCAGCGTGGGGAGCCGAGCATGCAGTACAGTAGTACTTTCACGTGTGTGTGTGTGTGTGTGTGTGTGTGTGTGTGTGTGTGTATAGTGATGTGTGTGTATATAGTGATGTGTGTGTGTGCATAGTGATGTGTGTGTGTATAGTGATGTGTGTGTGTGTGTGTGTGTGTGTGTGTGTGTGTGTGTGTGTGTGTGTGTGTGTGTGTGTGTGTGTGTGTGTGTGTGTGTGTGTGTGTGTGTGTGTGTGTGTGTGTGTGTGTGTGTGTGTGTGTGTGTGTGTGTGTGTGTATAGTGATGTGTGTGTGTATATATATATATGTATAGTGGTGTGTGTGTGTATCCCAAACTCTATATTTTAACTTGAAAAGTTGGGGGGTCTTCTTATACGCCCAGTCGTCTTATACGCCGGAATATACGGTACTTTATACATGTGTACTCTGGAGCATAAATGGCAAGCTGTGTGGATGTGTGGCACCTTGTTGCAAGGTACATGCAACCACACACGCGGGTTCTCTTGATACGGCTTCTTTATTGAGCCTTAACAATATACAGCGCACAAAAACAAAATAGCTTCTCTTCAGCATACAACAACAAAATAGCTTCTCTTCACCAGACAAATACAAAATAGCTTCTCTTCAGCATAGAAAACAAGGCAGCTTCTTTTCAGCATGCAGGACACAGACGGTTCATCACACATGTACTTTGAAAAACAGACCTTATAGCAGTAATCCCTTCAGTATTTCAGTCCTGTCTCCTGACCAGCTAGCTTGCATGTGTGTACAGCCTGGGGGTTTTAAAACACCTTGATTATGCAGCTGGGATCAGACTAATTAAGCAGCCCTTCTCAACTGAAACTTAACCTCATCACTGCTGCACTGCAAGCCTAAACATAGGTTTGCCAGGTATATGGCTGGTGACGTTCATTCACCCTGTCACAAATCTCCATTCAAATTCTTCATTGTGTGCCCAGAAATGGATACCAGAATTTCTCCAATAGAAGTAATGCTTGACTCGCGACACCACCATTTCATCAGGGGGTAATATTTGTCCTATGGTCTAGAGGATTAATAGCTGCGTGGGATTAATGCTTAGAAACTCGTGTAAGTATCATAATTGGTTAACCAATCATTGAAGGATATTAAAACTGTATCATAAAAAACATTAAGAAACAAAGGGGGGCACAGGAAATAAAACTAAATTGGAGTAAAATAGTGCTGGGACCACATCTAAATACTATGAAATTAGCTTGAAAAAACTGCCAGATATGAAATTAGCTCTGTTTATGCACTCTCAAGACCTACAATCAGTGCATTTCTACAATTTGGCTCTCAGCCCCTGTGCGCTTCGGTAGTTCCAGGCAACGGCCGGGAAGGGTTGGTGCGTCACGTCCGGCCGTGACGTCATACCCGGAAACCCGGCACCCTGTGAGCAGTTCCATCACTGGTGTGCGAGCCCAGGAGAGCTGTGGAGCGGTGTTTCTGCAACGAGTGCTGGAAAGGAGGAAAGAAAAGGAGCCACCAGCGCGAAGTGTATGAAGTCTGGGTGAGCGCTTTCCACATTTGATGCCTACGGCACCTTCCCATTTCTACACACTTCAATACCTGCACAGTTGGTAGCGCTTTCCATCCTAGCTACCATTCTGGATTTCAACCTCTCAAAGGCCACTCTTGCCCGAGTTTGTCATATCAGACAGGGGCATTAACTTGTATCCACACCACCTGGACAATTTCTCTCTGGCAGAGACTTGTGCTATTTATTTTATATATTTTTTTGTGTATTTATTCATGCAATTTTATGCTCATTTCATATGTGGTTTTCAACATAAAGTGGCTGCTGGGCCTGATCCTAACTCATATAGCGCTTCCCTGTTTGTTTGTTTATTACATTTCTACATCAGCTGATAATTAAAACTGAGTGCTGCCGGAAATGGTACAGATGGAGTATCAATTACTTTAATTTTGGGTGCAAGGGAATTGCCGTCCCATGCCCAAAATATCAGTAGACTAATTCCCATAAGGATTAATACAGCAGGGTTCCTTGCTTCTGAATTGAACTCCCACTGGGTTTAATCCTACTGGGCCGTATCAGTCTTGAAAAGCTGTGCAGAAAGAGCATAGAGAGGTGGCCCCTCTCTCTGTGTCTCCCAGCACAGCTCTTTAAAATTCAAATTTTCTTTGTAATAAATCCAGTAGGATTGAAGCAGGGGGTCTCAGTTGCTGCTCCACATTAATTTCCGTTCCGGAGAACACCTGCTTCCCAAGGTACAGGCCTCCGTATTGGGTGTCTATATCTCATGCAAGTTTTAATTTATGATAATATGATTGGAACATTTAAACTTGCAGGAGATACCGGCACCCAAATACTGGACTGGTACCTCAGGAAGCAGGCGGTTCCTGGACTTGAAAGTAATGCGGTTCAGCAGACCCTCTGCTTCAATCCTACTGTATGTAATAAAAAATATAAAAAATATAATAAAAGCAGAGCTTCATTAATTTAGTGGCTAACAGCTAAGGTAATGAAGGTGTTAAACCCCCTGCTACTCACCCAGGATGCCTAACTACCAACCCCATGGCAACTAACCCTTTCTCCCACCCTCTCTACCCCAAACACCACACACTGGAATGGGCAATAGCCCTATTAGCCAAATATGGCTAATACAGCTTTTGCCCATTCAAATATACTGTACAATAAAATACAAATTGTATAAATAAATGTTTTACTTGCCCCTGCTCTGATGAAAGTCATTCTCTTCTTCCTCCTCTTCGTCCTCACCGGCACCAACATCCCAGAAAGGGCCGATGCCCAAACATTAAAACACCAGTAATCCCTTAATTATCTTAGTGGTTACTACCTCATGCAAGTTTTAATTTATGATAATGTGATTGGAACATTTAAACTTGCAGGAGATACCGGCACCCAAATACTGGGCCGGTGCCTCAGGAAGCAGGGGGTTCCTGGACTTGAAAGTAATGCGGTTCAGCAGACCCTCTGCTTCAATCCTACTGTATGTAATAGTAATGTAGAAAGGTGGCGGTCACTGCAGAAACGGAGCTCAGTCAGGATACAATAAAATCAGCTTTATTTCACGGTGCTGCACATTACAGAGAGACCATCTCTGACGCGTTTCGTCTCGTAGCAGAGACTTTATCAAAGAGTACAATCTCTCAACATAGCAGGGTATCTAAATAGGCCGCCCTTGATCATCATTGGTTAGAACGCTAATGAGCCACAGTAGTGGGTGGTAACCTTGATTACACTATGAAAAACCATGAATGAACCGGGCAGTATACAATAGAACACCTGCATTGGATGGAATTAACACACATGCAGAAAATTAAAACAAAAAACCACTAATAACATATTAAAAACAAAGAAAACAGAAGTAACATGTAGCATCCGTATGAGTAATTGTATAAACATATCACATCATGTAGTGGAGGCAATATCCTTGCGGAGGAATATAGATGCTAAGGACATTTAAATAATGCATTATAATATGCCTCTTATTTGAGAGATAAACAATGTACCAACAATCTCAAAGAATGAAATATATACATCCCAAATACATGAGACTATATACAAATTGCATTAAGTCCATATAGGTACATATGTGAAAAAAAGGGGGGTTGGTGTGTGTGGGTGTGGGTTATAGACCGATGTACTTTATCGAATACACACTCCCAACACTCCCCACATGATCAACCCTGGAGGAAGTGTTTTAACTCCCAATCCAGGTTGATGCCATGTGGATGGAGAGTGTTGAGAGTGTATATCCAATACATCTCCTGTTTGTTTAGAACATTTTCTCTGTTGCCACCTCTGGCATGGGTAGGTATGTGTTCAATTGCTGAAAATGTGAAATTGTTAATACCACCATTAGGGCATAGGGCAAAATGCCTTGCCACTGGATGGTCAAGATTCTTCTTTTTTATCAGGCGTACATGTTCAGCTATCCTGACTTTGAGGGGCCTGGTAGTACGCCCCACATATTGATGTCCGCAACCGCAGTGCAGAACGTATATAACGTAGCAGATATTGCAATTTAGAAAATTTTTGATAAAATACTTTCTAATCCTGGTGTTGAATGTAATGTATTTGGTTGGACGTGCATACTGGCACATGGAGCATTTCCCACATTTGAAAAAACCAGTTGGTATACTTTTAACCTTAGGAAATTTGGATCTAGTATCGAACATACTGGGGGATAGATGAAACGCTAAAGTATTCGCTTTACGATAAGTGAATCTTGGTCCCTTCTGTATGGCCGATTGTATATCTCTGTCTAACAACAAAGTGTGCCAATGCTTTGATATGATGTTACAAATTTGTTGCGATTGAGCATTAAATGTTGATATAAAAAGTGGACTCTGTGGTTTTTTGTGACTTAGAGATAAATCCCTACCTCTTATCACTTTGTCCTGTTTTTTGGTGTTGCGTATAAGGGTATCTCTATCTAGGGCATCTGCTTTAGTAAAAGCTGCTGATATGTCTTTTGAAGCATAACCTCTGGCCAAAAATCTGTCAGACATCTCTTTAGCTCTAAGTAGGAAAACCTCATTGTCTGAGCAGAGTCTTTTTAGTCTGACAAATTGAGCCCCTGGAATATTCCTAATTAGAGAGCGGGGATGACAACTATGTGCATTAAGCAGCATGTTCCTCGAATTTGGTTTCCTATAGATGTCCGTCTGTATTGTCATCTGCTCGTCAATGTACAGGAACAAATCTAAATAATTGATATGATGAATGTTGTGCTCAAAAGTGAATTTTAAATTGAAAGTGTTGGTGTTTAGATAATCAATGAAAGAAAGAAGTGAGTGCTCATCACCTTTCCAAATTAGGATCAGATCGTCAATATATCTCTTATAGTAGATGATATGTTGACGAAAAGAATTGTCGCTGTGATAAATAAAACGTGATTCCCAAAAACCCATAAACAAATTAGCATATGATGGTGCAAAGCTCGTGCCCATAGCAGTGCCCATTTTCTGTAAATAAAAAAGTGAATCAAACAGAAAATAATTGTGAGTGAGT
The DNA here is from genome assembly GCF_040206685.1 of Ascaphus truei. Lineage (NCBI taxonomy): Eukaryota > Metazoa > Chordata > Amphibia > Anura > Ascaphidae > Ascaphus > Ascaphus truei. The sequence continues at coordinate 151,798,470 of NC_134484.1, forward strand.
AAAAATAGTATAGAATCTAATAAAAAAGTGCAATGTGATATAGATAAAGTGGATAAATCCAAAAAGTGACTGACAGCTTTAAGACCTTGTTCGTGTTGAATAATAGAATACAGGGAGGTCACATCCAAAGTGACCCACCTGTATTCAGTGTGCCATGCAAGTTCCTGTACACTGACGAGGAAATCCGTCGTGTCTTTAATAAATGACGGCAACTGAGAGACCAGAGGCTGCAAAAACCTGTCCACATACCGTGATAACCCATCTCCCAAAGATCCAATGCTCGCAATAATGGGCCGACCTGGAGGGTCAACCAGCGACTTATGGATCTTTGGGAGGTGGTGAAATATAGGAATCACGGGATGCGGGCAGGAGAGAAAGACAATTTCCTTATGATTGAGAACATAGAGCATTTTGCCCATGTCTAATAATTCCAACAATTCCAAACGATATTTGGAAGTGGGGTTGCCAGTAAGGCGCTGATAAGTAGAGGCATCCTGCAACTGTCTCATTGCTTCTCGTTGATATTGGTCAGTGGACAAAACCACGAGTGCCCCTCCCTTATCAGCACTTTTAATGACAATGTCATAGTCTTTTTTAAGACAATCAATTTGTTGAATTTCGGTGTATGATAGGTTCCCTGATTTAACATGGGAACATGAAATGCCCTTAGATAGTATACGCAAATCCCGTTCCACCAATCGTTCAAACATTGTGATTGACGGTCCCTTACTGAGGTTTGGACAAAATATAGATTTTTGTCGGTACCCGGAGTCTTCGTGGCCAAAAAATGGTTGTATGTAATTATTTAAAGGTTCACCCTGACTCTCCAATAAAGAGTCCATGTCCGAAAGGACACAAGATTCCTGAAAGTTCAATGGTTGCACAACATTCAAAATTGGTAAATTAGTAGTTAATCTAGCATTCCCCAACATGTTAGAGGTATCAGGTTCAGATTCACTTTTGGAAGAAAACATTTTTCTAAGAGATAGTTTTCGCGTGAATCGTTGGAGATCTATAACAGTTTCAAATAATTTGAAATTTTGGGTAGGCGCGAACCCCAGCCCCTTATTGAGGAGAGACAGTTGCTCTAAGGAAAGGTCAACCCCAGATAAATTAATAACATTATCGGGTGTTTCTAATCGTATTTCTTTCTCTTGGACCTCCCTCGTCCCCCCTCGTTTCCGCTTGGATCGCCGCGTTCCCCTCGACCTCTGGCTCCTGTCTCTAAAAAAGCCGTGGAAGGTTGCCCAGATGATTTAAGTGATTTTGCTTGGGAAAAGGATGTAGAAGCTTTATTTTCATGTCTTGTTGGCTCTCTATCCCTCGAATATTCTGTAGGTCTATCAAACGAAACTGAATGTGATCTATATTCTGGGTCTGAAAATTCAGAATCTATACTTGAAGTTTCAATGCGTGTGTTTTTGAGAATTGATTTATTAGGTTGATTCACTGACCATCTTTTGGGATGTTGTTTCCTGCCCTTCGGGGTACTGGAGCCAGTAGCTTCTCTGACTACAATGGGTTTTTGCCAACAATAGACTTGGTTTTTTACGTAATCGACACGATCTCTTTCAAATTTGAGATGTTTTTTATCACTAATAGTGTCTTCCGTTATTTCAATATTAGATGATAATTTTTGTCGTTTTTAATAAATTGCTCTCTTTTTGAGAATGGTTGCAATTTTGTTTGAAGAATTTTGATCTCTGCCATTAAAATAGATTTTTCACAAGTCTTTTGTTGGATAATTAACTCCATTAGTTTTATGGAACAAGTATCTAAGGCTTTCACCCAGTCTTGTTCAAATTGTTTGTTCATAAAACCAAATGATGGTACCTTTTTAATACGGAGCCCCCTAGGGATACGATTGCACCTTATATAATTCTCTAGTGAGGTTATGTCCCACCAGAGTCTTATATTTTCCACCAATAATTTTTCAAGTTTTACAAAATGATGTGTTAGGTCAGATGGTTCGTCACATATAATCTCAGAAACCCCATCAAAAAGGTGTGTTGCCTTTCTAGACCTTCTAGTGTTGTCCCCACATGTGTATACATATGTATCATTGTCCAATTCAGATGTGGCATTGTCTTCTCCGCTGGATTCCTCCATAATATGGTAAATATATATGAAAAGATTAATGTATAGTATAATGAAAATATAAAAAGCTGGCTGAGTCCTTATATAGAGGTATGCATATATAACCTTAAGAACAAATAAACACAAACATTTCTTCCCAGAGGGGGAAGGGTTAATGAGTCCAAGAGTTAAGTCCAGATTGACCACAGTGAGCAACAGGACCGGTATATGCAAGTAGAAAAGGTGGAGAGTAAACCCCAAGTGTCCTGCGCTCTAACTGGTGCAAATTCTTATTTGTGTTGAAGGTATGCAGCCTCTATATGTAGAAATGTAGGCAATGCTGTTGCAGATAAAAGGAATAAATGGATAAAGTCCAGAAGGGGGGGGGGGGGAGGTATGGTTGCTATGAAGCCACGGTGGGGGGGCCGATTAGCAGAATATAGATAGAGGCAGGAGAAGAAGCCCTGATGGGAGCCTCTCTCATGAACTCACGGCAGTCTATATCTGCTGCCCTTACCCGACCTGGTCACCTCGCCGCTCGTCTCTCCTCGCTGTCCCCGCTTCGCGAATATCCCACAGGGTGGATGTCGTCTGGCAGCCTCTCAGGGACAGGAGCCCACCGTCTGCGTACGTCCTCTTCGCCTCTCACCGCTCCACGGGTGCTCCGTGCGGTGTATGGCGTTCTCCCCCTGCAGCTCCAGGCAGGTCCCAGCAGGCCGTGCGCTCCGGCACTGCTGACGCTCGGGAACTGACGTCAGACGCTGGGAGGGATCGTAGAATCCCATGTAACAGGATTGCCAGCGTGCTCCAGCCGGATAGGTAGAAATAGTAGTGTAGAAAGGTGGCGGTCACTGCAGAAACGGAGCTCAGTCAGGATACAATAAAATCAGCTTTATTTCACGGTGCTGCACATTACAGAGAGACCATCTCTGACGCGTTTCGTCTCGTAGCAGAGACTTTATCAAAGAGTACAATCTCTCAACATAGCAGGGTATCTAAATAGGCCGCCCTTGATCATCATTGGTTAGAACGCTAATGAGCCACAGTAGTGGGTGGTAACCTTGATTACACTATGAAAAACCATGAATGAACCGGGCAGTATACAATAGAACACCTGCATTGGATGGAATTAACACACATGCAGAAAATGAAAACAAAAAACCACTAATAACATATTAAAAACAAAGAAAACAGAAGTAACATGTAGCATCCGTATGAGTAATTGTATAAACATATCACATCATGTAGTGGAGGCAATATCCTTGCGGAGGAATATAGATGCTAAGGACATTTAAATAATGCATTATAATATGCCTCTTATTTGAGAGATAAACAATGTACCAACAATCTCAAAGAATGAAATATATACATCCCAAATACATGAGACTATATACAAATTGCATTAAGTCCATATAGGTACATATGTGAAAAAAAGTCAGGATAGCTGAACATGTACGCCTGATAAAAAAGAAGAATCTTGACCATCCAGTGGCAAGGCATTTTGCCCTATGCACCCCGACAAAAATCTATATTTTGTCCAAACCTCAGTAAGGGACCGTCAATCACAATGTTTGAACGATTGGTGGAACGGGATTTGCGTATACTATCTAAGGGCATTTCATGTTCCCATGTTAAATCAGGGAACCTATCATACACCGAAATTCAACAAATTGATTGTCTTAAAAAAGACTATGACATTGTCATTAAAAGTGCTGATAAGGGAGGGGCACTCGTGGTTTTGTCCACTGACCAATATCAACGAGAAGCAATGAGACAGTTGCAGGATGCCTCTACTTATCAGCGCCTTACTGGCAACCCCACTTCCAAATATCGTTTGGAATTGTTGGAATTATTAGACATGGGCAAAATGCTCTATGTTCTCAATCATAAGGAAATTGTCTTTCTCTCCTGCCCGCATCCCGTGATTCCTATATTTCACCACCTCCCAAAGATCCATAAGTCGCTGGTTGACCCTCCAGGTCGGCCCATTATTGCGAGCATTGGATCTTTGGGAGATGGGTTATCACGGTATGTGGACAGGTTTTTGCAGCCTCTGGTCTCTCAGTTGCCGTCATTTATTAAAGACACGACGGATTTCCTCGTCAGTGTACAGGAACTTGCATGGCACACTGAATACAGGTGGGTCACTTTGGATGTGACCTCCCTGTATTCTATTATTCAACACGAACAAGGTCTTAAAGCTGTCAGTCACTTTTTGGATTTATCCACTTTATCTATATCACATTGCACTTTTTTATTAGATTCTATACTATTTTTACTCACTCACAATTATTTTCTGTTTGATTCACTTTTTTATTTACAGAAAATGGGCACTGCTATGGGCACGAGCTTTGCACCATCATATGCTAATTTGTTTATGGGTTTTTGGGAATCATGTTTTATTTATCACAGCGACAATTCTTTTCGTCAACATATCATCTACTATAAGAGATATATTGACGATCTGATCCTAATTTGGAAAGGTGATGAGCACTCACTTCTTTCTTTCATTGATTATCTAAACACCAACACTTTCAATTTAAAATTCACTTTTGAGCACAACATTCATCATATCAATTATTTAGATTTGTTCCTGTAAATTGACGAGCAGATGACAATACAGACGGACATCTATAGGAAACCAAATTCGAGGAACATGCTGCTTAATGCACATAGTTGTCATCCCCGCTCTCTAATTAGGAATATTCCAGGGGCTCAATTTGTCAGACTAAAAAGACTCTGCTCAGACAATGAGGTTTTCCTACTTAGAGCTAAAGAGATGTCTGACAGATTTTTGGCCAGAGGTTATGCTTCAAAAGACATATCAGCAGCTTTTACTAAAGCAGATGCCCTAGATAGAGATACCCTTATACGCAACACCAAAAAACAGGACAAAGTGATAAGAGGTAGGGATTTATCTCTAAGTCACAAAAAACCACAGAGTCCACTTTTTATATCAACATTTAATGCTCAATCGCAACAAATTTGTAACATCATATCAAAGCATTGGCACACTTTGTTGTTAGACAGAGATATACAATCGGCCATACAGAAGGGACCAAGATTCACTTATTGTAAAGCGAATACTTTAGCGTTTCATCTATCCCCCAGTATGTTCGATACTAGATCCAAATTTCCTAAGGTTAAAAGTATACCAACTGGTTTTTTCAAATGTGGGAAATGCTCCATGTGCCAGTATGCACGTCCAACCAAATACATTACATACAACACCAGGATTAGAAAGTATTTTATCAAAATTTTTCTAAATTGCAATATCTGCTACGTTATATACGTTCTGCACTGCGGTTGCGGACATCAATATGTGGGGCGTACTACCAGGCCCCTCAAAGTCAGGATAGCTGAACATGTACGCCTGATAAAAAAGAAGAATCTTGACCATCCAGTGGCAAGGCATTTTGCCCTATGCCCTAATGGTGGTATTAACAATTTCACATTTTCAGCAATTGAACACATACCTACCCATGCCAGAGGTGGCAACAGAGAAAATGTTCTAAACAAACAGGAGATGTATTGGATATACACTCTCAACACTCTCCATCCACATGGCATCAACCTGGATTGGGAGTTAAAACACTTCCTCCAGGGTTGATCATGTGGGGAGTGTTGGGAGTGTGTATTCGATAAAGTACATCGGTCTATAACCCAGACCCACACACACCAACCCCCCTTTTTTTCACATATGTACCTATATGGACTTAATGCAATTTGTATATAGTCTCATGTATTTGGGATGTATATATTTCATTCTTTGAGATTGTTGGTACATTGTTTATCTCTCAAATAAGAGGCATATTATAATGCATTATTTAAATGTCCTTAGCATCTATATTCCTCCGCAAGGATATTGCCTCCACTACATGATGTGATATGTTTATACAATTACTCATACGGATGCTACATGTTACTTCTGTTTTCTTTGTTTTTAATATGTTATTAGTGTTTTTTTGTTTTAATTTTCTGCATGTGTGTTAATTCCATCCAATGCAGGTGTTCTATTGTATACTGCCCGGTTCATTCATGGTTTTTCATAGTGTAATCAAGGTTACCACCCACTACTGTGGCTCATTAGCGTTCTAACCAATGATGATCAAGGGCGGCCTATTTAGATACCCTGCTATGTTGAGAGATTGTACTCTTTGATAAAGTCTCTGCTACGAGACGAAACGCGTCAGAGATGGTCTCTCTGTAATGTGCAGCACCGTGAAATAAAGCTGATTTTATTGTATCCTGACTGAGCTCCGTTTCTGCAGTGACCGCCACCTTTCTACACTACTATTTCTACCTATCCGGCTGGAGCACGCTGGCAATCCTGTTGCATGGGATTCTACGATCCCTCCCAGCGTCTGACGTCAGTTCCCGAGCGTCAGCAGTGCCGGAGCGCACGGCCTGCTGGGACCTGCCTGGAGCTGCAGGGGGAGAACGCCATACACCGCACGGAGCACCCGTGGAGCGGTGAGAGGCGAAGAGGACGTACGCAGACGGTGGGCTCCTGTCCCTGAGAGGCTGCCAGACGACATCCACCCTGTGGGATATTCGCGAAGCGGGGACAGCGAGGAGAGACGAGCGGCGAGGTGACCAGGTCGGGTAAGGGCAGCAGATATAGACTGCCGTGAGTTCATGAGAGAGGCTCCCATCGGGGCTTCTTCTCCTGCCTCTATCTATATTCTGCTAATCGGCCCCCCCACCGTGGCTTCATAGCAACCATACCTCCCCCCCCCCCTTCTGGACTTTATCCATTTATTCCTTTTATCTGCAACAGCATTGCCTACATTTCTACATATAGAGGCTGCATACCTTCAACACAAATAAGAATTTGCACCAGTTAGAGCGCAGGACACTTGGGGTTTACTCTCCACCTTTTCTACTGTATGTAATAAAAAATATAATAAAAGCAGAGCTTCATTAATTTAGTGGCTAACAGCTAAGGTAATGAAGGTGTTACCCCCTGCTACCCACCCAGGAAGCCTAACTACCCACCCTGTGGCAACTAACCCCTTCTCCCACCCTCTCTACCCCAAACACCACACACTGGAATGGGCAATAGCCCTATTAGCCAAATATGGCTAATACAGCTTTTGCCCATTCAAATATACTGAACAATAAATTACAAATTGCATAAATAAATGTTTTACTTGCCCCTGCTCTGATGAAAGCCATTCTCTTCTTCCTCCTCTTCGTCCTCCCTGGCACCAACATCCCAGAAAGGGCCGATGCCCAAACATTAAAACACCAGTAATCCCTTAATTACCTTAGTGGTTACTACCGCTAAGGTAATTAAGGGGCTACTGGTATTTTAATGGAGTTGGTGAAGGGTGTAGAGGCCTAAGGGTGGGTGATTAGGCCAGCAGGGTGGGTAGCGGGAGGGGATAACCAGAAACAATGCTAGGTAAAATCCATATTTGAATCCTGTCTCATTCTACCCTTAATTAAATTAAGCTTTCACACCTAGACAGGGAACTCCTGTTAGAAAAAGCATCTGTTTGAATGTGCCTCAGATGTTGTAATTAAGTAGACTGAACTTAACTGTCAGGTGACATTTTAGGCCCATTTAAACCAAGGTAGAATAGCCTTAAGTTGCCTGCAGCCCATCTCCAAGTACCCCATTGTAAGTAGCAGGACAACTGAAGTTTAAAAGGAAGTTCAAAAGAAGTGAAGAAGTGGACAACACCTACTGGCCCTGGTTCCTGCATTTGAACTTCGCTGGAAAGGAGGATATTATCTATCCCAGACTGCACATCTCTGCACTTTACTATTGTTGTGATGCCGCCTTTACTATTTATATTTGCTGTGACCTCACCTTCTCAAATTATGCACTTCTTTCTACCAGCCTCAGTAATGTATGTCTCTAACTCTATTCATATATCTCCACCTCTCCTTTCTTCACCACTTCTTAAATGTGCCATCTGACACTACAGAGCTATATCCCCTGCAATAAATCACACCCCTAAAAATCATCCGCACACATTCTCTTTCTATCCATGCTTTTCCTTCTTGCTTCTTGGGATATCTTTCCCAATCCTGGTCCCTGCCTTATTCCTACATGCTCAAGTCCTCACCTGCCAAATGCAGCCTCTACTCCTTCTGGTGTCAACCCCTCTAACCTCATACCCATCCCCTGCCACCCTCCCTCCTCTCTCCCATTCTCCTGTGTCTTTTGGAATGCTCGCTCCCTTTCTAACAAGTTCCTCTCTCTCTCCATAACTTCTTTCTCTCTCATTATCTGCTCCTATTTGCTATAACTGAAACTTGGCTCACTCAGTCTGCCTCTTCTCTGGAAGCTGCCCTCTCTTATGGTAGCCTTTCTTTCTCCCACACTCCTCACCCTGATGGCAGGGGTGGAGGTGTGGGGCTCCTGCTGTCCTCTCTCTGCCGTTACCGAACACTTCCTATTCCTCCCTCTCTTGTTTTCCCTCCTTTGAGGCTCACACTTTCCAGATCTCTCCTCTCCCTGTCCACGTCGCGGTCATCTATCGCCCACCTATCTCTACTCATCCCCCTTCTGCATTTCTCTCTCACTTTGAATCCTGGCTCTCTTTCTTTCTCTCCTCAGACTCCCCTGTTCTTCTCCTTGGGGACTTCAATTGCCACATTGATGACCCCTCCCTTCCTTGGGCTTCCCGCTTTCTCTCTCTAACCTCTTCTTTTGACCTTCAACAGTGGACTGCAGCCAGCACCCACAAGGATGGCCACTACATAGACCTTGTTTTCACTAAAACCTTTTCTCTCTCTGATTTCTCCATTTCCCCTTTTCCTCTCTCTGACCATCAACTCATCTCATTCTCTCTATCTCGCTTCTCCCCTTCTCCACCTCCATCTACCCCTCGGTTCTGCAGAAACTTGCGCTCTATTAACCTACTTGCATTTGAATCCATTTTACGCTCCTCCCTCTCGTCTCTCAGCCCTGCTACAGACCCTGACAACCTGGTCAGGAAATAAAACTCTGCCTTATCCTTCTCTCTTGATCTACATGCCCCACTTTCACTCTGCCGTTCTCGCCTTTCTAACTCCAGACCATGGCTAAATTCCCACACGCGCATGCTGCGTTCCTCCACTCGTTCCTCTGAACGCCTGTGAAGGAAATCTCACACTCTCGCAGACTTCATTCACTACAAATTTATGCTATCCTTTTTTAACTCTGCTCTCTCAAGCTAAACAAACTTAATTTTCTTCACTAATCAACATGCACAAGTCTAACCCATATCGACTCTTCTCTGTCTTTGACGCTCTACTCAAACCACCCTCAGCTGCCTCTTCTTCCTCCAACACACCTCAGGACTTTGCTGACTATTTTAAGGAAAAGGTGGAATCCATACGTCAGAACATCCACGTTGTTTCCTCCTCTCATCCTACACCGCTTCCTAACTCTCCTCATGCCTTCCTTGACTCTTTTTCCACTGTCTCAGAGAAGGATATGTCACTGTTGATCTCCTCTTCTCCCTCTACCACTTGCTCTCTTGACCCCATTCCTTCTCATCTCCTAAAACCTCTTGGTCCTACTATAATCCCTATGATCACAAACATTTTTAACTCCTACCTCTACTCTGGTAGCTTTCCATCCTCCTTCAAGCATGCAACAGTTATACCATTACTCAAAAACAGCAAGCTTGACCCCACCTGTCTTTCTAACTATCGACCTGTCTCCCTCCTGCCTTTTGCCTCTAAACTCCTTGAAAGTCTTGTATTCTCTTGCTTGCTCCATTTTCTCAACACCTATTCTCTCCTAGACCCTCTACAATCTGGCTTCCGCACTGATCACTCCACTGAAACCGCCCTCACTAAAATAACTAATGACCTCCATGCTGCAAAGACAGAGGTCATTACACTCTGCTCATATTACTCGACCTTTCTGCAGCATTTGACACCGTGAACAACCCTCTTCTACTTCACATTCTCCATACTCTTGATATTCGGAACAAAGCTCTGTCCTGGATCTCCTCTTACCTCTCCCATCGTACTTTGAGTGTCTCTTCTGCTAACACCTCCTCCTCTATTGATCTCCCTGTGGGGGTACCCAAGGGCTCTGTCCTGGGACCTCTTCTCTTTTCTCTGTTCACACACTCTCTAGGTGACCTAATAACATTTCTTGGGTTTAAATATCACCTCTATGCTGACGACAGACAAGTTTACTTTTCAACCCCCAACCTTACACCTGCTGTACAAACCAAGGTTTCTAAATGTCTCCCTGTGATATCATCCTAGATGGCCCTCAAAACACTCAGACCGGCCGTCAAGGCTACCTAAATGAGGTAGAGGTTTACAGCAAAATTGGGGGAGTCTCAGGGGAGTGCAAACAGATACACACATATATATATATATTTATATATATAATATATATATATATATATATATATATATATATATATATATATATATATTAAATACAGCAGCGCCACGTGATCAACACTATAAACTGATAATGCAATAACGACAATGTAATAACTAAAATTAAAAATATATATAACAATCCGATACAATAAAGTGCTCAGTTAAAATATAAAAACGACTAATAATAATAATAATAATAATAATAATATCTCTGAACCCAATAAGGGAATACAGAAAAACAAACAATCAGAGAGAAAAAAGAATACAAATAAAATACAACCAGTCCTTTTGATAATCTACTTAATAATTAAAATGTCCAAGCTGGGATGAGGGCTGCTTTCAGAGGGAAGGAACCAAATCCAAAACGATATCTAAACAAAAGAAAAAAGAAAGTGCACGGCCCATAGCATAATATCTTTAAACATTTAATGGAAAGAATAGGGGAACGGGAGGAAACCAGCTCACTCACAAGGCATGAAGATATTACTCGACCTCTCTGCAGTATTTGACACCGTGGACCACCCTCTTCTCCTTCACATTCTCCATACTCTTGGTATTTGGAACAAAGCTCTATCCTGGATCTCATCCTACCTCTCCCATCATACTTTCAGTGTCTCTTCTGCTAACACCTCCTCCTCTTCTATTGATCTCTCTGTGGTGGTACCCCAGTGCTCTGTCCTGGGACCTCTTCTCTTTTCTCTGTACACACTCTCTCTAGGTGACCTAATAACATCTTTTGGGTTTAATTATCACCTCTATGCTGACGACACACAAATATACTTTTCAACACCCGACCTTACATCTGCTGTACAAACCAAAGTTTCTGAATGTCTCTCTGCTATATCATCCTGGATGGCCCTCCGCCGCCTTAAACTCAACATGGCTAAAACAGAGCTCCCCATACTTCCTCCCAAACCTGGCCCTACTACCTCCTTCCACATTACTGTTGGAACTACGATCATTCACCCTGTAGCCAAAGCACGCTGCCTAGGGGTCACACTCGACTCCTCTCTCACATTCGCCCCTCACATTCAAAACATTTCTAAAACCTGTCGCTTTCTCCTCCGCGATATAACAAAGATACGCCATTTCCTCTGTTGCTTGACTGCTAAATCTCTGACTCAGGCCCTCATTCTGTCATATCTTGATTACTGTAACCTCCTGCTGTCAGGCCTTCCTGCCTCTCACTTGTCTCCCCTACAATCTATCCTAAACGCTGCAGCAGAATTGCTCTACTGTTTCCTAAATCTGTCTCCGCGTCTCCCCTCCTGAAATGCCTCTCCTGGCTTCCAATCAAATCCCGCATCTTACACTCAATTCTCCTCCTCCCTTTTAAAGCTTTACACTATTCTGCCCCTCCTTACATCTCAGCCCTCATTTCTCACTATGCACCATCCCGGTTCTTGCATTCTTTTCAAGGATGTCTTCCTTCTTTTGTATCTAAAGCCCTCTCCCGCCTTACACCTTTCCCCTCTCCCGCCCACACCTCTGAAATGCTCTTCCCCTCAATGCCCAACTAGCACCCTCTCTATCCACCTTTAAGACCCACCTTAAGACACCCTTGCTTAAAGAAGCATATGAATAGCACTGTGGATAATACTGGACACATGATACATAAAGCTTGGCTCCTGCAGACGCACTTACCAGAATTCCCTCCTACTGTCTCTGTACGTTCTCCCTTCCTACAATTAGATTGTAAGCTGCTTGGAGCAGGGACTCCTCTTCCTTAATGTTACTTTTATGTCTGAAGCACTTATTCTCATGACCTGTTATTTATTGTACACTGGCGACACACTTTATTCGAGCTCGGCTAGTCCCACGAATACGGGTATACCCGGGTGTATTGAGGTTTGTGACTGTTTTCTGCCCGAGTGCATTGAGGTATTTTCCAAGCAGGGATTGAAGCATTTTATTCCCGCTGGCTGCAATACTGCACAGTATATATATATATACTGCATTACAATTCATGAATTTATGCCATCTGGTAGACACGCGAAGCATTGCAGCCTATTAAATCCTAATCATTATCATTTAATAGATCAGCCGCCCGTCAGCCAGGCATGAACCCAGGCTGGGAAGGCATACACAACGGGGCTTGTCAGAGGTGAGGAGCGGCGCATTCCAGGTATCTGCCAGGTACATACTGGGTATTTGCTCGAATAAAGTGTGTCGGTGCAGTATTTGTTATGTATATGATTACCATGCATATTACTACTGTGAAGTGCTATGTACATTGCGCTATATAAATAAAGACATACAATACAAGACATACAATACACAGAAATGGGCAGTAGCCCTATTAGCAAAATATGGCTATTAGCACTTTTGCCCATTTGCAATGCCTAAAAAAACTCATAATTAAATAAAATACACATTGCAATACAATAAATCCATTGATTGTCACTGTGGTAACCTATGACGTGATTTGTCATCCCTACCATCCCCATCAACCACGCCCTTTACCCAAAAATCCCCACACCACCAACAGTAATGGGCCTTATTAGCCAAATATGGCCAGTCATAACCTATATCACACAACCGGTGAGAAAAACTGGTTCTCTGCTGGCACCACTGTGGATGCTCGATCTGTGAATAAGTATCTCTGCAGGTACTGGAAGCAGAAAGTGTGTACCTGTAAGAACACCCACACTACTCCCTGTCTGCCCTCTCCTAGCGGGAGGCACGCAACACACTCAGAGACTCAATGCTTCCCCACCCATACAGTATAAAGTCCAACAACTTCCTCTGGATCTTGCTGAAGAATTCAGGGTTTGGACCCATGGGTATCAGCCGGTGCAATAGCTGAGTGGCCACCAGCTGGAGTCTTTAACTTGAGGAAAAGCATTTTTGACAGATATGCTTCCAACCCCAGAAAAGCGATGACCCGTTCTTTAAGATTACTGATGTATTCTGGGGTTAGGTTCTCTGTAGCGGACAGGAAGACTCCCAGATACTTGAGAGTATCTCTCCCCCACATGATATGACAGAATGGAGGGGGTCAAAAATTCTACCAATAGGGGACCTGTCAAAAGTCCGGAACACTTGAACAGTTGATCTGAGTTGAAGAGGCCACTGTATAGACCTCTTAGCATGCTTGTGCCCACTCCAGATCAATGAGGTCCTGGGCAACAAGGAGCACATCATCAGCATAGACTGACAGGACTACCTGCATTTCAGGATCCCGCAGGACAAGCCCGGTGAGCATCTTCCTTTGTTTGACAGTATATGAAATTTTGGGGTGAATCACCTCTGCCAGCATGGACTTGAGCCTCAGCAAGCACGATTTGGCTATGATTTTATAGTCTGTGCTGAATAGTGAGACTGGTCACTAGTTAGAGATTTGGCAGAGATCCTCCTTCTTTGGCAGCAGAGACAGAACTGCCCGCCGACATGAAAGGGGCATCTCACCAGCCTTGAGGGCTTCAGGCAGGACCTCGTGAAATACGGTCTGAGCATCTCCCAGAAAAACTGCAAGAACTCCACAGTAAGCCTACTGTATCTATCCCTGCACTTCAATGCAGGACATGAGACATACTGACTTCATGGCTTCAGAGAGCTTGGCCTAAGTCAATGGTAACTTACTGTAGTGCCGAAGAGTATTTGTATTATATTGTATGTCTTTATTTATATAGCGCCATTAATGTACATAGCGCTTCACAGTAGTAATACATGTGGTAATCAAATAAATAACAGATAATATAAATAACAGGTCATGGGGATAAGTGCTTTAGACAAACATAACATTAAGGAAGAGGAGTCCCTGCCCCGAGGAGCTTACAATCTAATTGGTAGGTAGGGAGAACGTACAGAGACAGTAGGAGGGAGTTCTGGTAAAGTATTTTAAAAACAAATCTGGGGCAATCACCAACAAGACCCAGGTACATGCTGGGTACATGCTGGGTACATGCTGCAACATTTCTGCAGACAGACTAATGGCCCATCGGATTAACAGCGGGGGTCCCTGGCAGTCCCATTCAAACTGAATGGGACTGCCAGGGACCCCTGCTGTGTTAATCCAATGGGCCATTAGTCTCTGCAGAAATGTCACTGAAATGTTGCAACATGTACACAGCATGTACCTGGATCTTGTTGGTGATATCCCCAGATTTTCCAAGGCAAGTTTAAGGCAAGTTTTAGAATACTCGTCGGCGCACCTGTAAGCTGCTCCCTTCCACCCTCGCTAAGCGTGGGACTCCCCTCCCATAAGATCATGCATGTGTTTGGCTGGATGGACTCGGAGAGCAAAGGTCTGCTTAGAACCTCCGTTCTCTGTCCCGGATGCTCTCCAGGTCCATCAGAGGGGAACCTACCCTCTTTTTCTTCAGCGTGTTGAAGAGGTGTTCCCCAAGGAACTGGATGCGGGATCGTACGTACGCCCCCCGAGCTCTCCAAACTTCCATATCTCGGAGAGCGCACTTCATCTCTACTATGCACTCTGCATGTATTGATACCCTGACACAGATTGCCGCTCCTCGAGATCAAGGACTTCCCCCCTAAGAGCCAACATTGCATTGTATTCCAGCATCTTTGGATTGCTCCTGACACATGAGGGGCAGGCGAACCTTGGCCACGTCACATCACTGATATAAAATGGCAAAGTCTGCCCTGCAATCTTTCCAGGCTGTCCAAAACTCCAAAACCGACATCGCAAACCCCTTGTCCACCAACAACTTGTTGTTAAAGTGCCAATATGTGGTCGAGGGTGCTGCTGGTAGTAGTTCCGCTGTCACAGATGCACAATATTGGTCAGAGAATGGCATCAAAACATAAACAGACCTCTCTGGCGCTGAGGAATAGAAGAGCACGATGGCACTAAGATGGTAAATGCTTGGATCTTAGGAATGACGTACCTCAGGAAAAGGAGACAAAAATAACATACACACTACTATAGTGCATTACCTGGGATAAAATTGTGATATGCAAGGTAAATAAATTCAAAGGATTTAATAGTATTAAAAAGGGGTAAGAAATAGTAAACAGTATACATATGAACACACACTGTGTTCACAATGATGATGACATTGATTGATGATCTAAATGACCGATATCACACCCTCCTCCACCGTGGGTAAAAATGGGAAACCTACTCACATCAAGTGGCTAGGTCTCAAGCCTCAATGTGGACAATCTCACAACGCAGATTGGACTTCCCCTGTCTGTGGATGGTGTTCTCTGTCACCGTGTCAGCTTCAAGGCGCCAACTCCTCCGAATCGGCTACCACTTTGCTGCTCCGGATGACGTCACACGCTGTACTTCCACTACGGTGTCCCTGCTGTGCCACAATCCAACGCGTTTCTAGACTCAAAATCACTGGTCTCTTACTATTGGACTTCATGCACTATTGTTGTATTGAACAACAACTAACTAACTAAAAACACTCTCTATCAGCGCTCGATCCAACAAATAATGTGTGAAAATGGTGAATACACTAAAACAATTTCTGTGTGAGGGCAAAAATCAGCAGCCAAGGGGACGACAAACAATAGACGGTTCCAAATCTACTAAACAAAATACATATACAAAAGAAGTGTCCCCGGCGCTAATGAGTTGATGTCCACAATACCATACTCCAAAGACAGTCCTGGATGGAATGACAGTCCTGGCAGATGGATGGATATATCAACAAAAGTTCTGAATGGATTGAATAGTACTCAGAATTGATTCCAGGAGGTTTCTGTAATCACATAAGAACAAAGACACACCAATTGCGCAGTATAATAGATCACAAAGCCCTAACCAAAAATGGGAAATTCCCAACTTACAAGATATACTCTTGTTGGTTCAGGGGAGAGAATCTGTTACAGGCCCCTTCTCCACCTCGATATCCACAGACCCCACGTGGTTAACGGGATGTTCCTCCTTGTACTGGATGGCGCCCTCGCGGGAGCAGCATACACCGCAACAGCCAATGTACAAAGAAAATAAAATAAAACAGCCTAGTGCAATACGCATATACACTTTAATACAATTAAAAAAGGCCACACTATCCACACTTACAATAAGTAAGGGCAAGTGGTGCCACTTACGAATGCCATCCGCACCTGCTTCCAACCAGGCAGGAACGGAGACGCACACAGTTACACGCCGATTGATGATGTCAGCGGCACGGCGCAGGTCACCTCTCCAGCACCGGATGGATTCAGCAGTTGGTCGGCACACACGCACAGTACTAAGCTCCCCCTCCCTACGCGTTTCGTGACCATGTGTCACTTCCTCAGGGGTTGGTGGAGCTTAGTGGACAAAATACTTAAATGCAGGCAAAGTACATAGACTCTCCCACAAATGGGCGAAGACAGCGTAATTAAGAAAGTGCTATAGGGACAAAAGCAGCTAACACTAAACGGAACGCTGATGAGGTCAAAAATGTCCTGAATAGCACATGTATCATTAAACAACAATATCAAGGTAATAAAAAGATAAGTAATGGTGATTTACCCACTATAAAATGATAAAACACAATGATAAAAATAATTAAAAAATGAATGATGAAAAATAGACATTTTAATTTTCTAAGGATCCTTCAAAAAAGTTGCCAAATTGAAGTCTATATTGAGACCAAGGGGAGACAGGGTTTTGAGCATGTATATCCAATAACTCTCGCGTTTGGACAACATACCGAGCCTGTCTCTCCCACGCCAATTCGACTTCGGATGGTCTATGCCCATGCAAGTTAGGCCCTCTGGGTTCTGGTTGTGTTTTAACCTGAAGTGGTTAGAGACACTATGGGTCTCAAGACCCCTTTTGATATTATATATATGTTCGGCGAATCGCCGCTTGAGGGGTCTCCCAGTCCGGCCTACATATTTCAGCCCACATGGGCATTGAAGTAGGTACACACAGTAATCAGTCCTACAATTAATAAATGTATCTATGTCATAGCTAATCCCAGTTACACTAGATTTGAAGGATTTGCTTTTGACACTATTTTTACATCCAATACATTTAGAACAAGTGTAGTACTCTTTTAGGTCATTTAACCAGGTGACATGACGGTCTCGAAGACCGTCAAGGGGACAGCTAGGTGACAACTGGGACTTAAGATTTTTTGCCCGTCTATACACTATTTTAGGCTTGTCTGGAAGGCAATTTTTGAGGATGGGTCCTCTGAAGGATACCCCAATGGTTTGTAAAAACCCGGGATATAACGGGAGCCATACCACTATATTGGGTTATAAACAAGTGAAATGGATCACATTCTTTGGGTTTGGTTTTTAATTAATCTTTACAGACAATACTTCTCCTATCTATTCTATCTACCTCAGAGATAGCAACATCTATATCACACCTTTTATATTCCCGTTCCAAGAATCTGTCTCTAAGGTCATTGACCTGCTGTTTGTAAACTATATCACTAGAACAATTTCGCTTGATTCTCAATGCTTGTCCCTTGGGGATATTTTGGAGCCACTTAGGATGGTGGTGGCTGGACGCTAATAAATAGATATTTGCGTCCACTTCTTTGTGATAAGTTTTGGTCTGAATAGTGTTATTGTCTATATAGAGAGAAAGGTCAAGGAAGTTTATTTTTGATCTACTATGACTAAAAGTGAACCTCAAGTTCAAATCATTAAAATTGAGAGATTCCTTAAAAGACTCAAGTACATCCGATGACCCCTTCCAGACACACAGCACATCATCGATGTATCTTTTCCAAAGCACCAGGTTTGCACCAAATGGGTTGGAGGTCCATATGTTATCCTCCTGAGGGAACGTATCCCAGATATTATGGGTCTACCAAGGGGCTTGGTGAGATTTTTATGGATTTTCGGGATGAAATAGAACACTGGAATCCTATTTTGTTCTATAGTAAGGAATTCCAGTTCTTGTTTAGTGATAATCTCATCCCGAAATCCTTGTTCCAAATGAAACACCAATTCCTCTTTAAAGAGATCTGTTGGATTGCCCTCAAATTTCTGATACGTGGTGGTGTCGTTTAAGATTCTTAGTGACTCCTCTTTGTAATAAGAGGAATTTATCACAACCACCCCTCCCCCTTTATCAGCCGCCTTGATGACAATATTTTTTATTGCGTTCAAGGGATTTAATGGCTTCTTTCTCCTCTAAGATTTCTCTCTACTAAGATTTTGCCTGGGACATTTAAAATTTGAACTGGCTATCTCTAAATCTGAGATCTCCATCTCTGCAAATGTATCAACATAATTCCCTTTAATTGCTTTAGGGTAGAATGTTGACGGTCTTTTGAAGGGTGTTAGTGAAGGCTTTGTTACCGAGTTATTAAGACTAGGTGAAATGATTAGGAGGAAGGGGAGAGGGAGTAGAGAAAGAGAGAGGATGGGGAGAGGGAGAAGAGATAGGATGGGGGAGAGGGAGGAGAGAGAGGCGAGAGGGAGGAGAGAGAGGATGGGGTAAGGGGAGGAGAGAGAGGATGGGGTAGAGGGAGGAGAGAGAGGGTGGGAGAGGGAGAGGGATAGAGGATAGAGGATAGATGAGAAAGAGGATGGGGGTGATGGAAGAGAGAGAGGATGGGGAGATGGAAGAAAGGGAGGATGGAAGGAGAGGGATGAGAAAGAGGGAGGAAAAAGAGGAAATGGGGATAGGGATGAGAAAGAGGATGGGGAGAGGAAGGGGAGAGAGAGGATGGGGGGAGGGAGGAGAGAGGCTGGGGGAGAGTGAGGGGAGAGGGAGGGAACAAAGAGGATGGGGAGAGTGAGGGGAGATAGAGGATGGGGGAAAGGGAGGGTAGAGAGAGGAGGGAAGAGAGAGAGAATGGCAGAGAGGGAGGGGAGAGAGGATGGAGGAGAGAGATAGAAGAGAGAGGATGGGGAGAGGGAGGAGAGAGAGGATTGAGGAGTGGAAAAGAGAGCATGGATGGGGGAGAGGGAGGAGAGAGCAAGGATGGGGGAGAGGATGGGGAGAGGGAGGAGAGAGATGATGGGAAGAGGGTGGAGAGATAGGCTGGGGAGAGGAATGAGAGAGGATGGGGGTGAGGGAGGAGAGAGAGGGGAGGGGGAGAGAGAGAGAGGATGGGGAAGAGTGAGGAGAGAGAGGGTGGGAGAGGAAGGAGAGAGAGGATAGAGGAGAGAGAGGATGAGGGAGAGGGAGGAGAAAGAGGGAGGAGACAGAGGATGGGGGAGTGTCACGGTAGACCAGGTCTCATCAACACATTAATACCAGGATTCTGGATTGAGCACAACAAGGAGGGCAAAATAAATTGTAATTTATTTATTTTTCAGACAAACACACAATTCTTCACAATTACACTGGATAAACACTTACAGGGATGGGGAAACGAAATAAAGTGTCCACGGAATGAACGACTTGAAAACAAAGTCTCCGGGCACCCCTGCACACATGCAGGTGGTGCGCGGTTGGAGCCGTGCGACAGTTCTCGGCTAGGGGCACAAGTTGCCACCCCTGTATCTTCGCTGGAGGAAATTCTTTCGTTTAGTCTTACAGGATTCGTTCAGGAATCCTCAACTCAAACGAATTCTGGAAGAGGGGTGCGAATCTTCGGAACAATGTAGTTAACCCCTCACACTCCGGAACCGCTGACGCTGTAACTTGGACGGATCTTAGCTGAATCCAATGAATCTTAGATGAATCTTAGATGGAACTTATATGGAATACATTATATATATATATATATACATCTATATATACATACAACACACAAAAATAAGAAAAGCTAGTCCTCTAATTAGCACTCAAATTAGACCAAAAAATATATAAATAAACAAATTTACTTTATTAGTGATCACAGAAAAGACAAACGAAAAAAAAAATAAGTGAAAAAAATGATACCGCTAACCTCCTAACTAAAGATGCTGACAACCAAGTTCAAAAGAAAGGGAATAAATGAATAATATTTTTAATAATTATCTATATGAATAAATCCCAACTGAAACAAAAAATGATATGAAATACCTGGAGACCAAGCCTATAATAATAAATTGTAACTGAGAAATCCTATACAGTAGGTAGACACTGCTAAATAGTAACTACACAACCCTATGAGCAAACACTGCTACAGAGCTGGGCAGAATAATTATAACCTCAAAGTATAAAATGAACTACCCACACACTAAACAGATGTCTGCCTAGCTATTAAGTTGTGTTTGAACAAAACAGCCACAGTTGAAGTAGAATGTTACAATAGCAATTGAGCAAACTAGCAAAAAACCTGCTAGTAATAGAACAAAACAGTCACACTTTAAATAAATAAAATATTGTAGTATCAAATGAGCAGATACAGTAACATAAGTACTGTAGAAATGTCCAAATGAGGCAGCCCAGCTGTTTGATATACAAATAGGCATAATAAAGTCTCAATTGCAGAAAACAAAAAAATAAATTGAAAGTTATCTTTTGTCCTGATTTAATGTCCAAAAAAGAAGAAAGTCCAGTAATAAATATTTAAAGAAAAAATAATTGTTGCATATATAGGTTAGTGTCCAGTTTCAAAACTACAAAATATAATGAACTTGGTATATATAAGATTCTCAAGAAATCCAGGGGGAGCATACAGTATGGGAGAGAAGAAAAAACATTGACACAGGAAATATAAGTGTAGACGTAGAAACACAATAGGAGTTAATAGAGTGTAATCTTGGCTCTATGTCCTGCCTACTCACAGGATAGAAGTAGTCACAGGGCGTTGAGGGAATAAATCCCAAGAGGTCTTGATAAGCGCTTCCCCTCCGGTATCACAGAGATGAGTGTGTGCTCCAGTGAATATAAGGGAGATAAGAAGGACTACATAGCACAGATCAATAAAATATAGAAAAAAATTATTTATGATAAAATATAAAAAAATGCACTTACAATAGTGCCACTAAAACAGGCATTTATCACTGAATAGTGAACCAGATACGATCACAGTGTCTCTCACCACCTCGCAATGTGTGGGGTCCCCACCATGACTGTGGATGTCCCCCGTCTTCAGCCTGCACTTTCGATCAGCTGTGGAGTTTTTCCAAGTGAAGTATCTATTCCCTCCGTCACAGCGTCTCAATGTTTCAGCGTCTCCGCTTGTTCACAGCTGGCTCGATCACAGGGCTGATGTCACACTGCAGGTGGTTCTGGATACGGATCGTCTGGATGACCAAAATTCCTCCACTCAACGCATTTTGCCGAATCTACACTGTTAGCGGCTTCGTCAGGAGTGTTAATTGATCTGAAGTGTGCTAAATTTATAGCCCTTCTAATTGATGTGTTCATTAAGTCATTAGATAAGATATGGGCAATAATTAAGGTATAAATCAGCAGTGAGTCACCATTACAATCAGCAGGGACATAGTAAGATTTTAAGGGAAAAGATGCATTGCAGAAGAAACTAGATAGTTTAGATAAGACATTAATCCTAACAAAACCCAAAAATTAAGGAGAGATGAGGAAGATTACCAGAAGGGAGAACAGAGAAACTGGAATCAGAATAGAACATATAAAAGGAACCAACAATACAATTCCAAAGGGAATACATATAGAGGGAATCACCCCAAAAGAAGGGAGGATAAAATCCATATTACTAACATAGAGCATAAGTCTCATTCAGTAGATAGGGAGAGCACCCATACACCCAGAAGAGAACCTGAGAGGAATAGAGATAGGGTTAATTATACACCCATTGATCAAAGTAAAAGAGAAAAAAGAGAATTGGATAAAAACATAAACAACAACAGAAAAATAAGAATCATTCACAAGAAAGGGAAGAAAGAAAAGAGGATAATGAAATTGAACGCTGTAATATAGATAGGTCAGAGACTTTTCTAGGGGCAGAGGGGCCTTCCACTTCACGGGAAAAGGAGAAGAGGACAGTCCCCAACCTAAAAAGAGAAAGAACATCAGAGGAAAGCGAAGTAGGAGAAAAAGGGAGAGAACCCAAAAAGATCGACAAATAAAAGGTGATAATATCTTTAACTTTAGTTAAGCGGTTCTTACAGAGTCACAGATAAATGTCATCTCAAAAGGTTTATCATTCGCGCCTATGAAGAATCATAGTAATTTTGATTTATTTATAGACGCGAACCGCTTTCTAAGAAAATTAACAATCAAAAGAGATTTCTTGGGGAGAAATTTATAACCACCTCTAAACAAAATAACACCACCCATAGTGGAACAAGAGAAGGAATTTGTCCATTCAGGATTAAAGTCTAAATCCACATTTTTTCCCCATTTTGCCAAAGGCAACCATTTGGAAGTATTTTTCCAAATGGTTACCAAAGATTTTGAAGCACTAAATAGTGACAAAAATAATAAAAAAAGAACAGAAAATTTGACCAAACCGGAGAAAACAGCTTTGAAAGAGTTGATGGATAATAATGATTTGGTCATAAAACAGGCAGATAAGGGAAGGGTGCTGGTTCTGATGGACTGAGTTAACTATGAAAAGGAGGCCTTTAGGTTACTTGGTGATGCAGATACGTATGTTCAATTCTTATCCAATCCAACAAAAAAATATGTTGTGGAACTGAAGTGTCTCTTGGATAGGGGTAAACTGCAGGAATACTTGACGATAAAGAGTATGGCTTTCTTTTTACAGATAAACCTAAACTACCCATATTTTACTTTTTACCTAAAGTACATAAAAGTGTAGTCAATCCCCCAGGCAGACCAATTGTCTCGGGGATTGACTCACTTACAGCGAATCTTTATATGTATATTGACATATTCCTGCAGAAATTCATCATACAACAAAGAGTCTACCTAAGAGACACCTCAGATGTATTAAATGTTTTACTGAACACCAAATGGGAGGAAGAAGATATATTAATAACATGTGACGTTACGTCACTCTATACTGTTATCCAACACAACAAAGGATATGAGGCAATTAGAAAGATTCTACAGGGTGATAGAGCAATACCGGAACTACAAGTGGAATTTATAATTGAGAGTATCTTATTCATATTAAACCACAACTTCTTTTGGTTTAACAATTCATTTTACTTACAGAAATGTGGAACGGCGATGGGGACGAGATTCGCGCCAAGCTACGCGAACCTGTACATGGCAGATTGGGAGAAGGACCATGTCTGGTCGAGCGGTGAGCTTGGCGCGGGTCTCATCCTCTATCGTCGTTTCATTAATGACATATTTTTCATTTGGAGAGGAGGAGAGGAGAGCCTAATGCTTTTTTAAGCACTTTGAGTAACAACTCACATGATCTGCAATTTACAACTAAGTGTGATCACACACAGATCAACTTTTTGGATCTGAATATCTATGTAGAAAATAACTCAATAAAAACCAAGACATACTTCAAAGATATTGACAAAAACAACTTTATTCTCATGGACAGCTGCCATTTACCAAGGTGGATGGATAATATTCCATCAAGCCAACTCACCAGGATTAAGAGGAACTGCACGGATAATGAGCAGTTTCATATTCAGGCAGAGAAAATTAAACGCAGGTTCCTTGAGAAGAAATATAAGGAAAAAGTACTAAACATGGCCCTTGAACGGGTAGATAAAACGGAGAGAACAGAACTCTTGAAACCAAAACAAAGGAGTAAGACTATGAATAAAACATTTGATTTTGCTTTCTTAACAGGATATAATAGAGAGGCAGGGAAGATCAGAAACATTCTCACGAAACGCTGGACATCCTTAAAAATGATCCTGTTTTGGGTCAAGATATTCCAGACATACCCATTTTGATTTTTCAGAAAGCATGTAACCTTAAAAACAAGCTTGCTCCCAGTGCGTTGAAGGCAACTAGACTAAAAGATACTAGATGGCTGAACAGTGGTAAAGGCTTTTTCGGTTGCAGGGACTGTAGGGCCTGTCAATTCAAATCCCCAAACCATACTAATTTCTGTTCTAATGTTACTGGTGAAACGCTTGATGTGGAATCTTGCATTACTTGCAGGACAGACCACGTGATATATCTGTTGCAATGTACCTGCAGGTTGCACTACGTTGGAAAAACAATCAGACCGGTCAGAACAAGAATCATTGAACACCATAGTAGTATCAAAAGAAAGATCACCAATAACAGTATACCTAACCATTTCTTGGAGGTTCATAATGCGGATTCTACAGGCCTACAGTTCATTGCTATCGAACAGGTTCAGAACCACTGGAGAGGAGGAGACATGGGTTTAGAACTTCTTAAGCGAGAGGCATTTTGGATCCACCGCTTAAAAACTCTTACTCCAAATGGGCTGAATTTAGAGATCAATTTAACCCCCTTTTTAAAATATGTGTTAGAATGAGTTTGTTAATATCATCATTTTAATCACTTGTTCCCCTGCTCACCTTTTTCTTTCCTATAGTGCGCCGATTACAGTGATATATTATGCACACTCTGTATTTTCTACAAGTGGAATTTATAATTGAGAGTATCTTATTCATATTAAACCACAACTTCTTTTGGTTTAACAATTCATTTTACTTACTGAAATGTGGAACGGCGATGGGGACAAGATTCACGCCAAGCTACGCGAACCTGTACATGGCAGATTGGGAGAACGACCATGTCTGGTCGAGCGGTGAGCTTGGCGCGGGTCTCATCCGCTATCGTCGTTTCATTGATGACATATTTTTCATTTGGAGAGGAGGAAAGGAGAGCCTAATGCTTTTTAAGCACTTTGAGTAACAACTCACATGATCTGCAATTTTCCACTAAGTGGGATCATACACAGATCAACTTTTTGGATCTGAATATCTATGTAGAAAATAACTCAATAAAAACCAAGACATAATTCAAAGATATTGACAAAAACAACTTTATTCTCATGGACAGCTGCCATTTACCAAGGTGGATGGATAATGTTCCATCAAGCCAACTCACCAGGATTAAGAGGTACTGCACGGATAATTATCAGTTTCATATTCAGGCAGAGAAAATAAAACACAGGTTCCTTGAGAAGAAATATAAGGAAAAAGTACTAAACATGGCCTTTTAACGGGTAGATAAAACGGAGAGAACAGAACTCTTGAAACCAAAACAAAGGAGTAAGACTATGAATAAAACATTTGATTTTGCTTTCTTAACAGGATATAATAGAGAGGCAGGGAAGATCAGAAACATTCTCACGAAACACTGGACATCCTTAAAAATGATCCTGTTTTGGGTCAAGATATTCCAGACATACCCATTTTGATTTTTCGGAAAGCATGTAACCTTAAAAACAAGCTTGCTCCCAGTGCGTTGAAGGCAACTAGACTAAAAGATACTAGATGGCTGAACAGTGGTAAAGGCTTTTTCGGTTGCAGGAACTGTAGGGCCTGTCAATTCAAATCCCCAAACCATACTCATTTCTGTTCTAATGTTACCGGTGAAACGTTTGATGGGGAATCTTGCATTACTTGCAGGACAGACCACGTGATATATCTGTTGGAATGTACCTGCAGGTTGCACTACGTTGGAAAAACAATCAGACCGGTCAGAACAAGAATCATTGAACACCATAGTAGTATCAAAAGAAAGATCACCAATAACAGTATACCTAACCATTTCTTGGAGGTTCATAATGGGGATTCTTCAGGCCTACAGTTCATTGATATTGAACAGGTTCAGAACCACTGGAGAGGAGGAGACATGGGTTTAGAACTTCTTAAGCGAGAGGCATTTTGGATCCACCGCTTAAAAACTCTTACTCCAAATGGGCTGAAATTAGAGATCAATTTAACACCCTTTTTAAAATATGTGTTAGAATGAGTTTGTTAATATCATCATTTTAATCACTTGTTCCCCTGCCCCCTTCTTCTTTCCTATAGTGCGCCGATTACAGTGATATATTATGCACACTCTGTATTTTCTACACGTGGAATTTGTAATTGAGAGTATCTTATTAATATTAAACCACAACTACTTTTGGTTTAACAATTCATTTTACTTACAGAAATGTGGAACGGCGATGGGGACAAGATTCACGCCAAGCAACGCGAACCTGTACATGGCAGATTGGGAGAACGACCATGTCTGGTCGAGCGGTGAGCTTGGCACGGGTCTCATCCTCTATCGTCGTTTCATTGATTACATATTTTTCATTTGGAGAGGAGGAGAGGAGAGCCTAATGCTTTTTTAAGCACTTTGAGTAACAACTCACATGATCTGCAATTTACCACTAAGTGGGATCACACACAGATCAACTTTTTGGATCTGAATATCTATGTAGAAAATAACTCAATAAAAACCAAGACATACTTCAAAGATATTGACAAAAACAACTTTATTCTCAGGGACAGCTGCCACTTACCAAGGTGGATGGATAATGTTCCATCAAGCCAACTCACCAGGATTAAGAGGAACTGCACGGATAATGAGCAGTTTCATATTCAGACAGAGAAAATTAAACACAGGTTCCTTGAGAAGAAATATAAGGAAAAAGTACTAAACATGGCCCTTGAACGGTAAGATAAAACGGAGAGGACAGAACTCTTGAAACCAAAACAAAGGAGTAAGACTATGAATAAAACATTTGATTTTGCTTTCTTAACAGGATATAATAGAGAGGCAGGGAAGATTAGAAACATTCTCATGAAACACTGGACATCCTTAAAAATGATCCTGTTTTGGGTCAAGATATTCCAGACATACCCATTTTGATTTTTCGGAAAGCATATAACCTTAAAAACAAGCTTGCTCCCAGTGCGTTGAAGGCAACTAGACTAAAACATACTAGATGGCTGAACAGTGGTAAAGGCTTTTTCGGTTGCAGGGACTGTAGGGCCTGTCAATTCAAATCCCCAAACCATACTCATTTCTGTTCTAATGTTACCGGTGAAACGTTTGATGTGGAATCTTGCATTACTTGCAGGACAGACCACGTGATATATCTGTTGGAATGTACTTGCAGGTTGCACTACGTTGGAAAAACAATCAGACCGGTCAGAACAAGAATCATTGAACACCATAGTAATATCAAAAGAAAGATCACCAATAACAGTATACCTAACCATTTCTTGGAGGTTCATAATGGGGATTCTACAGGCCTACTGTTCATTGCTATCGAACAGGTTCAGAACCACTGGAGAGGAGGAGACATGGGTTTAGAACTTCTTAAGCGAGAGGCATTTTGGATCAACCGCTTAAAAACTCTTACTCCAAAGGGGCTGAATTTAGAGATCAATTTAACACCCTTTTTAAAATATGTGTTAGAATGAGTTTGTTAATATCATCCTTTTAATCAGTTGTTCTCCTGCTCACCTTTTTCTTTCCTATAGTGCGCCGATTACAGTGATATATTATGCACACTCTGTATTTTCTACAAGTGGAATTTATAATTGAGAGTATCTTATTCATATTAAACCACAACTTCTTTTGGTTTAACAATTCATTTTACTTACAGAAATGTGGAACGGCGATGGGGACAAGATTCATGCCAAGCTACGCGAACCTGTACATGGCAGATTGGGAGAAGGACCATGTCTGGTCGAGCGGTGAGCTTGGCGCGGGTCTCATCCTCTATCGTCGTTTCATTGATGACATATTTTTCATTTGGAGAGGAGGAGAGGAGAGCTATATGCTTTTTTAATCACTTTGAGTAACAACTCACATGATCTGCAATTTACCACTAAGTGGGATCACACACAGATCAACTTTTTGGATCTGAATATCTATGTAGAAAATAACTCAATAAAAACCAAGACATACTTCAAAGATATGGACAAAAACAACTTTATTCTCATGGACAGCTGCCATTTACCAAGGTGGATGGATAATGTTCCATCAAGCCAACTCACCAGGATTAAGAGGAACTGCATGGATAATGATCAGTTTCATATTCAGGCAGAGAAAATTAAACACAGGTTCCTTGAGAAGAAATATAAGGAAAAAGTACTAAACATGGCCCTTGAACGGGTAGATAAAACGGAGAGGACAGAACTCTTGAAACCAAAACAAAGGAGTAAGACTATGAATAAAACATTTGAGTTTGCTTTCTTAACAGGATATAATAGAGAGGCAGGGAAAATTAGAAACATTCTCACGAAACACTGGACATCCTTAAAAATGATCCTGTTTTGGGTCAAGATATTCCAGACATACCCATTTTGATTTTTCGGAAAGCATGTAACCTTAAAAACAAGCTTGCTCCCAGTGCGTTGAAGGCAACTAGACTAAAAGATACTAGATGGCTGTACTGTGGTAAAGGCTTTTTCGGTTGCAGGGACTGTAGGGCCTGTCAATTCAAATCCCCAAACCATACTCATTTCTGTTCTAATGTTACCGGTGAAACATTTGATGTGGAATCTTGCATTACTTGCAGGACAGATTACGTGATATATCTGTTGGAATGTACCTGCAGGTTGCACTACGTTGGAAAAACAATCAGACCGGTCAGAACAAGAATCATTGAACACCATAGTAGTATCAAAAGAAAGATCACCAATAACAGTATACCTAAACATTTCTTGGAGGTTCATAATGGGGATTCTACAGGCCTACAGTTCAATGCTATCGAACAGGTTCAGAACCACTGGAGAGGAGGAGACATGGGTTTAGAACTTCTTAAGCGAGAGGCATTTTGGATCCACCGCTTAAAAACTCTTACTCCAAATGGGCTGAATTTAGAGATCAATTTAACACCCTTTTTAAAATATGTGTTAGAATGAGTTTGTTAATATCATCATTTTAATCACTTGTTCCCCTGCTCCCCTTCTTCTTTCAAATAGTGCGCCGATTACAGTGATATATTATGCACACTCTGTATTTTCTACAAGTGGAATTTATAATTGAGAGTATCTTATTCATATTAAACCACAACTTCTTTTGGTTTAACAATTCATTTTACTTACAGAAATGTGGAACGGCGATGGGGACAAGATTCACGCCAAGCTACGCGAACCTGTACATGGCAGATTGGGAGAACGACCATGTCTGGTCGAGCGGTGAGCTTGGCACCGGTCTCATCCTCTATCGTCGTTTCATTGATGACATATTTTTCATTTGGAGAGGAGGAGAGGAGAGCCTAATGCTTTTTTAAGCACTTTGAGTAACAACTCACATGATCTGCAATTTACCACTAAGTGGGATCACACACAGATCAACTTTTTGGATCTGAATATCTATGTAGAAAATAACTCAATAAAAACCAAGACATACTTCAAAGATATTGACAAAAACAACTTTATTCTCAGGGACAGCTGCCACTTACCAAGGTGGATGGATAATGTTCCATCAAGCCAACTCACCAGGATTAAGAGGAACTGCACGGATAATGAGCAGTTTCATATTCAGACAGAGAAAATTAAACACAGGTTCCTTGAGAAGAAATATAAGGAAAAAGTACTAAACATGGCCCTTGAACGGGTAGATAAAACGGAGAGGACAGAACTCTTGAAACCAAAACAAAGGAGTAAGACTATGAATAAAACATTT
Source organism: Ascaphus truei (assembly GCF_040206685.1). Taxonomy (NCBI): domain Eukaryota; kingdom Metazoa; phylum Chordata; class Amphibia; order Anura; family Ascaphidae; genus Ascaphus; species Ascaphus truei. The sequence continues at coordinate 151,828,180 of NC_134484.1, forward strand.
GATTTTGCTTTCTTAACAGGATATAATAGAGAGGCAGGGAAGATTAGAAAAATTCTCATGAAACACTGGACATCCTTAAAAATTATCCTATTTTGGGTCAAGATATTCCAGACATACCCATTTTGATTTTTCGGAAAGCATATAACCTTAAAAACAAGCTTGCTCCCAGTGCGTTGAAGGCAACTAGACTAAAAGATACAAGATGGCTGAACAGTGGTAAAGGCTTTTTCGGTTGCAGGGACTGTAGGGCCTGTCAATTCAAATCCCCAAACCATACTCATTTCTGTTCTAATGTTACCGGTGAAACATTTGATTTGGAATCTTGCATTACTTGCAGGACAGACCACGTGATATATCTGTTGGAATGTACCTGCAGGTTGCACTACGTTGGAAAAACAATCAGACCAGTCAGGACAAGAATCATTGAACAGCATAGTAGTATCAAAAGAAAGATCACCAATAACAGTATACCTAACCATTTCTTGGAGGTTCATAATGGGGATTCTACAGGCCTACTGTTCATTGCTATCGAACAGGTTCAGAACCACTGGAGAGGAGGAGACATGGGTTTAGAACTTCTTAAGCGAGAGGCATTTTGGATCCACCGCTTAAAAACTCTTACTCCAAATGGGCTGAATTTAGAGATCAATTTAACACCCTTTTAAAAATATGTGTTAGAATGAGTTTGTTAATATCATCATTTTAATCACTTGTTCCCCTGCTCCCCTTCTTCTTTCAAATAGTGCGCCGATTACAGTGATATATTATGCACACTCTGTATTTTCTACAAGTGGAATTTATAATTGAGAGTATCTTATTCATATTAAACCACAACTTCTTTTGGTTTAACAATTCATTTTACTTACAGAAATGTGGAACGGCGATGGGGACAAGATTCATGCCAAGCTACGCGAACCTGTACATGGCAGATTGGGAGAACGACCATGTCTGGTCGAGCGGTGAGCTTGGCGCGGGTCTCATCCTCTATCGTCGTTTCATTGATGACATATTTTTCATTTGGAGAGGAGGAGAGGAGAGCTATATGCTTTTTTAAGCACTTTGAGTAACAACTCACATGATCTGCAATTTACCACTAAGTGGGATCACACACAGATAACTTTCTGGATCTGAATATCTATGTAGAAAATAACTCAATAAAAACCAAGACGTACTTCAAAGATATTGACAAAAACAACTTTATTCTCATGGACAGCTGCCATTTACCAAGGTGGATGGATAATGTTCCATCAAGCCAACTCACCAGGATTAAGAGGAACTGCATGGATAATGAGCAGTTTCATATTCAGACAGAGAAAATTAAACACAGGTTCCTTGAGAAGAAATATAAGGAAAAAGTACTAAACATGGCCCTTTAACGGGTAGATAAAACGGAGAGGACAGAACTCTTGAAACCAAAACAAAGGAGTGAGACTATGAATAAAACATTTGATTTTGCTTTCTTAACAGGATATAATAGAGAGGCAGGGAAGATTAGAAACATTCTCACGAAACACTGGACATCCTTAAAAATGATCCTGTTTTGGGTCAAGATATTCCAGACATACCCATTTTGATTTTTCGGAAAGCATGTAACCTTAAAAACAAGCTTGCTCCCAGTGCGTTGAAGGCAACTAGACTAAAAGATACTAGATGGCTGAACAGTGGTAAAGGCTTTTTCGGTTGCAGGGACTGTAGGGCCTGTCAATTCAAATCCCCAAACCATACTCATTTCTGTTCTAATGTTACCGGTGAAACGTTTGATGTGGAATCTTGCATTACTTGCAGGACAGACCATGTGATATATCTGTTGGAATGTACCTGCAGGTTGCACTACGTTGGAAAAACTATCAGACCGGTCAGAACAAGAATCATTGAACACCATAGTAGTATCAAAAGAAAGATCACCAATAACAGTATACCTAACCATTTCTTGGAGGTTCATAATGGGGATTCTACAGGCCTACTGTTCATTGCTATCGAACAGGTTCAGAACCACTGGAGAGGAGGAGACATGGGTTTAGAACTTCTTAAGTGAGAGGCATTTTGGATCAACCGCTTAAAAACTCTTACTCCAAATGGGCTGAATTTAGAGATCAATTTAACACCCTTTTTAAAATATGTGTTAGAATGAGTTTGTTAATATCATCATTTTAATCACTTGTTCCCCTGCTCACCTTCTTCTTTCCTATAGTGCGCCGATTACAGTGATATATTATGCACACTCTGTATTTTCTACAAGTGGAATTTATAATTGAGAGTATCTTATTCATATTAAACCACAACTTCTTTTGGTTTAACAATTCATTTTACTTACAGAAATGTGGAACGGCGATGGGGACAAGATTCATGCCAAGCTACGCGAACCTGTACATGGCAGATTGGGAGAACGACCATGTCTGGTCGAGCGGTGAGCTTGGCGCGGGTCTCATCCTCTATCGTCGTTTCATTGATGACATATTTTTCATTTAGAGAGGAGAGGAGAGCCTAATGCTTTTTTAAGCACTTTGAGTAACAACTCACATGATCTGCAATTTACCACTAAGTGGGATCACACACAGATCAACTTTTTGGATCTGAATATCTATGTAGAATATAACTCAATAAAAACCAAGACATACTTCAAAGATATTGACAAAAACAACTTTATTCTCATGGACAGCTGCCATTTACCAAGGTGGATGGATAATGTTCCATCAAGCCAACTCACCAGGATTAAGAGGAACTGCATGGATAATGAGCAGTTTCATATTCAGGCAGAGAAAATTAAACACAGGTTCCTTGAGAAGAAATATAAGGAAAAAGTACTAAACATGGCCCTTGAACGGGTAGATAAAACGGAGAGAACAGAACTCTTGAAACCAAAACAAAGGAGTAAGACTATGAATAAAACATTTGATTTTGCTTTCTTAACAGGATATAATAGAGAGGCAGGGAAGATCAGAAACATTCTCACGAAACACTGGACATCCTTAAAAATGATCCTGTTTTGGGTCAAGATATTCCAGACATACCCATTTTGATTTTTCGGAAAGCATGTAACCTTAAAAACAAGCTTGCTCCCAGTGCGTTGAAGGCAACTAGACTAAAAGATACTAGATGGCTGAACAGTGGTAAAGGCTTTTTCGGTTGCAGGGACTGTAGGGCCTGTCAATTCAAATCCCCAAACCATTCTCATTTCTATTCTAATGTTACCGGTGAAATGTTTGATGTGGAATCTTGCATTACTTGCAGGACAGACCACATGATATATCTGTTGGAATGTACCTGCAGGTTGCAATACGTTGGAAAAACAATCTGACCGGTCAGAACAAGAATCATTGAATACCATACTGCTGCGGCCAAGTTTATTCGAGCATTTGCCCGTTCTTGTCCGCAGCAGTAGCCTGGCGCGCGCCCGAGGGTGACGGGCGCGCGCCGAAGCAGCGGAAGAGCGCCCTCCGATCGGGGCGCTCTCCCTACCGCTGCCGGGTCCGCCGGGTCCCCCGGAACCCCCTGCCGCCATCCCGCGATCGCGGGACACCAGGGCTCCCTCGGGGAGCCCTGGACGCGCGTGCAGGGGGCGCAGGATCCCGAAGACGCGTGACTGCGCGTCTATGACGCGCGGCACGCTGAGGGGCGGCCACTAGCAAGCCGGGAAATCTCCCGGCTTGCGGATCTGGCCGCAGTGTAATAAACTGTGTCGCCACTGTAGTAGTATCAAAAGAAAGATCACCAATCACAGTATACCTAACCGTTTCTTGGAGGTTCATAATGGGGATTCTATAGGCCTACAGTTCATTGCTATCGAACAGGTTCAGAACCACTGGAGAGGAGGAGACATGGGTTTAGAACTTCTTAAGCGAGAGGCATTTTAGATCCACCGCTTAAAAACTCTTACTCCAAATGGGCTGAAATTAGAGATCAATTTAACACCCTTTTTAAAATATGTGTTAGAATGAGTTTGTTAATATCATCATTTTAATCACTTGTTCCCCTGCCCCCTTCTTCTTTCCTATAGTGCGCCGATTACAGTGATATATTATGCACACTCTGTATTTTCTACACGTGGAATTTATAATTGAGAGTATCTTATTCATATTAAACCACAACTACTTTTGGTTTAACAATTCATTTTACTTACAGAAATGTGGAACGGCGATGGGGACAAGATTCACGCCAAGCTACGCGAACCTGTACATGGCAGATTGGGAGAACGACCATGTCTGGTCGAGCAGTGAGCTTGGCACCGGTCTCATCCTCTATCGTCGTTTCATTGATGACATATTTTTCATTTGGAGAGGAGGAGAGGAGAGCCTAATGCTTTTTTAAGCACTTTGAGTAACAACTCACATGATCTGCAATTTACCACTAAGTGGGATCACACACAGATCAACTTTTTGGATCTGAATATCTATGTAGAAAATAACTCAATAAAAACCAAGACATACTTCAAAGATATTGACAAAAACAACTTTATTCTCAGGGACAGCTGCCACTTACCAAGGTGGATGGATAATGTTCCATCAAGCCAACTCACCAGGATTAAGAGGAACTGCACGGATAATGAGCAGTTTCATATTCAGACAGAGAAAATTAAACACAGGTTCCTTGAGAAGAAATATAAGGAAAAAGTACTAAACATGGCCCTTGAACGGGTAGATAAAACGGAGAGGACAGAACTCTTGAAACCAAAACAAAGGAGTAAGACTATGAATAAAACATTTGATTTTGCTTTCTTAACAGGATATAATAGAGAGGCAGGGAAGATTAGAAAAATTCTCATGAAACACTGGACATCCTTAAAAATTATCCTATTTTGGGTCAAGATATTCCAGACATACCCATTTTGATTTTTCGGAAAGCATATAACCTTAAAAACAAGCTTGCTCCCAGTGCGTTGAAGGCAACTAGACTAAAAGATACAAGATGGCTGAACAGTGGTAAAGGCTTTTTCGGTTGCAGGGACTGTAGGGCCTGTCAATTCAAATCCCCAAACCATACTCATTTCTGTTCTAATGTTACCGGTGAAACGTTTGATGTGGAATCTTGCATTACTTGCAGGACAGACCATGTGATATATCTGTTGGAATGTACCTGCAGGTTGCACTACGTTGGAAAAACTATCAGACCGGTCAGAACAAGAATCATTGAACACCATAGTAGTATCAAAAGAAAGATCACCAATAACAGTATACCTAACCATTTCTTGGAGGTTCATAATGGGGATTCTACAGGCCTACTGTTCATTGCTATCGAACAGGTTCAGAACCACTGGAGAGGAGGAGACATGGGTTTAGAACTTCTTAAGTGAGAGGCATTTTGGATCAACCGCTTAAAAACTCTTACTCCAAATGGGCTGAATTTAGAGATCAATTTAACACCCTTTTTAAAATATGTGTTAGAATGAGTTTGTTAATATCATCATTTTAATCACTTGTTCCCCTGCTCACCTTCTTCTTTCCTATAGTGCGCCGATTACAGTGATATATTATGCACACTCTGTATTTTCTACAAGTGGAATTTATAATTGAGAGTATCTTATTCATATTAAACCACAACTTCTTTTGGTTTAACAATTCATTTTACTTACAGAAATGTGGAACGGCGATGGGGACAAGATTCATGCCAAGCTACGCGAACCTGTACATGGCAGATTGGGAGAACGACCATGTCTGGTCGAGCGGTGAGCTTGGCGCGGGTCTCATCCTCTATCGTCGTTTCATTGATGACATATTTTTCATTTAGAGAGGAGAGGAGAGCCTAATGCTTTTTTAAGCACTTTGAGTAACAACTCACATGATCTGCAATTTACCACTAAGTGGGATCACACACAGATCAACTTTTTGGATCTGAATATCTATGTAGAATATAACTCAATAAAAACCAAGACATACTTCAAAGATATTGACAAAAACAACTTTATTCTCATGGACAGCTGCCATTTACCAAGGTGGATGGATAATGTTCCATCAAGCCAACTCACCAGGATTAAGAGGAACTGCATGGATAATGAGCAGTTTCATATTCAGGCAGAGAAAATTAAACACAGGTTCCTTGAGAAGAAATATAAGGAAAAAGTACTAAACATGGCCCTTGAACGGGTAGATAAAACGGAGAGAACAGAACTCTTGAAACCAAAACAAAGGAGTAAGACTATGAATAAAACATTTGATTTTGCTTTCTTAACAGGATATAATAGAGAGGCAGGGAAGATCAGAAACATTCTCACGAAACACTGGACATCCTTAAAAATGATCCTGTTTTGGGTCAAGATATTCCAGACATACCCATTTTGATTTTTCGGAAAGCATGTAACCTTAAAAACAAGCTTGCTCCCAGTGCGTTGAAGGCAACTAGACTAAAAGATACTAGATGGCTGAACAGTGGTAAAGGCTTTTTCGGTTGCAGGGACTGTAGGGCCTGTCAATTCAAATCCCCAAACCATTCTCATTTCTATTCTAATGTTACCGGTGAAATGTTTGATGTGGAATCTTGCATTACTTGCAGGACAGACCACATGATATATCTGTTGGAATGTACCTGCAGGTTGCAATACGTTGGAAAAACAATCTGACCGGTCAGAACAAGAATCATTGAATACCATACTGCTGCGGCCAAGTTTATTCGAGCATTTGCCCGTTCTTGTCCGCAGCAGTAGCCTGGCGCGCGCCCGAGGGTGACGGGCGCGCGCCGAAGCAGCGGAAGAGCGCCCTCCGATCGGGGCGCTCTCCCTACCGCTGCCGGGTCCGCCGGGTCCCCCGGAACCCCCTGCCGCCATCCCGCGATCGCGGGACACCAGGGCTCCCTCGGGGAGCCCTGGACGCGCGTGCAGGGGGCGCAGGATCCCGAAGACGCGTGACTGCGCGTCTATGACGCGCGGCACGCTGAGGGGCGGCCACTAGCAAGCCGGGAAATCTCCCGGCTTGCGGATCTGGCCGCAGTGTAATAAACTGTGTCGCCACTGTAGTAGTATCAAAAGAAAGATCACCAATCACAGTATACCTAACCGTTTCTTGGAGGTTCATAATGGGGATTCTATAGGCCTACAGTTCATTGCTATCGAACAGGTTCAGAACCACTGGAGAGGAGGAGACATGGGTTTAGAACTTCTTAAGCGAGAGGCATTTTAGATCCACCGCTTAAAAACTCTTACTCCAAATGGGCTGAAATTAGAGATCAATTTAACACCCTTTTTAAAATATGTGTTAGAATGAGTTTGTTAATATCATCATTTTAATCACTTGTTCCCCTGCCCCCTTCTTCTTTCCTATAGTGCGCCGATTACAGTGATATATTATGCACACTCTGTATTTTCTACACGTGGAATTTATAATTGAGAGTATCTTATTCATATTAAACCACAACTACTTTTGGTTTAACAATTCATTTTACTTACAGAAATGTGGAACGGCGATGGGGACAAGATTCACGCCAAGCTACGCGAACCTGTACATGGCAGATTGGGAGAACGACCATGTCTGGTCGAGCAGTGAGCTTGGCACCGGTCTCATCCTCTATCGTCGTTTCATTGATGACATATTTTTCATTTGGAGAGGAGGAGAGGAGAGCCTAATGCTTTTTTAAGCACTTTGAGTAACAACTCACATGATCTGCAATTTACCACTAAGTGGGATCACACACAGATCAACTTTTTGGATCTGAATATCTATGTAGAAAATAACTCAATAAAAACCAAGACATACTTCAAAGATATTGACAAAAACAACTTTATTCTCAGGGACAGCTGCCACTTACCAAGGTGGATGGATAATGTTCCATCAAGCCAACTCACCAGGATTAAGAGGAACTGCACGGATAATGAGCAGTTTCATATTCAGACAGAGAAAATTAAACACAGGTTCCTTGAGAAGAAATATAAGGAAAAAGTACTAAACATGGCCCTTGAACGGGTAGATAAAACGGAGAGGACAGAACTCTTGAAACCAAAACAAAGGAGTAAGACTATGAATAAAACATTTGATTTTGCTTTCTTAACAGGATATAATAGAGAGGCAGGGAAGATTAGAAAAATTCTCATGAAACACTGGACATCCTTAAAAATTATCCTATTTTGGGTCAAGATATTCCAGACATACCCATTTTGATTTTTCGGAAAGCATATAACCTTAAAAACAAGCTTGCTCCCAGTGCGTTGAAGGCAACTAGACTAAAAGATACAAGATGGCTGAACAGTGGTAAAGGCTTTTTCGGTTGCAGGGACTGTAGGGCCTGTCAATTCAAATCCCCAAACCATACTCATTTCTGTTCTAATGTTACCGGTGAAACGTTTGATTTGGAATCTTGCATTACTTGCAGGACAGACCACGTGATATATCTGTTGGAATGTACCTGCAGGTTGCACTACGTTGGAAAAACAATCAGACCAGTCAGAACAAGAATCATTGAACACCATAGTAGTATCAAAAGAAAGATCACCAATAACAGTATACCTAACCATTTCTTGGAGGTTCATAATGGGGATTCTACAGGCCTACTGTTCATTGCTATCGAACAGGTTCAGAACCACTGGAGAGGAGGAGACATGGGTTTAGAACTTCTTAAGCGAGAGGCATTTTGGATCCACCGCTTAAAAACTCTTACTCCAAATGGGCTGAATTTAGAGATCAATTTAACACCCTTTTTAAAATATGTGTTAGAATGAGTTTGTTAATATCATCATTTTAATCACTTGTTCCCCTGCTCCCCTTCTTCTTTCAAATAGTGCGCCGATTACAGTGATATATTATGCACACTCTGTATTTTCTACAAGTGGAATTTATAATTGAGAGTATCTTATTCATATTAAACCACAACTTCTTTTGGTTTAACAATTCATTTTACTTACAGAAATGTGGAACGGCGATGGGGACAAGATTCATGCCAAGCTACGCGAACCTGTACATGGCAGATTGGGAGAACGACCATGTCTGGTCGAGCGGTGAGCTTGGCGCGGGTCTCATCCTCTATCGTCGTTTCATTGATGACATATTTTTCATTTGGAGAGGAGGAGAGGAGAGCTATATGCTTTTTTAAGCACTTTGAGTAACAACTCACATGATCTGCAATTTACCACTAAGTGGGATCACACACAGATAACTTTCTGGATCTGAATATCTATGTAGAAAATAACTCAATAAAAAACAAGACGTACTTCAAAGATATTGACAAAAACAACTTTATTCTCATGGACAGCTGCCATTTACCAAGGTGGATGGATAATGTTCCATCAAGCCAACTCACCAGGATTAAGAGGAACTGCATGGATAAAAGCAGTTTCATATTCAGACAGAGAAAATTAAACACAGGTTCCTTGTGAAGAAATATAAGGAAAAAGTACTAAACATGGCCCTTTAACGGGTAGATAAAACGGAGAGGACAGAACTCTTGAAACCAAAACAAAGGAGTGAGACTATGAATAAAACATTTGATTTTGCTTTCTTAACAGGATATAATAGAGAGGCAGGGAAGATTAGAAACATTCTCACGAAACACTGGACATCCTTAAAAATGATCCTGTTTTGGGTCAAGATATTCCAGACATACCCATTTTGATTTTTCGGAAAGCATGTAACCTTAAAAACAAGCTTGCTCCCAGTGCGTTGAAGGCAACTAGACTAAAAGATACTAGATAGCTGAACAGTGGTAAAGGCTTTTTCGGTTGCAGGGACTGTAGGGCCTGTCAATTCAAATCCCCAAACCACACTCATTTCTGTTCTAATGTTACCGGTGAAACGTTTGATGTGGAATCTTGCATTACTTGCAGGACAGACCACGTGATATATCTGTTGGAATGTACCTGCAGGTTGCACTACGTTGGAAAAACAATCAGACCGGTCAGAACAAGAATCATTGAACACCATAGTAGTATCAAAAGAAAGATCACCAATAACAGTATACCTAAACATTTCTTGGAGGTTCATAATGGGGATTCTACAGGCCTACTGTTCATTGCTATCGAACAGGTTCAGAACCACTGGAGAGGAGGAGACATGGGTTTAGAACTTCTTAAGCGAGAGGCATTTTGGATCCACCGCTTAAAAACTCTTACTCCAAATGGGCTGAATTTAGAGATCAATTTAACCCCCTTTTTAAAATATGTGTTAGAATGAGTTTGTTAATATCATCATTTTAATCACTTGTTCCCCTGCTCACCTTTTTCTTTCCTATAGTGCGCCGATTACAGTGATATATTATGCACACTCTGTATTTTCTACAAGTGGAATTTATAATTGAGAGTATCTTATTCATATTAAACCACAACTTCTTTTGGTTTAACAATTCATTTTACTTACAGAAATGTGGAACGGCGATGGGGACAAGATTCATGCCAAGCTACGCGAACCTGTACATGGCAGATTGGGAGAACGACCATGTCTGGTCGAGCGGTGAGCTTGGCGCGGGTCTCATCCTCTATCGTCGTTTCATTGATGACATATTTTTCATTTAGAGAGGAGAGGAGAGCCTAATGCTTTTTTAAGCACTTTGAGTAACAACTCACATGATCTGCAATTTACCACTAAGTGGGATCACACACAGATCAACTTTTTGGATCTGAATATCTATGTAGAATATAACTCAATAAAAACCAAGACATACTTCAAAGATATTGACAAAAACAACTTTATTCTCATGGACAGCTGCCATTTACCAAGGTGGATGGATAATGTTCCATCAAGCCAACTCACCAGGATTAAGAGGAACTGCATGGATAATGAGCAGTTTCATATTCAGGCAGAGAAAATTAAACACAGGTTCCTTGAGAAGAAATATAAGGAAAAAGTACTAAACATGGCCCTTGAACGGGTAGATAAAACGGAGAGAACAGAACTCTTGAAACCAAAACAAAGGAGTAAGACTATGAATAAAACATTTGATTTTGCTTTCTTAACAGGATATAATAGAGTGGCAGGGAAGTTCAGAAACATTCTCACGAAACACTGGACATCCTTAAAAATTATCCTGTTTTGGGTCAAGATATTCCAGACATACCCATTTTGATTTTTCGGAAAGCATGTAACCTTAAAAACAAGCTTGCTCCCAGTGCGTTGAAGGCAACTAGACTAAAAGATACTAGATGGCTGAACAGTGGTAAAGGCTTTTTCGGTTGCAGGGACTGTAGGGCCTGTCAATTCAAATCCCCAAACCATACTCATTTCTATTCTAATGTTACCGGTGAAATGTTTGATGTGGAATCTTGCATTACTTGCAGGACAGACCACATGATATATCTGTTGGAATGTACCTGCATGTTGCAATACGTTGGAAAAACAATCTGACCGGTCAGAACAAGAATCATTGAATACCATACTGCTGCGGCCAAGTTTATTCGAGCATTTGCCCGTTCTTGTCCGCAGCAGTAGCCTGGCACGCGCCCGAGGGTGACGGGCGCGCGCCGAAGCAGCGGAAGAGCGCCCTCCGATCGGGGCGCTCTCCCTACCGCTGCCGGGTCCGCCGGGTCCCCCGGAACCCCCTGCCGCCGTCCCGCGATCGCGGGACAGCAGGGCTCCCTCGGGGAGCCCTGGACGCGCGTGCAGGGGGCGCAGGCTCTCGAAGACGCGTGACCGCGCGTCTATGACGCGCGGCACGCCGAGGGGCGGCCACTAGCAAGCCGGGAAATCTCCCGGCTTGCGGATCTGGCCGCAGTGTAATAAACTGTGTCGCCACTGTAGTAGTATCAAAAGAAAGATCAACAATCACAGTATACCTAACCGTTTCTTGGAGGTTCATAATGGGGATTCTATAGGCCTACAGTTCATTGCTATCGAACAGGTTCAGAACCACTGGAGAGGAGGAGACATGGGTTTAGAACTTCTTAAGCGAGAGGCATTTTGGATCCACCGCTTAAAAACTTACTCCAAATGGGCTGAATTTAGAGATCGATTTAACACCCTTTTTAAAATATGTGTTAGAATGAGTTTGTTAATATCATAATTTTAATCACTTGTTCCCCTGCTCCCCTTCTTCTTTCCTATAGTGCGCCGATTACAGTGATATATTATGCACACTCTGTATTTTCACCTATATTGATATGTATCCTGTTATGTATGGGGTTTTCTCTGCGTTTTATGTACCCCACATCTCCATTTTTGGAGTTATATCTACTGTATTATTGACCATGTCTATACTCATCTATATGTTTTGAGTTTTTTGTGATATACCAATTGTTATTTTGATCAACCTTGTGGTAATTTCATGTAAAAGAGCTAACATCCTTCTCTCTATAAATTAATGCATATAGTTATTTGTCATCTTGTCCCATTGACCAATTAGTGCTTATTACCAACCAGTGATTGCCATTCACACCTTTCCTTAAACCAATTTAAAATCACTCACCTATGCACCTAGTGGCCACCTATTCACCACTATAATACACCTCTGATAGAGGTATTACTTAACCTCATTAACATTATGTATACTTTGTCCCTATTGGTAATATTCCCATTTAATAATAGATTAATCATCCTGCTGCTAAACATCTAGATCCTATGCTCTTAAAGATATAGGTTTGATTATTAAAACCTTTCTGTAACAGGGGACTTATCCCTGTTCAGTAATGTGCCTTTAATCTAGCAGTGTGGTAGTTAATTACTAAACGCCACCTTCCTGATTAGATTGCTTACAAAAGCCTGACTTTGAGACAGGAAGTGACTCCTTAGCTCTGACTTAGAGCTGACCTTTGGAGACAACACATGTCTTGAGCTCTGCCCAGCATAGCTGATTGCAAGACACCAAACAAGACTTCTAAACCTGGATGCTGATATTTTCTGTGCACGCACGGGTACGGTTCCAGGAGAGCAGAGAAGCTTACTCTACAGAAGCTAACAGATAAGACTTTCATTATTAAGAGACTGCTTATATCTGCTTATTTTCATGCTATGTGTTTGGGGTTGGGAGAAATGCTTAACTAATGGAGATATGAACTAATTGCATAGGATTTCACTAGAAATACTCCCAAGTGAATGGAAGCTTTGTTCCCGCCCCTGTGTTTGGATAATTTCCTGATGAAAAGGAATGGGCACAATAAAGCCTATTATAATTTCACATTATAAAGCCTCCTAATTGTGTACCTCTGTGAACGTCTGTCTACATATGGTGTCAGAAGTTGGACAAAAGGTGTCCTTGTAGTTAAAAAGGACCGGAAATTTTTATGTGAATTTTTTTGATGCTTTTTGCCTACAAACAGATAGAAAAAAAAAAAAAAAAAAACCTCATGCAGCAGAGATCAGAGTTAAAGGGACACACCACTGAAACTTACACTGCATTGAAACTTACAAAACCACAGATGGACTCTTTGCCCCAATCCCAAGAGGAGAGAGACTGCTGAAGCAGCTAAAACTTTATTTGCCTATCACAAAGCGTAATATGGTCATTGAAATAGGGTTGTTGCCTTCCAGAAGTGAGTCAGCCCTTAAAATGGATAGGTGTTTGTTGTTTTCAAAAGTTTCGCTGAAGCAGTGAATACAGATGGTGACCCACGAGTGGTACTGATTTTGAAAATAAAGGTTGCCACACCGCATTGGGCTACCAGCTGTGAATGGAGTATATGCAGAAAAGTGTGAAAATTGATACAAGACTGTGCTGAAGCAGGGGAATTTTTAGCAAACAAATGCTGAGTGTAAAATTGCCCTATAAAGGAAAAGGTTTTTCAAAGCCAATTGCTGAGTGTTGAGTCCACTGCAAAGAATGTTTTTTTTTCTGCAAGTAAAAAAGTATGCCTATTATCTTGGGAGCAAAACAGACACCCAAAGTGTGAAGTGTGAATGCCATAATACCCAAAGATGAGACTGAAAATTACTGAACTCAAGCAGAAAACCAAATTCTGTTGCTGAAGCGGAGGGATTGGACCTAGCAAGTAAATGGTGTATAGCAAATACACTTTTTTACCTAGCAACTGCACATCTTGTATACCTGATAAAAGAAAATGCATGCACAGTACTGCTGATATTGAAAAAAAAATTACCCAAGAAAGAAAAGTTTACAGAGATGCCTGTGAGAGTTACGACCTCTACAAGCAAAATATGCCCATCTGTAGGACTACCACAATTGGGGGTTCTAGCAAATACAGTGGCAACAGCTGCAATAGCGCCTCCTGAGGTCAGGAACAAAATTACACCTGATAACCTAAAAATGGAGGACAAGATGCAGCGTTCCTGTAATGAACGGAAAAGTGGCCCTTCCAGTCCAATAAAGAGGAAGACATCTCTTACGGGGAACCTGAACCGAGTCACACCCACAAAACACCCCAAGAATGGTAAGGGTGCCTGAACTCGGCACGAACAGAAAAGACCGCTCCCTTTGATGACGAATATGATCAGCAGGAGACAGAGCGGGAGCAGTGGATCACCGAATATTTCTGTCAGCTAAAGCAGCTGCAAGAAAAGCCTGGCATATATAATGAAGCTGCTAACATTTCAAATGAAGATGGAGACCCCAATATCCCTGAATGGACGGTGTCATCCAAATCAAAAAGGCGGAAAAAGAAAAAGAAAAGCAGTTCTTCACTTACCGTGGAAGGAACAGACTCGTCCGCAGATCCTGTGGAGGAAAAGGGGGACCGAGTTGCCCTGCAGCCTAGAGAAAATGGAGAATTTGTCCCGCGGGTAACCGAATATCCAGAGGGCCCAAGGCAGAAATCGTGTACCACAAAGAAGTGTCTGTCCGGTGCCAACAGTGAGGAACCCTCAGTCAACCATTCCAGGGAAGTGGAGTCGGAGCCAGTGAGTGACGATCCCTTGACCAGCCCTCAAGATGCACTGCAAGCTGCCAGGCATGACTGTGATCTACTCTGTGAAGAATTAGAAAGGGAGAGAAAAAATAATACTGAGCTACAGAAGACTGTGCTCGCAATTTACTCTGCGGCCAAGATCGAATTGGAGGATCTCAAGACTGAGCTAGATACTGCAAATGCTACTATTTCCGCCATAGAGGAAAAGCAGAGCCAATCTGATAAAATGGTGGCTACGCTAAAGCGAAAGTATGAGGAGGCACTGAAGCAGATGACAGTCTTCCAGCAAGAGGTTCACACTCTTCTCATAGAGCTGAATGCCTCACAACAGGAGGTCAACAGTTCGGATAGAGGTGGACGTATCTCAGAAAGAGGTTCAGACATTCCGCAGAGCACTGGATGCCTCACATCATGATACCAACAGTTGCCGCACAGACCTGGAAGTTTCCAGAAAGGAACTACACAGTCTCACTGAGGAGCTGGACATTGCTAAAGAAACTATTGGTAATCTTGAAACAGATCTCAAAGTCTCTCAGAAGGAGCTTCAGACCCTCAACCTAGAGAAGGAAGTCTCACGCCAGGAGACTGTCATTCTCAAAGCAGATGTGCGTAAATGGAAGGAGGACTGCAAAGAGGCCTTGAAGAATACAGAGACTGAAAAAGGAGAAAATTCAAGATTAAAAAGAGAAAACTTAAAACTGAAAGAAGAAAATTTTCAGTTAACAGAAGAAGTCAAGGAAAAGTTTGACGCAGAGCACCGACTGCAGAACCAACTATTAAAAAACGCTAGATGGCGCTCTTCTCAACCACAGGCAGTGATAAAAATAAATAGTGCATACAGTGATATATCTAAGTAAAAATACTAGTGAAATGTGCAATGAAATATACAGTGAACTCAAAACATATTAAGTGTATTTATATATAGTGTACAGTGCAAAATGCAATATATAATACATAAAAGGCAAAAACAACTTATCACTCAACCCCGACAAAAGACTGTTCCAAAAGTCTTGCAGAAGTAGAATGGGTGAAGTTCCAGGGGAGCGTCGCCGAATGCCCAAAAAAAGAAAAAAACAGTGGATAGTGTGATAATGTAAAACCAGTGTGCAGAATATATTAAACTTGACAAATTCCTACTCACAAAGGTAGCAGAAAAATGAGCATGTGAATCAATTGGAAGCTTGTGATGTAGCCCGTTCCGGAGGTTTTGGTTACCAGACGAAAAACAGACGCAGCGGCAACCTTGACGACAAAAATTACAGAGCTCCAGAATATGAAGGAGACTCTGATACAGATTCCTCCAATACAGAAAAAGGTATTGGCTCTGCCCAAGCACCCGTATCCCACAGTAACTAATGCCCGTAAGGACAAGGGTACAGTGAGAGTTGGGGACTCCACACAACTTCAAAACAAAATTACGAAGTTTGAGCCACCAAAGAAAGCACTAGCCAAACCTGCAGCTTCCCAACAGGCAACAAACAGAGGTAGGAGTGCAGAATCAAAGCCAGAAGAATCCTTAGCTGAAGAAGCTGAACTGGCGATTCCGTGGTGTGGAGAAGCTGCAGAAAAACCACTTCAAGAGCAGACAACTCTAAGGGCTAGTCCTAACTACTCTACAACTGTTGCCATATACTTTGTCTACAAAAAGAGTAGTGCCCGACGCAACAGAAATCTCAAGACCGCACACGCGATAAAAAGACTTTACGTGGAAAAAGTCCTCCTCGAGCGACTGAGGAGTGCTGATCTCAAGCATCTTCGGGAGGAGACAAAAATAACCTGGAAAAAGGGCTCCAATCCAAGCGGGACAGAGGGTTGTCTATCTGCATCCACTCTCATTCAAGTCACAGAGATATCTAGAATGAGAGTGGAAGGATGGGCTTTGGCATTAGTAAGCCCGAGCTTCCCACAAACAGGGGAGGTATGTAACAGGGGACTTATCCCTGTTCAGTAATGTGCCTTTAATCTAGCAGTGTGGTAGTTAATTACTAAACACCACCTGCCTGATTAGATTGCTTACAAAAGCCTGCCTTTGAGATAGGAAGTGACTCCTTAGCTCTGACTGAGAGCTGACCTTTGGCGACAGCACATGTCTTCAGCTCTGCCCAGCATAGTTGATTGCAAGACACCAAACAAGACTTCTAAACCTGGATGCTGATATTTTCTGTGCACGCACGGGTACGGTTCCAGGAGAGCAGAGAAGCTTACTCTACAGAAGCTAACAGATAAGACTTTCATTATTAAGAGACTGCTTATATCTGCATATTTTCATGCTATGTGTTTGGGGTTGGGAGAAATGCTTAACTAATGGAGATGTGAACTAATTGCATAGGATTTCACTAGAAATACTCCCAAGTGAATGGAAGCTTTGTTCCCCCCCCTGTGTTTGGATAATTTCCTGATGAAAAGGAACAGGCACAATAAAGCCTATTATGATTTCACATTATAAAGCCTCCTAATTGTGTACCTCTGTGAACGTCCGTCTACACTTTCTAATACCCTTTGATTGGGGGTTAACATCATATTGATGAATAATATCACTTGGTGATGGTTATATGCTCTCCCTCACTTATTGAGACTAATTGTATGTATGTATGTCTTTATTTGTATAGCGCCATAAAATGTACATAGCGCTTCACAGTAGTAATACATGTCATATAAATAACAAATATAAATAACACATCATGGGAATAAGTGCTTCAGACATACTGTAAAAGTAACATTAAGGAAGGAGTCCCTGCTCCGAGGAGCTTACAATCTAATTGGTAGGTAGGGAGAACATACAGAGACAGTAGGAGGGAATACTAGTAAGTGCGTCTGCAGGAGGCCAAGCTTTGTGTCATGTGTCCATGATTATCCAGTGCTACTCATATGCTTCTTTAAGCAGATGTGTCTTAAGGTGGGTCTTAAAGGTGGATAGCGAGGGGGCTAGTCGGGTATTGAGGGGAAGAGCATTCCAGAGGTGTGGGGCAGAAAGTGAGAAAGGTTTAAGGCGGGAGAGAGCTTTAGATACAAAGGGGGTAGAAAGAAGACATCCTTGAGAAGAACGCAAGAGTCGTGATGGTGCATAGCGAGAAATTAGGGCTGAGATGTAATGAGGGGCAGAAGAATGTAAAGCTTTAAAAGTGAGCAGTAGAATTGAGTGTGAGATACGCGATTTAATCGGAAGCCAGGAGAGGGATTTCAGCAGGGGAGACGCTGAGACAGATTTAGGAAAGAGTAGAGTGATTCTGGCAGCAGTGTTTAGGATAGATTGTAGGGGAGACAGGTGAGAGGTAGGAAGGTCGGACAGCAGGAGGTTGCAGTAATCGAGACGTGAGAGAATGAGGGCCTGAGTCAGAGTTTTAGCAGTTGAGTAACAGAGGAAAGGGCGTATCTTTGTGATATTGCGGAGGAAAAAGCGACAAGTTTTAGAAACGTTTTGAATATGAGAGGAGAATGAGAGAGAGGAATCAAGTGTGACCCCCTAGGCAGCGTGCTTGGGCTACTGGGTGAATGATCGTATTTCCAATAGCAATGTGGAAGGATGTAGTAGGTCCAGGTTTGGGAGGTAGTATAAGGAGCTCTGTTTTTGCCATGTTAAGTTTCAGTCGGCGGATGGCCATCCAGGATGATATTCCAGAGAGGCATTCAGAAACTTTGGTCTGTATAGCAGGTGTAAGGTCAGGGGTTGAAAGGTAAATTTGTGTGTCGTCAGCATAGAGGTGATATTTAAACCCAAAAGATGTGATTAGGTCACCTAGAGAGAGTGTGTAGAGAGAAAAGAGAAGGGGTCCCAGGACAGAGCCCTGGGGTACCCCCACAGAGAGATCAATAGAGGAGGAGGAGGTGTTAGCAAAAGAGACACTGAAGGTACGATGGGAGAGGTAAGAGGAGATCCAGGATAAAGCTAATTAATGTAATATATAAAGACAACACTAGATGGTGCTCTTATTATGTCTCTGCTGATTGTAATGGTGACTCACTGCTGATTTATACCTTAATTATTGCCCATATCTTATCTAATGACTTAATGAACACATCAATTAGAAGGGCTATAAATTTAGCACACTACAGATCAATTATTACTCCTGACGAAGCCGCTAACAGTGTAGACTGGGCAAAACGCGTTGAGTGGAGGAATTTTGGCCATCCAGACGATCCTTATCCAAAACAGCCTGCAGTGTGACGTCAGCACTGTGATCGAGCCAGCTGTGAACGAGTGGAGACGCTCAAACATTGAGACGCTGTGACGGAGGGAATAGATACTTCACTTGGTAAAACTCAACAGCTGATCGAAAGTGCAGGCTGAAGATGGGGGACAACCACAGTCGATGATGGGGACCCCACAAATTGCGAGGTGGTGAGAGACACTGCGATCCAATCTGGTTCACTATTCAGTGATACTTGCCTGTTTTACTATAGTCAGTGTTCGACAAACCTATACATTTGCTCGCCCCGGGCGAGTGGATTTAACCCCCGGGCGAGTAAATATTGGCCCAAGCAGCACACGTTTGGTACTAGGTGGCGAGTAGATTTTTTTGTGTGGCGAGTAGATTTTTTGGTGATTTGTCAACCACTGACTATAGTGATACAAAAAAAATGCACAAATAACACCAATTTAAACAAAAATAGCAATAAACAGTATTCTGTCCTTAGAGAGTCCTAATACAGGACTCAGACCAAAACCAACCAACAATCAACGAATAAAATATATATATATATATATATATATATATATATATATATATATAGTCAGATAAGGCAGTTGGCACTCCAATAGGTGCTGTTAAGCCACAGGTGCACGTCCCATATAGAGAATGTAGTTATACGTTACCGTTCCAAGGATTGGTAAACAAGAGACAGCACTCAATGTTGAAGATCAAAGTGTATTAGTGAAAGCAAAAATACATCCAGAAACCCAACGTTTCGGTCCTACAGAATGGGACCTTCCTCAGGGGGATACAAAGGGAGAATGACACAGTTCACCACATATTTATACATCAAACACTGAAAGTCAATTAACCAATCACCATCACCCAATTAAATTAACACAAGAAACCTGCAGCTCTGATGTCATATGTTGATTAAGCTTACATAAGATACCTCCATACTGCTAATCACTCAGCTGTGTATCATCCATTGTCATGGTTATCAATGGGTGTGAGCTCTGATTGATATGGCAGGGGCAATAGGGAGAGGATATCTAAAGAATTAAGGCAGGTTGTGCCATACATAAGTGAAACATTATAAAACCAGGGACATATATATCAAACACTGAAAGTCAATTAACCAATCACCATCACTCAATTAAAATAACACAAGAAACCTGCAGCTCTGATGTCATGTGTTGATTAAGCTTACATAAGATACCTCCATACTGCTAATCACCCAGCTGTGTATTGCATCCATTGTCATGGTTACCAATGGGTCTGAGCTCTGATTGATATGTCAGGGGCAGCAGGGAGAGGGTTTTTAAAGAAGTAAAGCAGGTAGTGCCATACATAAGTGAAACATAATAAAACCAGGGACATATAGGTGTGGGGGAGTGTGGGGGAGTGGTGGGGATCATGATGGAATGTACTGACATAACTAGAGGGCAGAGCCAGACTATGTCATATGAACCATAAGTGCATATGGGAATACCACAATAAGTAGAACTTGCATGTAAACAAATGATGAATAAATATGTATAGAATTCTAACCAAAGGAGAGCAACAGAGGATATTATACCATGAAACACATCAGTGAAATTAATGTGATTGTCCACACACGCACATGTCCATAGGTATCATCAGGATCTGACCTAAAGAAAACAACTTAGCTTAAAATCCTCGTTAAGCCCTTTTGGGGTCATTGTACTTAAATCAAAGATAGCTTTAGCTTCCAGCTGTAATAGTAGTTTATTCCTGTCGCCACCCCTGGTAGGGGCACGAGCCTGTATAATAGGCATGCATCTTAGAGTTGCTAAACTGTGTCTGTGTTTCCTGAAGTGTCGTGCCACCGGTTGGTGTTTCAAATCATCGTCATCTTCAGCACCCAGAAGTGCCTTCCTGATTGCACATCGATGAATACTGATACGTTCCTTTAACATTCTCATCGTCTTTCCAACGTAGTAGAGCCCACATGGGCACTTGATGAAGTACACTACATATTTAGACTCACAGTTTAAATATTGTTTAATTTTTGTAGATTTGCCAGTCTGAGGGTGAGCAAAAGTACTTCCTGTTTGCATAAACTGGCAGTTGGTACAGCCATGGCATCTGTATGACCCCGGTTTTCTCGCCAGCCAGGTCTTTGCTGGCATGTATTTGTCAACGGGATCAGAATGTGTAAGCAGATCTCCCAGATTTCTGCCTCTTTTATAACAAAAAAGGGGTGGAGCATTAAAGTCTTTCCCAATCCTGCGATCATTAGCCAATATATGCCAATGTTGTTGTATAGACCTTTTGATATGTCCAGATGCAGTGCTGTAAGTGCTGACCACTTTACAGCGATCAGAATCAGTGGTCCTCATTGTTGGTGACAGCAGCTCCTCCCTCTCTGGGATCCTGGCTTTGATGAGTGCCTTATTGACTTCTTTGGGATCATATCCCCTCTCTAGAAAGCGAGAGGCCATCTCCAGAAGTGCACACTCCACTAGTTTGGGGTCACTCACAATTCTCCGGACACGTAGTAGTTGTGAGAAAGGGAGACCTGCTTTTAATGGTGGAGGATGATGGCTGGTTGCATGTAATAATGTGTTCCTATCTGTGGGCTTCTGGAATAGACGTGTGCAGAGTTTTCCATTGTCCTTATAAACAATGGTATCAAGAAAAGGAACTTCAATGGTACTGTAGCTAGCTGTGAACCTAATTGTGCATGGAATTTTGTTTAGATACTCAGTAAATGATAGAAGCTCTGTTTCCAGTCCTCGCCAGACCAGGAACACATCATCAATGTAGCGATAGTAGTTAGATAAACTTTGGTCTGTATAGCAGGTGTAAGGTCAGGGGTTGAAAGGTAAATTTGTGTGTCGTCAGCATAGAGGTGATATTTAAACCCAAAAGATGTGATTAGGTCACCTAGAGAGAGTGTGTAGAGAGAAAAGAGAAGGGGTCCCAGGACAGAGCCCTGGGGTACCCCCACAGAGAGATCAATAGAGGAGGAGGAGGTGTTAGCAAAAGAGACACTGAAGGTACGATGGGAGAGGTAAGAGGAGATCCAGGATAAAGCTAATTAATGTAATATATAAAGACAACACTAGATGGTGCTCTTATTATGTCTCTGCTGATTGTAATGGTGACTCACTGCTGATTTATACCTTAATTATTGCCCATATCTTATCTAATGACTTAATGAACACATCAATTAGAAGGGCTATAAATTTAGCACACTACAGATCAATTATTACTCCTGACGAAGCCGCTAACAGTGTAGACTGGGCAAAACGCGTTGAGTGGAGGAATTTTGGCCATCCAGACGATCCTTATCCAAAACAGCCTGCAGTGTGACGTCAGCACTGTGATCGAGCCAGCTGTGAACGAGTGGAGACGCTCAAACATTGAGACGCTGTGACGGAGGGAATAGATACTTCACTTGGTAAAACTCAACAGCTGATCGAAAGTGCAGGCTGAAGATGGGGGACAACCACAGTCGATGATGGGGACCCCACAAATTGCGAGGTGGTGAGAGACACTGCGATCCAATCTGGTTCACTATTCAGTGATACTTGCCTGTTTTACTATAGTCAGTGTTCGACAAACCTATACATTTGCTCGCCCCGGGCGAGTGGATTTAACCCCCGGGCGAGTAAATATTGGCCCAAGCAGCACACGTTTGGTACTAGGTGGCGAGTAGATTTTTTTGTGTGGCGAGTAGATTTTTTGGTGATTTGTCAACCACTGACTATAGTGATACAAAAAAAATGCACAAATAACACCAATTTAAACAAAAATAGCAATAAACAGTATTCTGTCCTTAGAGAGTCCTAATACAGGACTCAGACCAAAACCAACCAACAATCAACGAATAAAATATATATATATATATATATATTACATAAAAATATATACATATATAAATACATATATTTACATATGTATACATATACATACATACATATATGTATACATATACATACATACATATATATTTACATATGTATACATATACATACTGTGATGTATTGAAGCAAAAGGTGTTTGAGGGGAGGTACATAGGACCCAGCACATTCCAGGGTGTGTTCCCTTCACTCTCACCTGGGCCCTAATTAATGAGCTTCAAGGTAAAAAGCAGCACAGACAGCTTCCTGTGCTGCTGCTGTGCTGATCTGAACGCAAATACACAGACAGCCCTGTGAGAGACTGCAAGGGGAGCTGCTGCAGGTATGGTGTGTAAAGTGGGGAAACAGTTTAGTTCTCCCACTGTTAATTAGGGACTAAGCTGTATTAGTCAGAACTCCTGAAAGGAGTTAGGTATTTTGTTTCTGTTTTATGTTATGAGTTAAACGTGTTCCAGATTTGAACATTGTAAATAAACCCTCCTGTGCACAAATGCTAAGTTTTCCTGCCTTTGATCTGGATAAAAGATCCTACGCTGGGACTGAGACATCACAATACACACACACGTAATAGCCGTGTTAGTCCAGTATATATATTAGTAGATACTAGGAAACAGCGTTCCTAGAGCACCGTTCTCAGCTGTAGGAAATCACTAGATGCCCATCTAGTATGAAACCTCTAAATGAGGAAGACAGGGAAACACCACTCTCTGCAAACACATATATAATCTGTGTCTCGTAGCATATCTCCTAATATGTGGGGAAACTGTGCTGTATGGTGAGTGTCAGTGACAAATCTCTGACCTCCCAGTAACACAAAACATAACGTCCCCCTGGAGAAAAGACACCAATAAGGTATAACACCCAGACCGTAGTGAACGGATTGGGGTACTCACAGTAGAGAGTTGTCCTGTAGGGTGAATCCCACGGCGTGCATCACGTAGAGATAAACAGCAGAAGTATCCTCACGGGAAAAAACGGAGCACAGCAAATGAAAAATGAGGGGGCTAGATACCGGTAAATAAAAGTCCTTTAATCCATGGTAGACATCATGGCACAGGATATGTTAAAACCTCGAACGCGTTTCGGGCCGTCGCCCTTTGTCAACGTATCTAGCCCCCTCATTTTTCATTTGCTGTGCTCCGTTTTTTCCCGTGAGGATACTTCTGCAGTATATATATTATTTATATGGGTCAGGCACCTGCATTACAAGTGTGCCTACAGGAGTGCCTACTGCTTCATTTGATTATATATATATATATATATATATATATATATATATATATATATATATATATATATATATATATATGCAAATATAGCTGTATGCTATATGTATAGCTGTGGAGGGTTTTTGTCACTTTTTTTACTCACCATAACTTAACTCAGTATTATGTTTTTTTTTATATATATATATATATACAAATGTAAATACAACTGTATGCTCATCTGCATGTCTTAGGCAGGTCTGCAACCCCGCCTTTCACCATTATCACCCAGCACACAGCACTTCCACTGCAGCAAGGGATTCTGGGAAATGACATGCAAATGAGCACACAGTGCCACTTTTTGCTTTAAAAACCATTTTTAACATGGTTCCCTATAGGCTTAAACTTGCTGCATGGTCACAGCTTTGAGCACAGCCAGGGTTAAGGTGCATACCCAGAAAACCCACCCACAGACAGCTTTTTTTTTTATTAACGGTTCACATATTAACAACCAGTAAGTATCCCTTTACAAAAGGTAACAAACAAAAAACCATCACTACACATTTCTTATATTGCCAAGACAAAAAACCAACACAACGGCAAAAATTTTTTTGCATTTCATACTAAGTAACTTTCAAAAGGAAACACAAAAACAACCACCTGAAACATTACATTTTATACTTTCTGTATTTCCCTGTCTTTAAGGATTCTTTCTACTTGCTCTAACATACCCCATGCCTTTGCATTGCTCTGTGCGATTCCCTTTATAAATTCATAAAATTGCTCTAATGTAGCAAAACCAAGTCCTTCCCTATACTTCCTCATATGCTCTGTTTCCACTGCTCTTACTCTTGTCCCTGACACCCTTTACTTTCCCTATTCTCTCCACTTCCACTCTCACTCCTACTTTCCCCCATTACCTTATGTTCAGATGATTTCACCTCCCTTCCTGAGTCCTCCTTTTTCTTTGGTTCTTTCTTACCAACAACTGTCCTCTTCCCTACTTCTCCTTCACTCTCACTTCTGCTTACTTTCTCCCTCTTTTCTGTATCTATCTCAACCACTTTCCCCTTACTATCTCCCGCTGAATTTGCCTCTTTTGCCTGAGCAATCCCTTTTTGGCCTGCCTTTTCTTCACTTTCATTCCCACTTACTCCACTTACACTTCTCTGTTTTTTAGTTCCCTCCACATTTATCTGACTTTGTGAGGACGAGCTATTGCTCTCACTTCTCTCCTTCTCCCTCACCTCTCCCCTAGCCTCTTTTATTTTAACCGACTGCACATGCTCCTTTTTTAGTTCTTCATATTGCGCTTTTGTCAGCTGTTTTCTTTGGTACATCATTTTTTCTAATCTTTCTATTATCTGTTCCTCACTACTCCCCCCATGCTGCTTCCGAAAAATACCAACCAAAAATAGAACATCTCCCACTGCGTCTTCAAAATGTTCCATCTTCTCTTTTAGGGTTACTTTCCCTGATACTTTTACAACTTTACCCTCTACACCTTCCTCTCTAGGCTCCACTTTACACTGGCTATCCTTATCTTCCTTTGTTTCTATCCCTTGCAGATTTTTACGCTTTTGAGCTTTTTTCCCTCCTATTTCCATTTCCTCCTCCAAGACATCTTGGGGACCTTCCCTCCCGCTCTGTGCATCTTGAAACTCCATATTTTCCGCCCAGCTAGGTTCCACCACACTCAATTACCATATTTCCCCCTCCCCCGCATCTTTCTGATGGACTGCTCCCGTCTCCTCCACTTCCCTCTCCTCCGGTTTCTGGGCCAAGGAGTCCAGGAAGAGATCTTCCTCTTTTTCTCCAAGATATCGCTTATAGAACCCGCCAAAGTTTCTTCAATTTCTTCTCCTGAAGTTTCTCCTTGTAGAAACTCAGGGGTTTCCTCCACTTTTGAGATCCCCCCCTCCTGTAAGACCATCCTTCCCTCTTCCTTCTGTCCCTTCCCAAAGATCAGTCCAACAAACTCTGCGGTACCTCCAGGCTCACTACCCCTTGCCGCTTGGGCGTAAGATTTTCTTTTTGTGCACTGCCGTGCAAAATGTCCACGTTCCCCACACAAGTCGCACTTTTTTGGGACTCGACAAGCCATTGCTGTGTGTCCTTCTTCTCCGCAATTGCGGCATACAGTCCCAACTTTGTCACACTCCTTCTTGGTATGTCCATATTTGTGACAATTCCTGCAATAAACAGGCTGGCCAGGGTAGTTTAAGAAGCCCCTTTCCCCACCAAAGGCAAAACTTGCAGGCAGTTGCATTACTCCTCCTCCTCGTTCTGGATCAGGCTTAAAACGCACCCAAAAACGCCATTTTCCGTTAAAAAAAGCAATAAGCGTTTCTTAACATTTCTCCTCCCCTTACCAGAGAACAATATCTCCTCAGGAAACACACAATGTCTTCCTTCTGTACAAAAGGGTTATACATATGTACAATAAGCGGCTTGTCCTCCAGCATAAAGCTTGGGGCCACGCTGATTCCCAACAGCCTTGGATCCTCTTTCCTCTCACGGCACATTTCATAGATGTTCCAGCAATCTGCATCTGTATTCAGGGTCAGGTCATAAGTGCCCTGCCTTGGGAAGTCTTGGAGGCAGTACACCTTCGTCTCGTCCAGCTCCAGCATCTCTCCAAGGACTTTCTCCACCACATGTTGCAGTCTCACGCGGTCTCTCTCAGCTTCCTCGACCAGGAACCGGACTGTATTCCTCATCCCACTGAAAGCTATCGTCCGCCTTGAATAAGCTCAGGTGCGGCACCCTAATTGCAGCAGGTGGGTTAAGCCCTTTCGGGCGATCCCACCAGGCAGAGGCGCCGGCCCCTCACTTCCGCATCTGCTTGCTCAGAACCGCTCACTCAGGATCACTCCTCTTAGCTTGAGATGGCGTGCCCCCCCAAAAGCAGCAGGAGTCTTTAGTCCCCGAAGGGATGATGACTCAAGGCCAAGGGGACACAGTCTCCACTACACAGCTGTTTCTATCTTGATGGGTCTCATCAGTGTGGGGTTGGATAACTGGGTATGCTAAGAAGCTAAAGGATGGGGTTTACCATACTGAGTTAAGTTATGGTGAGTAAAAAAAGTGACAGAAACCCTCCACAGCAAAGTAAATATGCAAATGTAAATACAACTGTATGCTCATCTGCATGTCTTAGACAGGTCTGCAACCCGCCTTTCACCATTATCACCCAGCACACAGCACTATATATATATATATATATATATATTCAAAAACCATATATATACATATATATATATATATATATATATATATATATA
The DNA here is from genome assembly GCF_040206685.1 of Ascaphus truei. Taxonomy (NCBI): domain Eukaryota; kingdom Metazoa; phylum Chordata; class Amphibia; order Anura; family Ascaphidae; genus Ascaphus; species Ascaphus truei. The sequence goes on from NC_134484.1 coordinate 151,855,393, forward strand.
TATATATATATATATATATATATATATACACAGTGGTTGACAAATCACCAAAAAATCTACTCGCCACACAAAAAAATCTACTCGCCACCTAGTACCAAACGTGTGCTGCTTGGGCAAATATTTACTTGCCCGGGGGTTAAATCCACTCGCCCGGGGCGAGCAAATGTATAGGTTTGTCGAACACTGTATATATATATATATATATATATATATATATATATATATATATATATATATATATATAAATATATATATATATATATATATAGTCAAATGAAGCAGTAGGCACTCCTGTAGGCACACTTGTAATGCAGGTGCCTGTCCCATATAAATAATATAAGTATACAATACTGTTCTGAAGTCAGGTAATAAGCATCAGCACTCAAGGAAAGTTTGGTAACACCGGTGTATTCAGTGAATAAGGTCTTTGATGTAGCCCCTTATTCATTGAATACACCTGTTACCAAACTTCTCTGGAGTGCTGACTATTATTACCTGAATTCGGAAAGGTATTACATACATACATACATACATACATACATACATACATACATACATACATACATAACAAAAAATAGACAGCGCCCCTGGAGTGCTGCACCGAACTATATCCATCCAATATGAGTGACACAGATGGAGGTGTCAAATATTGGGCAGATGAGAGAGAATTAAACTATAAACGAGTATTGATAACTGGATTGAGAATAAAAAGAAACATGTGACTTGTATGGCATGACTAAAAGTGTGCATCTAATATACACCATGTGAAAGAGTAAAACAATACATAAGTAAATAAAAAACAAAATTAAAACTATTTGTGAAAAATAAATTAAAAAACACATGCATATATAAAAAATGAAGAAAAAAAAAAGTCCCAAGTTCATAAAATAGATCAAGATTTTGGTCACAGATTACACCGTGATTTGACCTTTAATAATGTCTGTTTGGATGCTGTCAGCCTCTTTCTGGGGTCAACAACCTCCCATATAGCAACCTAGAAAAAGCGTCCGATCCTAGTATAATTCTTAGTATGAAGGATTTAATATAATGAATTGAGACAATGTAAAACTCACAAATTAGTCATGAAATACGAATGTGGTATGAGTGGACTCATGCGCCGACACGAAGAAGTCCAGACACCATCTGCTTGCTCCGTCGAGAGATGTAGCCTGGAACTTTGCTGCAGGTGTCGCCGTCTAAAGAATGGTCCGGCAACCCAAGGTAACAGCGTTCTAGTTCCTGTTATGGAAAGTTCCCAATACATGAGGGCAATTTTGGCAGGTCTTAGCTGGTCTTTTTTCTGGCGCCAAGTCAAGCATACAATCAGTCACTGTAGGTTTCTCACACAACGTGACCCTACGTGTTTCTTCCGTTTAGACGGATTTCATCAGGGGAACATATATATGTATATGCAAATATCCAACTTCAAAATGTGTAAATTATGATTATGTATAATGTATGTCACCAATCAGTTATACAGATGTAGCAAGACTTACTGTTTTGGCACCAAGGCAAGGTGCAGTATTACCCCGCTACTAGAGGATTACCATTGCAGGGAGTTCAGAAACATTGAGCCCCCACAGAGACGCCGCAGTAGCGCTATCTCTGTAGCTGCGGCTTTAAGCTTTGTCAGCGGCGGCTCCCAAGACAGTAAGTCTTGCAGTCTGTATGTTCATCCGTATGTTCAATCTGCAAATATTATATTTTTGCACACAAAGTTCTACTGTACATGTACTGTATGTCCTATTTATCATTGTCACAAGATATACTGAAGTTAAAGCGAGTGGATCAAAAACATTTTCAGGATAGGGAATGCTTCATTGATGTGGTTTCTCAGGCTTACATTTTATGTTATGACTGCTGCTATTTCTAGGGTACAGGGTATTCAGTTTTTCTGGTCTTCAGTAGACAGATTAAGCTTAATTCTGAGTTAAATACTTACTTAATTGAATATTTCCAATGATGTGGGTAAAGCAAGACTCTTTTTTTAAAACTATGTGTGGCTGCTTATGTGATCAAATCAAAAGACTGCACTGCTTCAAGGCAAAGCTTCTAAGTAAATTCACAGCAGCAGCAAAGAGCACATTAATTTATAATTCTCACGTAGTTCCACTGGAATAATGTGAGATAATTTTCTGGAGATCAAGATTACCATAAAAGTACTTTACTATCTTATTATCTGATGTTATCCGTAAAGTTTAAGGAGAGATGGCTTAGCATTTTGAAGATCTATATTATAATAGTAAAAGTAAGTACATAACTTGGTTTTATATTCTCTTGGAAAAATGCTTAGGGTATCCATCATGTTATTTTAATACAATTGCAAATACATGTGTGTTTGTTTCATTGAAATGAATGCAATTGATAATGACAATAAAACGAGCAATCTATTTACATATGAAACTACTCCTGGTTTATTTTGAACAATATTTTATAAATTATTTAATATAATACATTTATAATAAAAAAAGATCTTGACAATTAACTATATTGTACTATGTGTTTGTATTTTAACCTAATAATGTACCTGGTACGGTAAAGGAACCGGCACGCCACGTTTCCTTGTAACATCAGGCATATCATTCACTCTCCCTCTGTCCAGCCGGTGGTGCTTTTAATTACCCTCCATTGTCTAAACTGTCTTATATGCTTTTTTCTAAATGGGGAGATGAGCTGAAATAACACATTAATCTAAGTTATTTCTATTTATAAAGTAAATAGGGGGAAGCATTGTATCTCATCAGTGTTTAGGGCAAGAATGAGGGACCCTCTACTAATATAACCCATTATACACCCTACCTCTCTTCGGTATTCAAACGTCTATGTCAACATGCGAAGGGGGTAACAAGTGGCTTTTAGCAGCTGGATGAGCGTCAATGTACAGAAGTCTCTGTGCTTCTGCTGTGCTCTGACGTGTTTTTGAATAGGGATTATGCAATCATCTGTAGAAAATGAGACACACTGGAGTGAAGTGGCCGACTGGAAACAACTTCCCACACACAGAGCACTATGGGGTTAAAAATAAAAGTAAAGTTCCCCTACCCCACCAATTGATTGTAGGGCTAATCTACGTAAAACCATATTGTTGATTAAGGATGTCCCCCCTCTTTCACACTGTAGTAGACACAGCATTTTCTGAAGATGAGGGTTACTCAATTGTCACTCTTTGTGATAATCAGAACTTTGTAATTGTGAGGGTAAAAGTAAAGAATAAGAGAGTGGCATTCTTCGACTTTACCTGGGCTGCTTTTATTATTTGTAAACACAAAATTGTAAAATGTCATATATGTACATTTTGTGTTGGTTGTTTGGTACCAAAGTGACAAGGCACATTTGTGATCCTTGTCAATTCTATATGTGTGGGAGTCAAATTTTTCCTAAGGTTTCTTTTGAAAATCAACCTCAAAACATGTTGCTTAAAGATTTGCATATGTTATGTATTTGAGTACTTTTAGTTTACAAGACCTAACAGGCACACTTTTAATCGCACGAATATTGATATTGGTAGTATCCTCTGTCCATAACACTTACCTCTATATTTGTAAGAATAAAACTGTGCTTGGTGGTCAACATCAAAATGATCACAGTGCCGGGTCTAGACACGGAGAGGTCCTTTCTCATGTTACGTCATTGGGGGACACTTTTGGATTTCAGCTAGAGACTGTTTATGGTTACTTATCCACACCGTGGCCACATCCACCCACAAGACATGTTGCCATCCCACAATATTGAACTTGTCCAATTAACTTTGCCACCTCCACTTTAGTCTATTGGAGCACACTTAGGGAAGCTTCTCTCCCCATTATCATGCCATGTTATATGAGCATGATGTACCAATGTGCCAATCAATGGGTAGAGGGTGGGGGTATTTGCTCTGGCATGGGTGGTTAGGCTGCACAGGTGGGTAGCGGGGTAGGGGGTTAACCCTTTAATTACTTTAGCGGTTACTAACCGTTAAGGTGATTTAAAGGGTTAGTGGCCATTAGTTTTTTTTTATTGTACTGTTCCTGCCAATTGGGGGCAAGGACACGGACACAGAGTATGGTGATGAGGATGGTCCTGGCAGGGTTAAGTAGACATTTTATTTACTTTATACTGGCTGGATAATGTTTTATTTTGAATGGGCAAATACACTATTATCCAGATGTGGATAATAGTAATTTTGCCCATTACTGTACTGTAATGTTATGGTTGTTCGGGGTAGAGGGGTTACAATTCCTTGCCATTTGGGTTATCTTTGTTCCTTATGAGGGTATAGGTAACCACACTGGCAATGAATGGATATTTTGGCTACTATTGTGTTTGAATGTTTATTGTGGGTAGCGGTGGTGGGTGAAGGTGGTATTTGGCCCATGGTGGGTGTTTATGCCAACCGGGTTGGTAGCGGGAGGGGTTAACCCCATAATTTCCGTATTAACCGTTAAGGTAATGAAGGAGTTAACTCCTCCCACAACTCTATCTGCAAAGCCTAATCACCCACCATGATCCAAATACCACATTTACCCTCTCCCGCTACATATAATAAACAGGGAACTGGTAGTAAACCCCTTTATTGACTAAGCGGTTAGCCACTAAGGTAATGAAACTGCCTGTAGATATATTTTTATTGCATAGGATTGAAGACGATGTCTCCGAAGCTGGTATTAATGTTTATCAGCTCTGGAGACTCCCGGCTTCAATCCGATGCAGGAAAAATATATTTATTTTTCTAAGTCCTGCTCTCTGATCCAATCCTGCCACCCTAGGGTTGGTGAGATGAGATCTGTGGGAAACTAGCTATTCCAGAGCTCCGATGAGATTCTCGAGGCTACTAGAATAGCGTTAATTTCTCAAAATGGCACTATTTTGACTTTTGGCAGCTCCCACTTGGTGAGTTTGGCCAGGAGCGTGAACTCGCCGAAAAATGCCCTCCCCATATGATTTGGCCAACACATCAAGGCTTTCTGATTAGCAACCTTGCCAAATTGTGCAAGAACTGCTCAAAATCCTCGATGAGTTGTTCCCAAAGCTTACTAGAATAGGCTCCAGAGTGTGTTAATTTGAATGAACTGTAAGAAAAGAGAACTTTGGCAATTTTGCATATCTGTACATGTCGCCCAAGTCTAAATTAACTGTGGTGTGTATTTTCAGCAATTATATACCTTTATGAGGGTATATTTATGCTACAGCGTTTTGCCTTACTAATGATAGCATGCACCGTTTGCGTTCAGCCCTAGAAAATTCAGGTGTAAAGATCCTTTCAATGTTTTAATACCACTTGAGCCTCTTTTTGCTTAACTAGTATGTAAACCTATAAATACTGCTTATACTGTAGTATTAGCTTGTTCAGGAGATTCAAAGTGAAAACATGTAGGAATCCTTTTAATGATTACATTGAGCTTGTGTAAGGAATATTAAAGCAAAGTCTGTAGTTATTGTAAATGTATGAGTGCAATTAATATCAGTCCACTGTTTTTAACATAAACTCACAGACAGACATTTCTTTTCAACATACATTCACAGCCAGACATTTCTTTGTGAAAACATGTTTTACCCATGTCTACATTTCAAAGTTTGTATTTTCAGAAAATACATAATTGCATGGTGTTATGTTTATGCTATAAAGCAATTTTATCTTGTTAATGATAGAGAGCACCTTTTACATGCAGTACAGCCCTGAAAAATGTACAGTACGCCCAGATGCCTTAAACTTTGTTAGGTTAATCGGAACCTCTGTCCACTAGAAACAAAGTCTAACGTTAACCCAGTACAACTGTTTGAAATAATGTACAGTATGGTTACATTTTTCAAGCCTTTAGTGCTAATGCTATGCAAAAGAGATAATGCACCCTAGAATTGCATACCCACTACAAGCCGTTGTAATGGGTAATGCAGGGAACGAACATTAGGTTATTTAGGTCATACTTAAAGGTGGCATTACCCCCATCCAGACCCTAAATGATAGATTACCTTTAGGTAAGACATGCTTAATGTCAGGTTATTTGAAGTTAATGCAACATAGTGCTAATTTACTTAACACAATGTAGTGCTAACTTACTTAACGCACTGTAGTGTTAATTCATTTAATGCATGGTAGTGCTAATTTAATCTAATGTTTAATTTATGCTAATTAATTATAAAGCGGCTGTTGTTTTTGTGTATAATTACCTTTGTGAATATGCATTAAACTCAGGAAAAATAATGTCTATTACTAATTTAGGTAATATGAAATTATTTGCCCAGATCTTAGTGAATCTTGGCCAAAGAGCCTTACCTAGCTGGTGCCTGTTTGCCAAAATATTATGTAAACCTATACATACAGTACTGTATTTGGTATTAGCGTACTCAAGAGACCCATGCATTGAAACTATTTTAAATACATTTTTGTGGGAAATAACATGTTACTCATGTTTAAATTAATTGTGGCATGTATTTATACAGTAGATACTTTTATGTGTGTTGGTTTACACTAGATTGTAATTTTGTTCATGTCAATGACAGCATGTTTCCTTTGCATTCCGTCCTAACAAATGTAAGTGGGAACAGTTTTATACAATCTTACTACTATGTGGCCTATATTGGCTAATAAAATATGTAAACCTATATATTTCTGTTATCAATATACTAAGGAGACAAAGTGCAATGACATATATTATTTATTTTCATGATTACGCTAAGCTAATATGAAACATGTGAATGAAAAATCAGAACTAAGTGGTCTCAATATTTGTCATAAATTTACAATGTTTTACAGTAGATAAAAAAAATCTCAGCCAGAAATGTTTGAGAAAAAAAGACATACTTTCCAGTGTTTGTATTGATTGGGACATACACTATCAGAAAATATATATTTCTGTGGGGGTATTTCTATGTTAGGGGTAGTTTTGCCTTGCAAATGTATTTCTTTATTTATTTTATTTATAAAATGTTTGACCAGGAAATAATACATTGAGAGATACCTCTCATTTTCAAGTTTGTCCTGGGCACAGAGTTATAATGATAAATATGTGGTTACAAATACATAGTTGCATTAAGTGAAAAGGGTTATACAGTACATTATATAAAGGATATTGCATGCACAGTTAAAAATAATATATATATATATATATTATAGGCGTATATAACAGTTACAGAACAGATAAAAATGTGAGACAGCTTTAAATTTGAAAGATCGTAGACTGGTTGCAGAAGCGAGAGCCTCTGGTAGACTGTTCCAGTTGTGGGGTGCACGGTAAGAGAAGGAGAAGCGGCTAGATACTTTGTTGAACCTTGGGACCATAAACAGTCTTTTGGAGTCAGATCTCAGATGATAAGTGTTGCATGTGGTAGGGGTGAGGAGCTTGTTCAAGTAGGTGTGTAGCTTGCCCAGAAAGTATTTGAAGGCAAGACAGGAAAGATGAACTTTGTGCCTAGACTCAAGTGATGACCAATCTAGTTCTTTGAGCATTTCTCAGTGATGTGTGTTGTAATTGCTTTGGAGGACAAAGTGGCATATTGAGTTGTAGAGGGTATCAAGTTTGCCAAGGTGACTTTGGGGTGCCGTGCCATATTTTATGTCCACATAGTCTATAATTGGCATCAGCATCTGCAGTGCGATGCACTTTCTGAACAGCAGACATAGGGAGGATTTGTTCCTATATAGTACACCTAGTTTGGCGTAGGTTTTGGATTTCAGGGTATCAATGTGCAACCCAAATGTTAAATGGGAGTCAAACCATATGCCCAAATATGTGAAATTAGAAACAGAGGCTAGGATGTATGAGTTGGTTCTGATCTGTAGCTCCTAAATTGAAAGCTTTAGAAATTTAGCTTTGATCCCAAATGCCATTGTTACAGTCTTGTCAGTATTTAAAAACAGTTTGTTTTGGGAAATCCAATTTTTAAGCCTCAAAAAGTCAGATTGAAGTACATGTCCAAGGTCATAGAGGTTAGGGCTATGGGCATATAAGGGTGTGTCATCCGCATACATGTGTATTGAGGCTCCTTTACAAGCGGACAATGATAGTGTTCACCCTTTACATTCAGAGATAAAAAATGTGGGTCAGTTATTGGCAAGAAAATAATGTATGCCTGCTTAATACTTAACTTGGAGAGAGGCAGTCAACCGCTTTCCCAGGCCTCTGGTTGTTGAGTAGGGGGAGGTATTCGCTCATTCCCTGTGTTTAACCCCCTTATTTTACACATACATTCACCTCTCACACTCCCCTCCCTCCCTCGCAATCTACCCAGTGGCAGAGATGGGCCCCTCTAGGCAGCCAATAGTGGAAGATGGGCCTGACTTCTGGCAAGGCATAACTTTAAGATTCGGACTACCCAGGCATAACATCCTCCGCCACTGTGCCCAAAACAGATGTGCCTACCCCCCACCGCCACCCCCACCCTCTATCCCCTCACCTCCTCTGTCAGCAGCCCTGGTAAGGGACACAGGGCAATAACATGTAGTATTCTTTAAATGGAATGATTGAATTTGTTAAGAAATATATTTGGAACAATAACAAGAATCTACTTTTGTCATATTTATGATATCATATCTTGTTCACATAATACAAGGAAAAGCTAGCTTAAAAAAATAACATCGTTTTCATAGTTACACAGAAAGTCTCTCACAGGAATCATGTTTTAAAATGAGAGCACATTTTTTTAAATGAGCTTTGCCATACAAATGGTAAATACCCTTCCCAACAACAATGTTAATGCAAAGCATATCATTGTAGTTTAGAATAAAACCAAATAAATAAAACACAGTTAGTTTACATATTTTTCATTATATCATGTTTTTGCCCTTTTGCCTTTTTGCTTTGGACAATGTAATTCATATTTTAAAAGAATTGATCATTTCTTATTTAGATCTTCTTCTACATTGTACAATAAATCAACATTTCAAAAGCTACCAAAATAATAAGGTACCCGAGGCACCAGTAAAAAAATGAATTAGTCAAGGTGACATGATCAAATTATGTCACATAAAAAAACACTGCTTTTATATTATTTAAAAAAAATGAAACAATTCCTTTTGATTGATGAATAAAAAATATGATGTATTTGTTCTTCTTAGACACAATGGGGCTGATTCACAAAGCAGTGATAAAATCAGTGCTTTTGCGTCTGAATATGCATTTTTTATCCTGCTATAAGAAATGAAGCCAAAAGCGGGATTCACTAAGAAGTGAAGACCATTTTTGTAAGTGCGATAAAAATAATGCACTGTCGTGCGTCCTGTTTTTTTGTATCAGTGCTATCGTGCTATAAATTCTATAGCACGATAGCTGATAGAAAAAAATGCAGCCTGTAAATGCTGCATGGAGACACTGCGTCTCCATGCACGGCTTCTATAGGCGATCGTGCATTAAAAATATTGATTTTGATAATAGTGTACATGAGCAGGGGTCTCCTGAGCTGAACCACATTGGTTTCAGCCTCGGGGACCCTCTACTTCATAAGATACAGGTCCCGTTATGGGGTGCCGATATCCCCTGTGCTTTTAAATCTCCCGCGTCATGTGACCGGGGGATTTAAATCCTGCACTGGGATACCGGCACCCCATAACGGGGCTTGTATCTCATGAAGTAGTGGCTGCTGGCCTATGGTACCAATCCTGTGCCCAATAAAAAATTGTTCAATATTTTGAAATAAAAACACCCCCCTCCCCACCTACACCCTAACACATACAGTACAGTTATGGGCAAAATTACTATTATCCAGATATGGATAATAGTGCATTTGCCCATCTAAAATATAACTTTAATCAGCAGAAATAAAGTAAATAAAACTTGCACTTACGCCTGCCAGCCTGCCATGATGAAGACTGTCGTCATCCTCATCACCGTCCATGTCCTCCATTGCCAGAAACAATACAATAATACAAAAATCTAATGGCTGCTAACCCCTTAATCACCTTAGCGTTTAGTAAGCAATATAGTAAATAAGGGGTTAAACCACCCTACCCCACTACCCACCCAGGAGGCCTAACCACCCTCCCCAGGCAACTACACCCACCCTCCACCCATTCATTGGTACAGTGGGTACATCATGCTCATATAGTTACACAGTTACATAGTAGATGAGGTTGAAAAAAGACATACATCCATCAAGTTCAACCTATGTTAAATTTAGACAACAGATACTATATATTATATCTATACTTCCTTATTAATCCAGAGGAAGGGAAACAAAAAACCCCAGTGCCAAATCATCCAATGATATCTCGTGAGGGGAAAAATAAATTCCTTCATGACTCCAAGAATTGGCAATCAAATTATTCCCTGGATCAACATTCTTCCCATGTTTACTTATTTGGTATATCCCTGTATACCTTTCCTTTCTAAAAAGATGTCCAACCTTTTTTTGAACAAATATATTGTATCTGCCATCACAGTCTCCATAGGTAATGAATTCCTCATTATAACTGCCCTTACTATAAAGAACCCTTTCCTTTGTTGCTGGTGAAATCTCCTTTCCTCCAATCTAAATGGATGACCCCATGTCCTTTGTACTGCCCTTGGGTTTAATAGTTATTTTGAAAGCTCCTTGTACTGTCCCTGAATATATTTGTATATAATTATCATATCACCTCTTAGATGCCTCCTTTCTAATGTAAATAAATCTAATTTAGCTAGCCTCTCCTCATACGTTAAATTGTCAATCCCCTTTATTAATTCGGTGGTTCTTCTCTGCACTCTCTCTAGTTCCAGAACGTCTTTTCTAAGGAGTGGTGCCCAAAGGTGTACTCCATATTCAAGGTGTGGTTTTACTAATGCTTTGTAAAAGGGCATAATTATGTTTACTTCCCTTTCATCCATTGCCCGTTTAATGCAAGATAAGATCTTGTTTGCCTTTGCACCATTGCACCATTGCTAAGCCTGCTGTCTACAAGCACTCCTAAATCCTTCTCCATCAAGGATTCCCCCAATGTATCCCTGTTTTATTTGTATGTCAAAAAAAGAAACGGATCAGCACACAGCACTAGAGAGACAGGTCTTGAGAATAAAAAATATATTTATTGTAGCTGCATTTAAAAAACGGAGGTTGTTATACCCTCCGCTTTTTAAATGCAGCAACAATAAATATATTTTTTATTCTCAAGACCTGTCTCTCTAGTGCTGTGCTCTGATCCCTTTCTATTTTGGAATTCTCTGGACATGGATGTGGCTGCACGTTGGACGATCTTTGTGGTGAAGCTGTGTGAGTACCTATTGCTTTATTATTGCTTCTATGGAGGGGCTATCCCAATGAGGAGAGGATGGTGGTCATTTGTATCCAACCCTTGCCTTCAGGGAATCTGTGCTCCCAGCAACAGCATTGGTTTCTCTGGATAACAGGATGATTATTTATGGACACCACAAATTATTCTCCGTTCATTTTGCATAAAGGAGATTATATCTATGCACAGACCTAGCACTTGAGCACCATCCACCCTCTTCACATATTTTAATTTGTATGTCGCCTGTTTATTCGTGCTTCCCAAATGCATAATCTTACATTTATCTGTATTAAACCTCATCTGCCATTTACCTGCCCAGGTTTCCAGTCTCTCCAAGTCCTTCTGGAGAGAAATTGCATCCTGCTCTTATTCTAATACCTTAAACAATTTAGTATGATCAGCTAAGATGGAGAAATTGCTCTCAATGCCAACATCAAGGTCATTAATAAACAAGTTAAAAAGTAGGGGTTCTAGTACCGATCATTGAGGTACTCCACTGACGACCTTAGTCCAACATGAAAAAGTTCCACTTATGACAACCCTCTATTGTCTATCCTTCAACCAGTATTCAATCCAGGTGCATATATTTTTACAGAGTCCAATTTGCTTTATTTTGTACACAGACCTCTTGTGTGGAACCATATCAAAAGCCTTTGCAAAATCTAAGTAGACCACATCAACTGCATTACCCTGGTCTAAATTCTTACTTACCTCCTCAAAGGAACAAATAAGTTTAGTTTGGCATGATCTATCCTTCATAAATCCATGCTGACTATAACTAATAATTTTGTTTTCCATTAGGTATTCTTGAATATTATCCCATATTAAACTTTCAAGTAGTTTCCCCACTATTGAAGTCAGGCTTACAGGTCTGTTATTCTCCGGTTGTGATCTAGCTCCCTTTTTAAATATAGGCACCACATCTGCTTTACGCCAATCTTGTGGTACTAAGCCTGTGGAAATGGAGTCCTTGAAAATTAAATGTAATGGTTTGGCAATTACTGAACTTAACTCCTTGAGTACTCTTGGATGTATGCCATCGGGGCCAGGTGCCTTATTTACTTTTTTTTCAAGCTGCCTATGAACTTCTTCCTCAGTTAACCAATTGTTCATTAATGTGGAGGTTGTGGCTTCTTCCTGTGGCACTCCAATTGAAATTGAGTCTTCCCTGGTAAACAGAGGCAAATAACTTGTTTAATACCTCTGCTATTCCTTTATCGCCAATAATCTGCCTTCCCCATCTCACACTGAAAGGTTTCTATGTTTTCTTTTCTCATTTTTTGTTATATAGGTACTTAAATAACTTTTTAGGTTTGATCTTACTTTCAATTACAATCCTTTTTCATTATCCCATTTGGCCAATTTGATTATTTCAAAGATTATTTATTTTATACTTACAGTATTTCCCAAGGGTATACACTGATGAGTGTGATTTTCTAACAATATTTTAAAGACTGACCATTTATCTTCTACATTTTTCCCTGCAAAAGCATCATCCCAATGTATTACTTGTAGATTAGTCTTCAGTTTATTAAAATCTGCCTTTCTAAAGTTTAAGGTCATTTTTGAACACATGTAATCTTTTTTGATAATTTATTTCAAATGAGACCACGTTATGATCACTGCTACCCAAATGTTCCAGGACATGAATACATTCTACATTGTTGGATATTACTAAATCCAGTATTGCCCCTCTCCTGGTTGGTTCCTCAATAATTAGTATAGTATTTGTTTTTGGTGTTTGGTTTTTAATAGTGGTTTATTTTTGGTATTTTGATTTTGAATGATGGTGTTTATTTGGAGCTTTATTTTATTTATTGATGGTTTTGTTTTGGTTGGTCTAATTGTTAATTCTGGTGTTTATTTGGTATTTGCTTAATTGATTGCTTGTAATTTTGTTGTGTTTACTTATCTATTGTTGTTTATTTGGTGATTGTTTTGATTGCATTGGATATTGTTGGTGGTTGTTTATTTTTTGGTTATCCATTGACTGCCATAGTGTTAAATCATGCCCATTTTATTTGGGCCTGATGTACCCACTGTGCCAATCAATTGGTTTATTGGAATTTGTAATGTGTTTAGTTTTCTATGTCGTGTTTTATTTTGGGCCTGTTTTTTTTTACCTTCACCATTTATTGCTATAGTGGTGAACCATGCCCATATTATATGAGCATGATGTACCCACTATACTAATGAATGGGTGGAGGCTTGGGGTTGTTGCCTGGGGAGGGTGGTAAGGCATCCTGGGTGGGTAGTGGGGAGGGTGGGCTAACCCCTTAATTAATATAGCAGTTACTAACCACCAAGTTGATTAAGGGGTTAGAGGCCATTAGATTGTATTTGTTATTGTATTGTTTCTGAAAATAGAGGACATGGACGGTGATGAGGATGAGGACGGCCTTCATTGTGGCAGGCTGTCAGGGGTAAGTGCAAGTTTTATTTACTTTATTTCTGCTGGTTAATGTTTTATTTAAAATGGGCAAATGCACTATTATCTATATCTGATCATAGTAATTTTGCACATTTCTGTACTGTATGTGTTAGGGAGGGCAAGGGGGTGTATTTATTTAAAAGTATTGGGCTATATTTTTTTTGGGCACAGAATTTCTACCGCAGGCCAGCGGGGACCCCCAGACACTCGTGGGAACCACCCAAGGACAACCAGACACCCATGGGGACCACCTGAGGACTCCCAGACATACACAGGAACCACCCGGGGACCCTGAACTCCCACGGGGACCACCCAGAGGCCATCGCCGGCCTCTTGTATTTAGGCTGTAAAAAAAAGCTTTTATGTCTCCATCTCTTTTGTGCCAGTCTTTAGCTGTGAAAAGAAATGGTGAGCTCTTATAGTATGAATCAGTTATCACTGCTTAGTGAATAGCGCTTACTGGCAAAAAATGGCGTGTTTGCCATTTTTGGGCCTTTTGTATGACTTTTTTTATCACTGACAGTTTCTGGGTGATAAAAAGCCTTTATAGCACGATACTGCACTGTTATCACTGCTTTGTGAATCACGCAGCAGGCAGTATCACACTATAAAGACATCTTTCACACTTAAAACCACTAATCACTGCTTTGTGAATCGGCCCCAATGTTTCTTGTCATTTGTCTTCCCTTATACATTTGCTTGTGTGTCCTCTGGAGTTTCAGCTGGTCCATAAACACCAGCACATTTTTGAAAGTGTGGTCCCCAGTCAAACCTTTTCACCAAATTGTCATCAAGATCTGAACACATTGATTCTATAGAGCTAAGTGATCCAGCCATGGAGCTTGTGCCTTCAAATGCATATCTGTGAAGACAGTCAAGTGGTAAAGCACTATCGTCCATATTTGCGTCTTCCAGTTTTTCTGATAGGAATTCTTTAAATACAGCACTGTCAGGGCCAAGTCTTAAAGACAATCTGTAAAGGCTCTGAATATCTGTTCTGATTTTCCTTCTAGGCTTATGTGCTCGCAGAACTGTGTGGGTCCTGAGTCCTACAACATCAAAAGCTTTTGTATCCTCTTCTCCACCACCTTCATCATCATACCTAACAATGTTCTCTTTGAAATCTTCTCCTTTCTCAGAAAATTGAAGGTGCTTTTTTCTTTGTTTTGTAATCAGGATTAACAAAACAAACACTGTAAGTGAAAAAAAAAATACTGTTTAAGATATCAAATTTGTCAGCGTTGTGTGTTTTAACAAAATAAAGCAAGTGGAATTTCAGGGCTACAATAGGAAATATATATATATATATATATATATATATATATATATATATATATATATATATATATATATATATATATATATATATATTCTAATTGCCCTTCTCTGTCTCTATCTCTCCCCTCACCATATTTAAGTATCTATAAGAAGCTAATGCCACCTTTAGGTAAGACCTAAGTAATGCGTCATTAAATCACTCCGTTAACTGTAACGGAGCTCTGTGAATAGAGGTGATTACAGGGAACACCTCTTTTGCATATCATTAGCACTAACATCAGTTATATCTAATGCAAGGGTTCGTTAAGGCAGCAAACAGCACTTTAACACTGTTAGTGAACTTTGTAGATGCCCATCAACACTAAATGATGGAAAATCTATGTTAATGCCTTATTAAATTAATAACAGAGCTCTGTCGATATAAGCCAATGTGCTTTTACATATTGGAGGTTCACATGAAATATTTGTATGATGATGCTTTGCATCAAAAAAAGTCCAATAAATCAGAATATAAGGTAATATGAAAACCTTATTACAGAAGTCCAATCTGGAACATCCAGATCCACTTGAATAATACACAAAGAAGTTTTGTCAGGATATGTGTAATTAAACACAAGGAACAATCATAGTGTGTACTGCTGCATGGACAACATAACAACAAACAACTAAGATGGGACAAGACTAACACACTAACAAATAATGAACAATAAAAACACTGCTCAAATTAGCAGTTAAGCTAATTTATTAAAATATAAAAGAGACAATGTCTGTCTAAAAATACATGAGTTGCGTCTGGTCTGGTCTGGTTGCAAAAACCAGAATCCTACTCACAACACAATAGGAGTTAAATAGGCATATCCAAACAGTGGCAGATGACTCCCAATGGCTCCTCTGCTTCAGGGGAACGTGATGTAGGCGATCTGATGCCGTCTGTGTGCTCCATGTACCAAGCTCAAGTGCAGGAGCAGACATCGGGTGAGAATTTTACAGAAGGCTGCTGGGCTGTTTTCACAGTGCCTCAAAGGCTGTGCGCGTGTCTCTCACGATGTAACCTCTGACGCTACTTGTTACGTGACTGACTGCATACCCCTGAGTGCTCCTGCTCTTGAGCTCGGTGATTGGGAGTCATCTGCCACTGTTTGGATGTGCCTATTTAATTCCTATCTTGTTGGAAGTAGGAGTCTGGTTTTTGTACACCTGACCAGCAGCGTGGCACAACTCATATTTTTTAGACAGACATTATCTCTTTTATATTTTAAGAAATTAGGTTAACTGTTTATTTCAGCAGTGTTTTTACAGTATTGTACATTGTTTGTTAGTGTATTAGTCTTGTCCCATCTTAGTTGTTAGTTGTTATGCTGTTTATGCAGCAGTACACATTATGATTGTCCCTTGTGTTTAATTCCACATGTCCTAAGGAAACTTCTTCGTGGATTATTCAAGTAGATCCGGATGTTCCAGATTGGACTTCTGTAATAAGGTTTTCATACAGTATTACCTCATATTTGCATTTATTGGACTTTTTTTAGGTGCCGGTTTGTATTTGTTATTTGCAAGTTTCCCTGATCTTGTTCGGTCAATTTTTTATCAGGCAGCCTTGCTTATATGTATAAGTTCTGTACTCTTTACACTTTTTGATTATATTTAGTCACTAGTGGTCACCACAGATATTGTTTGTAAGCAGTAGCGCTTTCAGCACTTTCCTTTTTGTTGTAAGATGCTTTGCATGTCAAAGATTAACATGATATAATTGTTACCATGCTGTTTTTGTTTTGTTTTTTTTACACCAAATACCCTTTTTCTGTATGTGTGAAAAGTTTTGTATAAAGAATTATAAATCTTTAATAGGACCACACTTTGAATATGGAATACCATGTTGGGCACCTAACAATAAAAAATATATAATTGAAGTACAGTAGTAAACAGCTTCAAATTTCATAGATGTGATGAAAACACAATATATCCAAAACACAAATACACCCAATATCAATACCAAAGTATTGTAGAGAACATTTTCACCACAAATGCTACACTGCTAACAAAGGGACTCTGGTGTGAAGAAATGTGATCTGACCAACAACAAAGGAAATTATTTGTTACAGTAGAAATGCTAAACGTACTACTGTTGGAGACAGGGAAAGTAAATATATAGATAGATTTGGTATCTTCTTAAAATGTGCACAACATAATGGATAAATCCCAAATATCCAAGGTTAGTGTCAATAAAGACTTTTTTCATAGAAAGAAATCATTACATTTGCAGAATGATACACTGAACCATTTACAAATAGATTAGGTACAGAACTGCCATTTACTATTTTATTTTTGAACTGATGGGCATATGTTTTTTTTAATGCGCATCTGTGGTGCATTGTTAACAAGTCTGAAATTGTACCAAAATAACATTAGTAAGTACATGAAAGAATGAGAGGTCATGATTGTCATGATGCTTAGAGTGTTCAGAGAGTGAAGAATAGTAAAGAGAGAAGGAAAGGGAAAAAACAACATACTGTATATTGGGAATATGATACTGTAAATAACAAATTAAGATGGGTGTTATGTTGCACACCTCATGCTTGGTGTGCATGATAATGATCTGATATTAGGCAGATTGATTAAAACATCATAAATTAAGGGAATGTACAGTATTGCACAGTAAAATATTACAAGTAATCTTTTCCTAAGAATTGACTTGTTACTGTTACATTAAAATACTTCATAGATCTAGTTTTATTTAAAACATTGGAATATTCTAAGGTAAAAACATGTAAGGCCCTGACCAGTCACTTGTAAATTAGAAAGGACAACCACCTACTAAAGTTATTTAATTGTCTAGGAGAAATGCAGATACTGTACTACAAAGCTTCTTTTTTTCATTCTCCAATTTATGACAACTTGTTAATTGTTGTATTTATTATGAAACATGTAAACATTAAGGCAGTATTAATAAACTCGTAACAAATGTGGGACTAATATGTTATATAATATGAAAAGTGAACAGTTTGTTTTCTTTCTTTTTAGATTTACTGTATTGAATAGTAATGCCAAAGTTACTTTTTAGTTTCTTTACATCACAGAGTGCCAACACAGTGATCTGGCCACATAGTAATTATGTTGACAGTAAGTTCTCTCAACAATGATTTATTTGCTATGACCATTTAGATGATTGGCAATTCTTATAAATTGGTCCAACGCAGAGGGGAAATAATTAGAAGAATTAGTCTCAGTACAGAGTCTTTACTGATACTAACTTTCCATACCAGTTATAGTATATCCAGAAAAATATACAGATAATTTATACATTATACAATTATTACTGACTTTAAATACTTTACCTAAAAATAAAAGGAAACAGACTGACATTGCAATTAATGCTCCAGAGTGCCATCCTAGAAAATTTAAGAATCCTTGATGTTTACAGGACTCTGTATTATCATCCACGTCACAGTCACAAACCGTAATTGTCAGTGTGTTTGTACTGCTGAGTGAAGGGGTCCCATTGTCACTGATTACAATTGGCAAGTAGAAAAAGGGATTCTCTTGATAACTAAATCTGCCTGTTAATGTAAAAATTGTAGCTGTATTATCTGGAACACAAAATAAAAAATAGTTTTAGTTCATTGAACTGTCTGAAATAGACATACATGTGAATCATTCTAGAAGACATTACAAAACCTCTCGTATAAACCTTTAGCAACAATTCTGCAATGTGTTTATTTTCAACTTTGAGTAAATGGTTAAATATGCAGTACCAAAAAAAGAGAACATTTTACATTCAATTAATTTGCCTTTGGAAGTTTTTGTTTAGTACCTCACAGGTTTTTACTGCAAATGAACATTTGAAGAGGAACACTTAAAGTGTACACTTAAAGAAGAAACATACTATATGAGGTGTTGAAAGCTCTGTAGACTAAAATGTAATTTAGTGTATGAAGGACTCTATCTTTGGTCTGGTAAAATATATCCCAACTTACTGTACATCAAATCTGATTATTTCCATTACCAATAAACTACCAGAACTTTGAAATACCTTTATCCTTATGATACTGATAACTGTTCTCAACATCAGCATTTGCTTTGCACCAAGACTGTCTAAAATTGGGGGGTGAAGGGGGGCAAGGGGGCTATGTGATTGAATGGCATCAGATATATTTAGTTACTTAGTTATACTGTACATGTTTTACTTTTATTGTAATATGTGGTTAAATGGAAGTGTTTTGCAACAGACACAAACATTTTACATACATTTATACCATGCAAATGTTGCAGACAATTGCATGTGAATCATAAATAACAACATTCATATTAAGATCAAGAAACATTTGAGGGACATTTTGTATATATCGTTCTGACCTTGATAAAGTGTCACTTGAAATAGTCTGCCAGATGTGTCCTTTAGCCTCTAACTATATATGCTACATTGCTCAAGATATTATATTTCTATTGCTAAAATGATAAAACCTATTTGAAATTTTGTTCGTGTTTCTCGATGACTAGAAAATTTTGACTAATTATTTGTTATATATTTTTTCTCTTAAACCACAATAGCAGATTTACAATGGAAGGTATAAGTGAAGTGATATCATCATATACAGTATGTGGAAAAAATATACTGTATGTGGAAACTACATTAGCAACATGCACTGTAAATACTTTAACATTTTAAATGAACCTGGCGTGGGAGGCAGAGCTGACCCTGATCGGTGAGACTGTCCCTCTACCAGCTACTCCTAAACGGAGTTTGGGACTTATCTACCTGGATTACGTGGAAGCCTAAAGGGAACCCTCCGCTTCTAAAGAGCCCAGCAGATGAAAGCACAGCCTGATATGACTGCAGATTCCTGACATTGGGTGATCCGCTGCAGCCTTCTCCTGTGTCCTCATACCTGAGTGGTAACAACTGTCATAGTTACAGTTACATGCCTGTTTTACCTTTATCTGATGTACGCAGAACCTTGAATTACTTTTTAATATAAATTGTTCATTCTTAATTCACCATGAGTGTTGTGCGCTGTTTTGTGTTTTGTTTTGTCTAGATTCAGGGTCTTGGACCACCCTATCACAGCAGCAGATGCTCCTTATTGGTAACCTAGTTACTTATACTCACTTGGGTATTAAGTGGTTAATGCACTTTATTTCAATTCACTCTGTTTATTCATTATAGTTGCGCACTTGTACTGTGTTTTTCTTCTGGACCATAGTAACCTATATGGGCCTATTCACTAAACTTCGATGTCACGGGGGACCAGTACTTTTAACACCTTTACCTTCAAAGAACAATTCACTAGACAGAACAAGATAGTGGAATAAAATTAGGTTTATTCTGGTGAGACCAGCAGACACACAATGATAAACAAAATACAAGAAATACACACTTAACGGGGGGTCTGGGAGGAGTCTATAGCCTCAACTAGGTGCAGGGGGCCTGCTTCGGAAGGCTTACCCTGTACGGTCCACGTCCAGGAACACCACAGTACCCTTTTTGGGAATGGTATCTGGCTATACCCGCTAACCGCAAGCAAGGCAAAAGCTGGAACTTGGCCACAATTTGAGAACTTGTCATCAGCTAAGCTAGGTTTCTCCTGTAACTCCGTGCCGAGTGCTTTGCTATTCGGAGCAAGGCACTTTTGAAAAGCCCGCCAGCACTTCAGCTGACCAAGCTCAGGTTCGTTTGATGATCTAATCGGCCAGTCCAATGACATAGACCTCGCTGTTCTATGTTCAATATGGTGAAGGGACTGGCGACCAATCAGAGAATGGATCGTAGATCTACCAGCCAATCAGAGCTGGGGAATCGTCTGGCTGTACGTGTCAGAGGAGGGGGCATGTCAAGGAGACTAAGGATGCTGGCAAGCAGGAAAATCGAACTGGGCAATGGGAATCGTGCCTAGCAGCAACGGATTCCACTTTCCAGCCCTAAACAACCCACTGGATTGGCTCCACCGATTCTAGGAGAACAAAGAGTCTCCTTCGTGGGGAGCCTTTGTCTCCAGACCCAGTACTCTGCCCTTCCCCGCTCACCAAACATTCTGACACCTCTCGACTTCCCTTCTTCTCTATGATCCCTCATCTCCATGCAGACATCCTGGCTACTTATCAGAATACCAGGACTGTCTGTATAGAGATGAATACACAGTTTAAAACACAATTTTTTTTCTCTAACCTGGGCTCGGGAATACAACTACCTGTATTAAACTAAGCATGGCAAATGAAAAAAAACAATATTTTAACGGGGAGATATTACGGGGGACAACATGCATACGCGTACCCGCAGAGCAGACACAGTCTGCAGGTAAATTGGGGTGACAACCGGTATCTTTGCCCACCGACCTTGTACACATATTTTGAAAACAGTTCAACCCAAAATATCCTGCTTTAAACTCTCACTCCCGAAATCCCAGGTTTATTGTACAACAGTAAAATCTATAACACACAGCAGCCCTGGCTTATGGTGCTTCTAAGCTACTGTTGACCCACGGTTTTCAGGGGTAACCAGTCGGGCTTCACCTTTATTATGAAGACTGGCTACCCCTACCGTCACATTAATAAGTGCATTAATGCTCTCTAAGTGCCCTTTTAGAGCGATATTGCATGTGTAGCTATTCACAAAGTTCCATAACAGGTCAATATAGCACTAAAACATATTTTTATCAAGCTATAACACCCTGGCTATGACAACCTGTGCGGTAGCTGAAAAATTGCCCAAACTTAAATTTTTTGCCAGCAACTGCTTTTCACTATTTACATATCGTACGATAAAACCTTGCATTCTTTTCTCGCAATCCAAAGGGTGGCAAGATCAGAATTGCAATTTGCATATCATAGAGTTTCTTTTCTTTTTACTGCATAAGATTGAATCCAGGGGTCTCTGGGGGCCCCTGGAACCTCAGGGGCCTCCGGAGTTGACCTGCAAATTTGTTTCAGTTCCGGAGACCCCCGGATTAAATCCTAAGTAATAAAAATAAAATTACAGCCGGTTTCATTACCTTAGCGGCTAACTGCTGAGGTAATGAAAGGTTTAAATTGCAGACACTGCTTTTATGTTGGCACAGGGTGTGGGTGAAGGTAGTAGTTGCTCCACGGTGGGTGTTTAGGCCTTGAAGGAGGGTGGTAAGAAGTTAACCCCTTAATTACCGTAGCGCTAAAACCCGCAAGGCCTAAACACCCTCCTGAGACAACTACTCCCTTACCCACCCCCTGTACCAACAACACAACACCAGAATGCGTAAAAGTGCTATTAGCCAAAGATGACTAATAGCGCTTTTCCCCATTTAAAAAAACATTACAGTGCAATACAATAAAAATAAATAAAATTCCCCCCTTCTCCCCCTTTAAACCACAACACACACTGTAATGGGCAAAATTCCTATTATCCAGATAAGTATAACAGCGCATTTTCCCATTAAAAATAAAACATTATCCAGCCAGCATGAAGTAAATTAAAGTTAGACTTACTCCTGTCAGGATGAAGGCCATCCTCGTCTTTCTCTGCATTCTCTGTGTCCTCCATGGGCAGCAACATTACAATAAAAAAACAAACTGGCCGCTAACCCCTTAATAACCTTAGTGGATAGTATCCTCTATAGTAATTAAGGGGTTAACCCCTAGGCTATCCACTTGGGAGGCCTAATTACTCTCCCCAGGGCCAACTACCCCTACCTTCCACACCCTCCACCCATTGATTGTCACAGGGGTAAACCATGCCCCCAATATGGACATGGATTGCCACAATGTCAATGAATGGGCAACCTTAAAAAAAATAAAAAAATACAATACATTACAATGAAATAAAAACAAACATTTGCCAAAAAATGCATTGATTGTCACTGTGCTTATCTATAACTAGAAAAGGGTCATAGATAAACACAATGGCAGTCAATTGGCAACCATAAAAAATACACAATTAAATAAAAAACAATCAATGTGTTTATTACCTTCCTTTATTCACCCTCGTCCTACTCCGGCCCAATCTCTTGACCCACAGCACAATGCTCAAATGCCTGATACACAGAAGCCTATGGTCTTCTGTTGATTGAAAAGACATCTCCGGTGAGTTGATTCTTTCTTTTCTTCTTTTCTTCTGTCTTCTCTTCTTTATAATCCAAGGGGGCTCAGAGATGTTGCTCTTATGGCTTCTAGGACTCAATTGAAACAGGACAGACCTTTTATAAGGCCTGTGATGTCACATTTGAATGTAAAATGGTACACCACCAATCAGATTGGTAGATATACACTGTACCATGTGATGCCTTTCCTTTTTTGGAGTTTTGTGACATCATTAAAAAGGGAGGGAGGCATGCTACCTGATTGGAATCTTACCTCCATTTTTGATGAAGTCAAATCACTCCTAAAATGGAAAGATATCACATGGTATATCTACCAATCCGATTGGTTGGTGTACCATGTTATCGCTGCATTTTATTTTTGCTGAAGTCACGTCATCTTAAATGGAGGGAAGCATATACTACTAGATTGGCTGGCTTCCCTCCCTTTAACCCTTTGTGGTCCAATTAATTTTCACTAAGTGCGCCAGCAAGTCTAATTTATTTTTCGGAAAAAAAACCACATACAGCTTTTTTTTACTGCGCGCGCACTCACCGCACGCGCACACTGTCACCGGGCATACACACTGTCACTGTGCGTGCACACTGTCACCGCATGCACACACTCACTGCACACACACACCGCACACTGTGCACATACTCACTGTGCTTACTCACCTCTCACTGCGCACACTCTCACTGTGCACACTCTCACTGCGCACACTCTCACTGCGCACACTCTCACTGCGCACTGCGCTTACTCACCACTCACTCGCACACTCTCACTGCGCACACTCTCACTGTGCACACTCTCACTGTGCACACTCTCACTGCGCACATTCTCACTGCACACACTCACTGCGCACTGCGCACTGCGCACACACTCTGCGCACACACTCACTGCGCACACTCACCGCACACTGCACACACACTCGCTGCGCTTACTCACCGCTCACTGCGCACACATGCACTGCACACACTCGCACTGCGCACACTCGCACTGTGTACACTCAATGCACACACAACACCCCCCCTACCTCCGATGTCAGCTGCTTTGTCTGCAGGACTGGGGCTGGGTGTAGGGCTGGGGGGTGGAGGAGGGGAGTGATCAGTGCGGCTGCTGGGAGAATGGGAATGCAGGGGACTCACAGCACACACACACCACACACACACAGCCCCCTCCCCTTCCCCCTACCTCCGATGTCTGCTGCTTTGTCTGCCTGGGCGGATCGGTGCAGGGCTGGGGGGAGGGGGTGTTGGAGGAGAGAAATCAGTGTGGCTGCTGGGAGAAGGGAACTCACAGCACACACACACACCAAACACACAGCCAACCCCCCCCTACCTCCGATGTCAGTGCTGGGAGAAGGGGACTGCAGGGGACTCACAGCACACACACACAGCCCCCCTCCTTCCCCCTACCTCCGATGTCAGCTGCTTTGTCTGCCTGTGCGGATCGGTGCGGGGCTGTGGGGGGGGGGGCGTTGGAGGGCTGGGGGGGTGGTCGGTGGAGGGCTGGGGGGGGGTCGGTGGAGGGCTGGGGATGGATCGGTGGAGGGCTGGGGGCGATCGGTGCAGGGCTGTGGGGGGAGGAGGAGGGATCAGTGCGTATGCTGAGAGAAGGGGAATGCAGGGGACTTGTGCTGCAGCTGGCGCCTCACTCCACATCTTCCTCCCTCCTGCTCCCGATCCGACATTGGACCGCAAGTGGCAAAATATTTTGTCGGATATAGTCCGACATTGGACCGGAAAGGGTTAAGATGGCGTCACATACTTAAAAAAAAATTGGGAGTTGTCAAAAGGTACACCAACCAATCTGATTGGGGGTGTACCATTTGACATTTAAATGTGATGTCACAGGCCTTATATATGGCTTGTCCCATTTACTTTGAGTCCAAGAAGGTGTAAGAGCAACATCTCCACCATAGACATCTCTTCAATCAACATATGGCCGTGGGCTTCTGCACATCAGGCATTGCGTCGAGGGTCAAGAGATGAAGCCGGAGTAGGACGAGGGTGAAAACAGCAAAGGTAAGAAACATATTGATGTGTTTTTTTGTGGATCTTTTTTTTTGTTGGCCTGGCCATTCATTGCCATTGTGGCAATCCATGTCCATGTTGGGGGCATGATTTACCACTGTGACAATCAATGGGTAGAGCGGTTACGGAGTGGGGGTAGTTGGCCCTTGGAGGGGGTTAACCCCTTATTTGCCATATCAGTTAACAAACGCTAAGGTAATTAAGGGGATAGTGACCAATAGTTTGTTTTTTATTGTAATGTTGCTACCCACGGAGGATGAGGAGTAGGAGGAGTATGAGGAGTAAGACAATGATGGCCTTCATAGTGGCATAAGTAAGTCCAACTTTAATTTACTTTATCATGGCTGGGTAATGTTTTATTTTTAATGGGTAAAAGTGCTATTACCCATATCTGGATAATAGTGATTTTTACCCATTACTGCACTGTATGTGTTGGGGTGGTGGTTTTTGGGAGTAGAGGTGGTGGGTGAATGGGGATACTTGGCCCAGGGTGGATGGTTATGCATACCGGGGGGTTAGCGGAAGGGGTTACCACAGCTATGGTAATTAAAGGGTTAACTCCTCCTGCAACCTTCCTGGTAGGCCTAATGACCCACCCTGTGCCAAGTAACCGCATTCACCTACCCCCTTTAGCCCCAATAAACCAGGTACTTTGGCTTAAACCCATCAGTGCCTTAGCGGCTAATAGTCAAGGTAATGATGCTGTTTTAATATTAATTTTAATAACAGTGTATTGAAGCAAGGGTCTCCAGAGCTGAACCGCATTCATTTTAGCCTCAGAGACCCCCTGCTTCCCGAGTTACAGGCCCTGGTATTGGGTGCCGGTATCTCCTGTACTTTAAATGTCCTGGTAAAGTGACGCAAGAGATTGAAACAATGCAAGGAGATACCGGCACCCCAGGGACAGGACCTTTATCAAAGGTCCCTAGGACCGAAACGTCGGTGATTGTGCCTGCTGTTTAAATATATTTTTTCATTGCTACCAAGTGTGCTGTCTCTTCTTTGCTGTGTGTCCCTCGGATTCCCTGGATTCCATGGTCTGCCTGGTAAGGAGCCTTTCATTATATGTGTGTGTGTGTGTGTGTGTGTGTGTGTGTGTGTGTGTGTGTGTGTGTGTGTGTGTGTGTGTGTGTGTGTGTGTGTGTGTGTGTGTGTGTGTGTGTGTGTGTGTGTGTGTGTGTATATATATATATATATATATATATGTAAATACAACTGTATGTATATATATATATATATATAGTAATCTATAGGAAAGGAAATTAGGACATTTGGCAATTAGCATAATTGGGGCTTAGATTAATACTAATGCATCAGTCATTCCTGTAATTAGGCTCCATTTTTCTTTTACCCTTCCTTCACAAGTACTTGATTTGTCAAGGTCAAGAAATGAAGCACAGCTGCAGAATTACATAAAGAAGGCGAGTCACTATAGCTTTAATCTTTCATTAACATGCTGTGCTTTCAGTACTGTAACTGTAAAATATGATCCATTGTGTTATTACCGTGTGTCATTCTTCTGTTACGATACATTTGCTTTTCATCTTATTTTATGAGGAAATGATCAACAATTTTTTACCACAGAATAAAATCATAAAAAAATTACATAAGAGATATGATGTCAAATTGCACAAATATACAATTAGATGGAAAATATCTAGATTTTTAGAAGTAGATGAATGCATCACCTCTGTTGTCTCTAACAGTAAAGTTTGTATTGCTTGTTTCATCCGCAGATAAAGAGAAGGAGAAATGATGGCCATCTACAGGATCATCTTCATCCATTGCACTAATTGTCTGGATTAGCTAGAAATAAACATAAAATGTAATTAGGTAATCAAACAGAATACTGTACATTATCCACACTTTAAGTGCGCGTGGCGCGGGGATGGTTCCCGTGCGGGAGCCGCAAGGAGAGTGAGACGGAACCGCAGATTTCATCTGTATCCATAAAGATATTGTAGATAGAGGGATTATGGATAGATGGAAACATGATCGATAGATGATGCTTTGGGGCTTATTCTGTAAAGTGTGATAGCGTAGATGACGTACTGAATGAAAAGCCCCATTAAAGTCAATGAGGCATTTCATGCGATAGCATGTCATCTGAGATATCACACCTTTCAGAATAAGTTCCATAGAGTGTTCCTGTACTAAGCACTGGTATTGCATAATAACTCACTGACAAATTTAAGCAAAATTCAAACTAGTAGACGCTAAAGAAAAAATGTTTTATATGAAAATTATTTGCAACAGCATTAACATTTACATTATACTCAATATGAAAATATAAGAATAGGGAGATATCAAATGAAGTGCAGAATGCTCAATCCAAAAGTCATGTGCACATTTACAACAAATTATATCTACAGTACAATGAAAAAGTTAAAAGTTAGTCTTGTTACAAAAATAATAATATTTTTCTATATAACTTTGAAATGCAATACAGTAGGTTGCAGCTGGACACACACAATATGCCAGCATGAGCAGAGACCATTATGCTTGAAAGAGGGGCCGGGCTAACCCCTAATTGCACCCTCTGGTGTGTCCCAGTGTGTGCAATAACGCCTGTTACATCTGTATTCACATGTGGTTTGTGTCCCAGACATGCAGACCCGAGATTGATGAAAACCTTCTAAATATTACTAAATAATAGTTATTGTGAATGGAAATGTAATCTAAGAGTGCACTTCAGGTTTTTAAACTTGCATTGACTGTGAGTTTGTGCAATGTAACATGTCACAACTCATGGGAAACGGGGAATGGGGAAGAGAGAAATATCATTTTGAATGGGGGCACTACTAAAATAAGCCAACTGCAACTGGTTTGCTAATAATATGCATCCCAAGGTATCACTTTGTACAGTTAACCAGACTTCCTTAGGACTAACAATGATGACACTGGTTATTAACGGGTAAAGAATTGAAGGGCACCACTATCTGGATGTATAGGATATTGGTGAGATCACATACAAATAAAGTAAAATAATTTTAATACATTAAAAACTTATTACACACAAACTTTAAAAACTATTAAAATGCGAGGGTGATGGTAAGATGTAACACAACAAATAGCAAACACTAGTAATAGGGAATATCCATGAAATCCTCGATCCCAAATTAAGTGGCTAAATGCCGATCATGGTAATGTCTAAAACTCCATTCACTGGCAGACAAAGAGAGACCTTGATATACTTGTTACTTTTACCTATAGATGCCTAATGCTTATAGATACTGATAATTGATGAACCTATCTGCGGCTTGGTAATACAGAAATTAAATCACACAGCTATTCCTGAGTAAACAAACATCTGTACGTCTCTTCAAATATAGTAGACAATAGTCACAAAAGAGTATCCTTTAGAATGATGATACATTACTATACTCTACACTTTGATCAATAAAGTGGCAGAACTGGCACAAGTTTAAAACAGCCAGCCTGAGTTTGTTGCAAATACTAAGCATTAGGCACTAATACAAGCTTAATGGTAACAGAAAGAGATTGTTTGTCTCTATTGATATCCTGTGTCCTCTGCACAGAATGTTGGCCTCTTATTTGTATTTTAAGAGGTACTGCTGGATATTGATTTAATTCCACCTTTGAATAAAAATGACCATTGAGGAATCTGTCTTTTGAGGTGTATGAATCAGACTTCCTGTACTTGTTATTGCACAGACAAATGATTCTGATTACCCCTAGCAAATGTATTATATGTTACATAGTGAGTCTTGTTAAAATAATCTTTGACTCTAAAATGGTTTGCATATAATCTCCAGATAATCCATTACACAGGGCTATGAATCACAATACAGACAATAGATTCTAATTGCCCTTGGTTAGATAATCATATAAAGATAGCTTCCACTATAAATTAGGGCATAACTGTTAGAGTGTAGGAGCAGGAGAAGTGATTCACATTGTGCTTGCAAGCACGATCCAAACCTGCTACACGGCATCCACTGCACTCACTGCCTCACGGTGTCACTTGGTCTGTTAATATTAACAACATTCACTCGTTTTTTAGCACCATTGAGGACTCATGGCTTTTTTAAGCTTTAATTTCTATAAGTGGGGGAATCATACGCTATGTACCTACTATATACAGTACATGTGCTTTTTGATTCAAATCCTCACTCACGTTATCACACGATGCTGATTACTACTGCAAAGTCTGATCGCAATGTTATTAATACTCTACCAATGACAGATGTATTTACAACTATTTATATAGGAAGCAATCTTTATATGAGTATCTAACCGGGGCAATTAGAATCTATTGTCTGTATTAGACTGTGTACCTCTTAAAATACAAATAAGAGGCCAACATTCTGTGCAGAGGACACAGGATATCAATAGAGACAAACAATCTCTTTCTGTTAACATTAATCTTGTATAGCATAGCCTCCCGGACGCTACTTCTTTGCCTGGACCTTTCCAGTGTAAGTCATGTTAGGTTCAGGCAGTGGAGGGGTTCATTCCTTCTTTCAAGGCCTTGTGTGCTTTGGCATCCTTGGATTGTGTCATCAGTATCCAAGGGCAGGCCTTAGCAACTACCAGAGAGTGTCAGCCTGAGGGAAGGGTACTGGTTGGTTCATCTATAGTGAGTGATAACCAATCAGTATTCAACCTGCTCTGTTAAGGGGCAGGGTTACAATCATCCACCTCAGGTTATAAATATTGGCACTCTCCTAAATTGAGTGAGTCAATTGGGGACCCTGTCTCATTCTCTCTCCTACCTCTGTGGAGAGGTAACACCATCAGCCCTCCACCTCACAAGGAGATGGAGGAGGGGTGCACCAGGCATGATCTGGGCACAAAGCCTGAAGTAGGGCACTGTGTTCCAGGGAGCTGGGAAAAACTGTAATGACTCTGTGAATTCTCTGCATGCAATAAAACCCAGAAAAGACAAAAGAGTGTGTTTAGTGTCTGCTGCTGGGCAAGGAGAGTTGTCAGTATGGGCCATCCCCTGCTCATCACAGAGGATCCATATTGTCTTGAGGCGCTGCACCGAGGAAGATCAAGTTAATCTGCACCCCTGTCCTGGTTCTCCCCACACCATCGCAGAGCACTTAGCCCACCTGTTTCCCAACAGGTAAAGCACAACACCCTGAAGTAGTAGCTAAAAGAGCATACCCACCCCAATCTCACTAAGTCTTGTCCATTTCTGATTTGTGGTTTGCAACATTTCATAAAAACTTTTTATTGTCAAGATATTGGTTACACATTTTGCAGTAGAGATGGGCGAATCCGCCCACCCCACATCTGATTCCTGGATTTTCTCGCTTTTCTCTCCCCCCCAAAATTCATTTTGCGATGTACTGCTGCGGCCGAGTTTATTCGAGCATTTGCCCGTTCTCGGCCGCAGCAGCAACCTGGCGCGCGCCAGAGGGTGCCGGGCGCACGCCGAAGACACGGAGGAGCTCCCTCCGATCGGGGCTTTCTCCCTCCCACTGCCGGGTCCGCCGGGTCCCCCGGAACCCCCTGCCGCCGTCCCCCACATCGCGGGACACCAGGGCTCCCTCGGGGAGCCGTGGACGCGCGTGCAGGGGGCGCAGGCACCCGATGACGCGTGACCGCGCGTCGATGACGCGCGGCACGCCAATGACGCGCGGCACGCCGAGGGAGTGCGGCTAGCATGCCGGGGCATCCCCAGGCTTGCGGAGCTAGCCGCACTCAAATAAAATGTGCCGCCTCTGTAGCACAGATAAGGTTAGTTTTACTCCGCGTGGATTCATCAAATACCCCCATTGGATACATCCCGTGTTTGAATTTGTAGAATTCAATCCGCGGATTCAGCAATCTGTTGGTCGATTCTTTATAATCTGCCAACGGATTGCTGAATACACGAATTGGATGCTACAAATCCGTCCACAGGTTGCGGAATTAGCAGAGTTTAGTTGAGAAGGTTTGTTGAAACTGTGTCTTGGATCATTACTGTAGAAACTGTATTAGCTGGTGCAAGTACTGTATACAAAAGAATAACATTGAAAATTGCTGCAACTACCCTGTATACAAAAAATCACACTTACATTTTTCCCCTTATTTAACTCTCATAACGAGGCATGACACATTACACTAACATTTTTTTCATATTATTATTTTAATAAATAACATTTCAATCCACAACAAATAGTTAATTTATTTTAAGTGTAGGCACATTCACTCATGTTTTGACATTAATTTTGCCAAAACTTGATTTGGTTGGTTTTGGTTTTGAACTTTTACTAAATTATGAGAAAAACACAAAATGAGTAAGAAAATGTCAAAAGAGAATGCTAATGGTGCAAAATTCTTTAAATAAAGTATATAATTATAACAAGAATTAAGAAACTGAAATATTATAAATAAAAAAATGAAAATAATGTAAAAAAGATATGATAAGAAAGACCCAGGGAAGGACAATTTGCTTGGTGTTTTTGGTTCAAATAATTTTTTGGTTTTGGCTCTAAATAATCTTACAGATATATTCCAATTTTCTGCCCCTCGGAGTTGCGGGAAGAATAGTAAAACTGCTCCAGGGAATTGAAAAGCCGCGGTAACCTGGTGGAGGTCCGTTCTTCTGAATGGGACCACCAATTAAAGATATCTCGCTGTCGGGGGATACTCCGGCAACATAAAATGTGACTATATCTTTACAGTATGTGTTTTGTTTGTATATTATGATTTTGTTTTCCTTATGTTTATTTTGGAATGTAAGTGTAATGTTCAATTCTGATTTCCCATGTCCCGCTGTTCACATATATATATGTTTAATATATTTACATTAATTATACATTTCATACTTTTATTCTGTGCAATGTAGCAACAATATTATTTAGAATATAGACAAGCTGTAGATATTTTCTCTCAGGAACATGAAATAAATCTATGTAGATGTATCTCCATTCTTTTCTCTGTCTCTAAATAGAGGCCTATCCAATATATTCTTAAAATAATTTTCATGAACAAACCGTTTAGCTCACATCATACATCCTCCGAACACAAGCTCTTTCTCACAACATCATATTTATCCCCCTTCCCACTTTCACCTCTAGAATTGTAAGCTTCTTAAAAAGGCAATCTAAGCAGGCAATTTTGTTTTACATTTTTAACATATGATTGAAGCAGGGGATCTCTGGTACTAAACCCAATCATTTCAGCTCCCTGGACTCCTGCTTCCCGAGTTACTTACCTCCATAGGGTGTGCTGGTAGTGACTCCGCTACCGGCTAGAATAAATAATGTAATGGCAACTTTTCAAAGTTACCATGCCCTGCGGGCCTATTGGAAGCCATAGCATTATCTGATGTGGCTTTCTATTGGCTCACATGAAGCGGGTGTCACAGGACACAAGGCTTATTAACACCTTTTCCTACCGGGATCATCTGATTGAACAAGACACAGCAGTAAAATAAATTGTAATTTATTCCTGCATTTGACATGCACACAAAGTAACCAAATTTACATGGTTAACACACTTACTGGGAACAGGGCTAACGAATAAAATCTTCCTTTAAATAAAATTGTCACAAACGACCTCTTTAGGAGCCCTTTCCAATGACAGGGAGGTACTCACAAAAGTCCTGGAACGCAATTCGGCATGCAATCCCAGCCACGACTGCTGCGTCCTCAAAAAGCAGGATTTAGAAAATTATCTCAGTCAAAATCTTTGAAGCCGGCTCGCATCTAATCTTCACAGAGCATCTTTGAATTTGCCGCTGATGGTTTGGCGCTTGGAATCTGAGGTCCTGATTGGCTGCAAGGTCTCTTATAGGTTTTAGTGTCCCATTCAGAAACCACTACAACCAATCAGCGCATGGGAATTCTCCTGCCAGCCAATCACCGATTTGCTGGTATTCTAAAGACGGGGGGGCACTGATTTGGATTCTGCTATGGGGCATGCGCCAACCTGGCACCTCTTCCTCTTAGCATATTGATCCCACCCACTGTCCAGGCTCTGCAGAGTCTGCGGCAGGGCAAATGGTTGCCGGATAGCCCTTTGTTAGCCCAGGATGGATGTACTTAAGTATAACTGCAGTACTCCTCCTGTTCTAACACCTTGGCATACCTGAGGCTTTAAACTCTGGTTCTCGAGTAGACCCAGTGGCACCAAGCTTGGTAGACATCTGGTCTCTCGCAACCACGGACTTGGAATCCCACAGTCACAGATATACATGGTGACAAGCATTTACATTTATTAAATAAAAACCTTGCTTATGTGTCTGTGTGTTTTACTTGTATAAGTCCTCTGGCCCGTTGTCAGTGATATAGTAAAAATATGTGTTCCCTATTCTTCTCAGCCTTATTCCTGGCACACTGCACAACCCTGACTTTACTGTACCCACACAATAAAAACCCTTGCAGCTTTTGAACATAGCTGGAGCAGCCCCTGAACACCTACACCAGGTTAAGGGTGACTGGGCATGGTCTGGGCATCCCACTTTATACTAGGGACCCCGGGACTGTTCTGGAGATACCTTGATCCTCCATGTCCACTTTTCTATTCCAGCCTGTGCTGAAGCAGGGAACCCTGGCGGTGAGTCGCAAGAACGTTTCCAGGGTAGGATTTTGCCAGAGCCTTGTGCTGCAATGTGCTTCAATGTGCCAGAGAATCTTACCTGATTCCCGGGTACTGTACATCTCTGGGGTGTCTCATAACTCGGGAACCCCGCTAAATGCAGCACTTATCATCTGAAATCAGACTCCAAAAGACTGTTCATGGTCCCAAGGCTCAACAAAGTATCCGGCCGTTCCTCCTTCTCTTACCGTGCACCCCAAAACTGGAACAACCTACCAGAGACTCTCACATCCACCACCGGTTTAAGTTCTTTCAAATCTAAGGCTGTCTCACATTTTAATCTGGTCTGTAACTGTTTCATACGCCCATAATATATATTTTCTTTAACTGTGCATGCAATGTCTTGTATATAATGTATACCCTGTTCATTTATGTAACTGTATTTGTAACCATGTATTATTTGTATTAACTCTGTGCCCAGGACATACTTGAAAACGAGAGGTAACTCTCAATGTATTACTTCCTGGTAAAATATTTTATAAATAAATAAAACATAGCAATAATCTGATTGAAGATTTTCCACAAAACCCATGCTTAAACTCACGGCCTCACAAGCTCTGCTGCCCAGCACCCCATGAAAGGCAAAATAAGAAAATATTGAATTGTTGCATAATTACTCCACAGTCTCAGTAATACATATACGACAGCTGGGTCCAAGAGCTGACACTCTAGGTCCTTTACACACGGATCAGGGGTAACCAAGTGGGCTTAACCTTTATTATTGAGCCTGGTTACCCCCTCACCATCACAGCGGGAGATTTAAAAAACAGAGATATACCGACAAGCAGTGGGTTCCTGGAGTTGAAATTAATGGTGTTCAGCTCTGGAAACCCCTGCTTCAATTCTAACATTGTGTTAAAAATAATAAAATTGCAAAAAAATGCTCGCTTGGATTGCTCCTTTAAAGCAAGGACCTCCAGATTGTGATTTTATCCATCATACATTAATTGATGTCAGTCAGGGAGAGGGAGTGGCTCAGTGAGCAAAGACACTGACTGGCACTCACTGAGAGTTTGAAGCGGGGGAGCCTGGTTCAATTCCTGGTGTCAGCTCCTTGTGACCTTGGGCAAGTCACTTTACCTCAGGCACCAAAAACATAGATTGTAAGCTCCACGGGGCAGGGACTGTGCCTGCAAAATGTTTCTGTAAAGCACTACATAAAACTAGCAGCGCTATACAAGAACATGCTATTATTATTATTATCTATTTGCTATAAGTGTTTTTCATTCAATGTTTTTCATTCCCCTCATTCTGCTGTGCTGCATAACATTATGCGTAACAGGTTGGCACATAATAAATAAATGATGATGATAACAATAATAATTATGACAACGATAATAATAATATTGTTTTGTGTTCTCGTTTTGGATGAATATTTCTTGTATTATAATTAAAACTTGTTTCCCTAAGTAAAATGTATCAATTGTTCATTAAATACAAGCAGGACATGCTGATAATACGAGTACATTTCAAACTCAGATTCCTCTTGTAATTTATTCTCCAAAAATTCACTTACACACAATGATACACAAAATACAGACAAAGACACACTTACTTTGGGACAGGGGTCAAAAACTAGACTTTCCTAGGTGCAGGGAACACTATGGGAGACTTTTACCCTGACCGGGACAAAGTCCTGAATCTCCTGGAACCCAAATAAGCATAAAATTCCATATACCACCGCTACGTTCGAGAACTTTGTCCCTCCTGACCACGAGTTAGTCCAAATCTCCTGGAACTCAAATCAGCATAAAATCCCAGCCACGCCTGCTATATTTGTTTCTGAGAACTTGCCACAAAAAGCCGGACTTAGACTCTGGAGGGCAGGCTTTTCTGGCTTGAAATCAAAGCCGGTTGCTCTGTTATTCACACAGAAGCAACTTTGAAAAGCCAACCCGCGCTCTTACAACCGGAGACTATGAATATGATTGGCAATTGATTCTTAACGTATTCTGAGTTTCATTCAAAAAACTCATCAGCCAATCAACGCGTGGGAAAATTCCCAAGCCACCAATCAGAACCAAACCCGCTAGAAAAGCCGGGACAGCGGGAAATCCGAAATAGCAAAGAGACATGTTAAACCTGCCACCTCTCTCCCTTGCTATCTCAATCTCACATGCTGGGCACGCTCCACCAGCTCTGGCAGACCAAGTGGCATCCCGGAGGACTACTATTGATTCCGGACCTGGTACTCCACCTTTCCCCGCTGACCAAATGCTATTCACATCTCTGGCATCCTCTGGCTGCTTTGAACTCTGATATCCAACAGACTTACCGGCGCCTATGGGTTAGCTTGGGCAGCCTGTTTGGACATTGGTACCAAATGTAAAAAACATGTTACATTACATTAAAGTATATTTTAATACTCTTCTGAGTCTCTGGGTACAGGGGACAGGAAAAGGAAAAATAGTCGTTTTATTTCTATCTGCCTTATTCCCCACACACTTCCCCTTGGACTCTCAGAGTCCCCTCTCAACCTTAAATACAGTAGGGGTACCCACAAACCCTATACTGGTATTGGCACTAGCTTGGGTACGCCCTCCTTAACCTAGGGATTCCCTCAGCCACAGGAATACATGTTTGTCCCTGTGCCTCATTCTCCTTTCTGAGCTGTTCTGAAGCAGGGTACCCTAGTGGTGAGTCGCACTTGCGTTTTCAAAGGGAGATATTGCTTGGACAATGTGCCTACATGTATCAGATAATCATGCATGATTCCCGGGTACATTTATAAGGGAACCGACAACTCAGGACCCCGACCTCCAAGGCACATTGAGTTAACGGTTCCTCCGCAAACCCCCCTTAAAACTCATACCCTAGAAATCCCTGCTTGTTGGCATGCCCGGAAAGAGAAAAACACAAGAAATTATTTTATTACATACAGTACAACAGAATGGTACATTGTTACTGGGCCAAAGAGCTAACTCTTTTGGTCCCTGTGATGGAGCGGCCTGCAGGTGAGGGAAGATAGATCCATAGACTGAGGGTGAACCTTAACTGGATTCGATTTATTTGCCACCAAACAGCAACCAAAACATTGGGGCTACTGCCCCTTTAAGGCAAAACACAAAATAATACAATAAACACCTACTCCATGTTAGGAGACTAAATAAACATGCAGATCCCTAGCTAATGGCGCTGGTCAACTAACCTGGTTCCCAGCCCAAAAAACATATAGAAAACAG
Source organism: Ascaphus truei (assembly GCF_040206685.1). Taxonomy (NCBI): domain Eukaryota; kingdom Metazoa; phylum Chordata; class Amphibia; order Anura; family Ascaphidae; genus Ascaphus; species Ascaphus truei. The sequence goes on from NC_134484.1 coordinate 151,892,098, forward strand.
TATTTAGACAGTACAATTGTGAAAGTCTTATCTGACATTGTTGCAGGGATTTCTTCACAGGGTCTCCATGTCACTCCTTCACGAACACCGGTTCTGTGGAGCAATTTTTATCCTGGGTGTGATTCCCAGCTGGACTCTACAGGGCTGCGTCCTTCAGTCCTAGACCATAACAGCAAGGCTCTCTGCTGGCTGAGAGAGGTCTCACTACCCTCCTGGGGAAAAAACCTCGCTCTCTGTCTTTGGCAACTTCCTGCCTTTTAAAGCTGCTCAATCAGGAGTTCATTATCCACACCTCCCAGTTCAGGTATGAAATCTGACACCCGTGCAGCTTGGAAAGGGAGTTAACATATTCACTCCCTTACAGACACTTATACACAGATCAGGGGCAACCAAAACGGGCTTGACCTTTATTTGAGAGCCTGGTTACCCCCTACCGTCACACCCAGTAAGCAGCAAACAAGCCTATCTTACTTGTTTGGAGTCAGTCTCATCCATGCGCCTCCGTGATCTCACAGCATTCTATTTATTAAAATGTTATCCAAGTCCTTACAATAATATTCCTAACCTTAACACCAATCCCCTAAATGTAATTCTAACCATAACCACATACCATAAAACTGTAAACCTTGCGGAGAACTGGTCAGTGGCGAAGTTGCAATAGTGAATTCTCCCACAATGTCTAAACGGCTGTGGCGAAATGGCCTTAGCTACTGTATATGGGAATGGTGAATTGTCCCAATTCTTCTAAATGGGACCACATGCAGGATGAATCGGACTGGGACTTTTCGCCGCAAACATTTAGATGCAGCTGTTTTGGCCCCGAGGTACTTTTAAGGACTTAGAGGGTAGGGTAGAGAGTTAAGGTTAGGGTTTTTTTGGGTAAGGGATTAAAGTTTTTAGGGGAAAGGGTTAAGATTAAGGCTTTTAGAGTAATGCTTGAAAGTCTTTATTGTAAGGGGTTAAAATGTGGGTTTGAAGGGAAAAGGGTTAAGGTCTTTATAGTAAGTTGTTAAGGTTTGGGTTTTAGGGTAATTGGTTAAGGTGTTTAGGGTAAGGGGTTATGGTGTCAAGGTTTTTAAGGTTACTGTAACAGGGGAGTTATCCCTGTTCAGGTAATGTGCCTCTGTTCCAGCAGTGTGGTGGTTAACTGCTGGTAGTCAATAAACAAACATCACCTGCCTGATTAGATTGCTTAGAAAAGCCTGTCTTTTGAGACAGGAAGTGAGACTCCTTAGCTCACACCTGAGCTGAACTTGGAGACACTTGTCTTGAGCCCTGCCAGAAGAAACAGCAGAGCTGCTTTCAAGACACAGGGGAAACTTCTAAACCTGAATGCTGACAAACCCTGAAGAAAAGGTAGCAACCAGGGACAGAGAAGATTTTCCCTCCAAACCACAAGGAACAGATAAGACTTTCATTTATAAGACTTTATTATATCTGTTCATTTCATGCTATATGTTTGGGGCTGGGAAACATGCTTATCTAAGGGAGTTGTGAACTGCATAGTATTTCACTAGAAATACTCCCAAATGAATAGAAGCTTTGTTTACCCCTTGTTTGGATGGTTTCCTGATGTTAAGGAAACAGGCGCAATAAAAGGCTTATTTAATTTCACTATAATCAGTCTCCCTTGCATACCTCTGTGAGCGTCCGCCTTCATATGGTGTCCGCAGTGGGACGAGAGGTGGTCTTTGAAGTTAGAAAGGACCGGAGATTTGTTCTGTGAAATATTTTTTATGCTTTTTGCCTACAAACAGTCTGAGCAATTAAAAAAAAAAAAATCTCATGCAGCAGAGATCAGAGTTAAAGTGATACACACCACTGCACTGAAACTTACAAAACCACAGATGGACCCTTTTCCCCAATCCCAAGAGGAGAGATAGAGAGATTGCTGAAGCAGGTAAAACCTTATTTGCTTAGATCAATAAAGTGTAATATGGTCATTGAAATAGGGGGTTTGCCTACCAGCCATAGTCAGGGCTCAAAAAGTGAGTTAGCCCTTGAAAGGGATAGGCATTTGTTATTTTCAAATGTTTAGCTGAAGCAGTGAATACAGATGGTGACCCATGAGCGGTACTGATTCTGCAAGTAAAGGCTGCCACACCGCATAGGACTACCAGTTGTGAATGGAGTATACAGAGGCGGCACATTTTATTTGAGTGCGGCTAGTTCCGCAAGCCTGGGGATGCCCTGGCATGCTAGCCGCACTCCCTCGGCGTGCCGCGCATCATCGACGCGCGGTCACGCGTCATCGGGAGCCTGCGCCCCCTGCACGCGCGTCCAGGGCTCCCCGAGGGAGCCCTGGTGTCCCGCGATGTGGGGGATGGCGGCAGGGGGTTCCGAGGGACCCAGCGGACCCGGCGAGTGGAGGGAGAAAGCCCCGATCAGAGGGCGCTCCTCCGCGGCTTCGGCGCGCGTCAGGCACATCCCGGCGCGCGCCTGGTTACTGCTGCGGCCGAGACCGGGCAAATGCTCAAATAAACTCGGCCGCAGCAGTATGCAGAAAAATGTGAAAATTGATGCAAGACTGTGCTGAAGCAGGGGAATTTTCAGTAAACAAGTGCTGAGGGTAAAATTGCCTACTAGAAAAAAAGGAATTGCTGAACGGTGTAAAAGGTATCCCAAAGTGTGAAGAGTGAATGTCATAATAACCAAAGTTGAGACTGAACTCAAGCAGAAAACCACATTATTTGGCTGAAGCAGAGAGATTGCACCAAGCAAGTAAATGGTGTAAAGCAAAGAGAAGTTTTTACCTAGCAACTACACATTCAGCATACCTAATGAGAGATTATACATAGCAAGTAAATGGTGTAAAGCAAATAGACGTTTTTACCTAGCAACTGCACATCTTGTATACCTGATGAGAGAAAATGCATGCACAGGACTGCTGATATTGTAAAACTTACCCAAGAAAGAAAAAGTCTACAGAGATGCCTGTGAGAGCTGCGACCTCTACAAGCAAAATATGCCCACCTGTAGGACTACCACAATTGGGGGTTCTAGAAAATACAGTGGCAACAGCTGCAATAGCGCCTCCTGAGGTCAGGAAGAAAATTACACCTGATAGCCTAAAAATGGAGGACAAGATGCAGCGTTCCTGTAATGAACCCTACCACACGGAAGAGTGGCCCTTCCAGTCCAATAAAGAGGAAGACATCTCTTACGGGGAACCCGAACCGAGTCACAGCCACAAAACACTCCAAGAATGGTGGGGGTGCCTGAACTCGACCCAAATCGAAAAGACCGCTCCCTTTGACGAATATGATCAGCAGGAGAAAGAGCGGGAGCAGTGAATCACCGAATATTTCCGTCAGCTATTACAGTTGCAAAAAAAGCCAGGTGGATCAAGTGACGCTGCTAAAATTTCAAATGAAGTTGGAGACCCCAGTATCCCTGAAGGGACGGTGTCATCCAAAACAAAAATGCTAAAAAAGAAAAGCGGTTCTTCATGTACCGTGGAAGGAACAGACACATCCGCAGATCCTGTGGAGAAAAAGGGGGACCGAGATGCCCTGCAGCCTAGAGAAAATAGAGAATTCGTCCAGCGGATAACCGAATATCCAGAGGGCCCAAGGCAGAAGTCGTGTACCCCAAAGAAGTGTCTGTCCGGTGCCAACAGTGAGGAACCCTCAACCAGTCATCCCAGGGAAGCGGAGCCGGAACCAGTGAGTGACGATCCCTTGACCAGCCTTGAAGACGCCCTGAAAATTGCCAGGCGTGACTGTGATCTATTTCGAGAACAATTGAAACTTGAGAGAGAAGATAATGCTGAGTTACAGAAGACGGTGCTCGCAATGTACTCTGAATCTGGAACAGAATTGGACGATCTCAAGACTGAGCTAGATACTGCAAACGCTACTATTTCTGGCATGGATGAAAAGCAAAGCCAATCTGATAAAATGATGACTAAGCTGAAGCGGAAGTATGAGGAGGCACTAAAGCAGATGACAGTCTTTCAGCAAGAGGTTGACACTCATCGCGTAGAGCTGAATGCCTCACAACAGGAGGCCAACAATGTATGGACAGAGGTGGACGTATCTCAGAAAGAGGTTCAGACACTCCGCAGAGCACTTGATGCCTCACATCATGAGACCAACAGCTGCCGCACAGATCTGGAAGTTTCCAGAAAGGAACTACACAGTCTCACTGAGGAGCTGGACATTTCTAAAGAAACAATTGTCAATCTTAATACAGATCTCCAAGTCTCCCAGAAGGAGCCTTAGACCCTCAACCTAGAGAAGGAAGTCTCACGCCAGGAGACTGTCATTCTCAAAGCAGATGTGCGTAAATGGAAAGAGGACTGCAAGGAGGCCCTGAATAGTACAGAGACTGAAAAAGGAGAACATTTAAGATAACAAAGAAAAAACTTAAAACTCAAAGAAGAAAATTTTAATTTGACAAACGACGTCAAGGAAAAAAATGAAAAGCTGCACGAGCTTAAAGAAATAAATAGACTTTTGGAAGGTGAAAAGATTGAAGCAGAGCACCGACTGCAGAACCAACTGCAAGGTCTGCGTACGCACCTCGAGAAGGCCAAGGAGAAGAAGCAAACTCTGCAGGAAGACAATCTGCAGGCTGTTAAAGAAATTCAAGTGCTGCAGGAACGTCTGATTACCCAGTATGTCCCCGCAAAGCAGCATGAGAAACTGAAGGCTACCCTGAGCATCACCAAAGCAACGCTAAAGGCCAAGCTTAGAACCCAGGTGACGCGGCACAAAAGGGAGCACAAGAAGGTCCAGAAACTTAAACTAGTAACTGTGGCCCAAGCAAAGAAGTTCATAGTGAATAGAAGCTTTGTTTACCCCTTGTTTGGGTGGTTTCCTGATGTTACGGAAACAGGCGCAATAAAAGGCTTATTTAATTTCACTATAATCTGTCTCCCTTGCATACCTCTGTGAGCGTCCGCCTACAGTTACATTTTTTTCAATTGATGTAAGCCATTCATATTTTTCCCATATATCATGTTTTTATTGGACATTTACTTTTTTCTATTTTTGTTTGTGTTTGCGCCCCAATCTTTGTATTTTTTGTATTCTCTAAGGCAGGCCTGCACGACTCGTAAAGTGAGAAGGGCCGAACTGCTAAAAGGGAAAAAAATCACCATCATCATCATCATCATCATCATCATCATCATCATCATCATCATCATCATCATCATCATCATCATCATCATCATCATCATCATCATCATCATCATCATCATCATCATCATCCTCATATCTCCCCCAGCACCCCTCATCATCATCCTCATATCTCCCCCAGTACCCTTCATCATCATCCTCATATCTCCCCCAGAACCCCTCATTATCAACCTTTGCGATACACCCCATCTATCTCTCATAACCCCATACCTCCCCCTCACCCACACACATAATACTCCCCCTCCACATCAAACACACAATACCCCCCTACACAGCACACACATCACACCCTCCCTGCACCTCACATCCCTCTCCCCTTGCACCTCACATCGCTCTCACCCCTGCACCTCACATCACTCTCCCCCTGCACCTCACATCACTCTCCCCTCTGCACCTCACATCACTCTCCCCCTTGCACATCACATCACTCTCCCCCTTGCACCTCACATCACTCTCCCCCCCTTGCACCTCACGTCACTCTCCCCCTTGCACCTCAAATCACCCCCCTTGCACCTCAAATCACCCCCTTTCCACCTCAAATCACCCCCCATGCACCTCAAATCACCCCCATGGACCTCAAATCACCCACCCTTGTACCTCAAATCACCCCCATGCACCTCAAATCACTCCCCTTGCACCTCCAATGCCCCCCCTGCACCTCAAATCACCCCCCTTGCACCTCAAATCACCCCCCTTGCACCTCCAATGACCCCCCTGCACCTCAAATCACCCCCCTTGCACCTCCAATGACCCCCCCTGCACCTCCAATCACCCCCTGCACCTCCCATCACCCTCCCTCCCTGCACCTCACATCACCCATCACCCTCTCCCCCCCTGCACCTCCCATCACCCTCCCCCCTGCACCTCACATCACCCATCACCCTCTCCCCCCCTGCACCTCACATCACCCATTACCCTCCCCCCCTGCACCTCACATCACCCACAGGGCCGCCAACAGAAATCATGGGGCCCTAGACAAATGAAAGGAGCAGCCCCCCCCCGAACCCATAGTGCACCCCACCCCAAACCCATAGCGCACCTACCACGAAAAAATATCTTTTAGCGCGCAACTTTACATAACTGTTTTCTTATTGTGATACAGAAAAAACATTACAATGCAACCTGTTTATTTTTTATATTTTGAACAAAAGACATGTGACTGCCTGCCTGGGTGGGTGAGTGAGTGGGTGGGTGGGTGAATGACAGTGACTGGGTGGGTGAATGACAGTTGGGTAAATGATGGTGGGTGGGTGAATGGCGGTGGGTGGGTGAATGGCGGTGGGTGGGTGAATGGTGGTGGGTGGGAGACAGTGACTGGGTGGGTGGGAGACAGTGACTGGGTGGGTGGGAGACAGTGACTTGGTGGTTGGGAGACAGTGACTGGGTGACGGTGACTGGGTGAAGGTGATTGGGTGACGGTGACAGTGACTGGGTGACACTGACTGGGTGACAGTGACTGGGTGACAGTGACTGGGTGACAGTGACTGGGTGACTGGGTGACAGTGACTGGGTGACAGTGACTGGGTGACAGTGACTGGGTGACAGTGACTGAGTGGGTGACAGTGACTGGGTGGGTGACAGTGACTGGGTGGGTGACAGTGACTGGGTGGGTGGGTGACAGTGACAGGGTGACAGTGACTGGGTAACACTGACTGGGTGACAGTGACTCGGTGACAGGGACTGGGTGACAGGGACTGGGTGACAGGGTGACAGTGACTGGGTGGGTGACAGTGACTTACCTTGACCAGGTGGGTGCTTTCCCCTCCTGCCCCCGATATCCCTGCGGCAGCTGCCCGGGATGGGAGGTGGGCATGGGGGCGCGGGCTCGGGGTGCGTGGGCTCAGGGGGCGGGGGGCGGGAGGTGAGCTCGTGGGGGGGCCACGGGAGGTGAGCTCGGGGGGACTCGGTAAGATGACCGCGGAGGGAAGCGGTGGAGAGCGGGCCAGCAGGAGGATCTTTCTTCTTACTTCCCTCTCCGTCCCACGTTGGGAGCAGAGGGGGGGGGAGTTGGCCCGCAGGAGGAGCTTGCTTCTTGCTTCCCCCTCCATCCCACGTTGGGAGCGGGGGGGAGCAGGGGAGAGGGAGCAGGGGGGGAGGGAGCAGTGGGGCAAGTGGGCCCTGCACATGCGCGCCAGAACAGCAAGGAATCGCCGCCATTTTTTTAAACTTTTTAAAAAAATTATTTAATTAACTGGCGCCTGGCCGGAGTCAGCGCGGGCCGCACAGAGAGGCCAGGCGGGCCGTATATTGTGCAGGCCTGCTCTACGGCAAACTAAACTTTGTCTCTTGGGAGCTGCACCACTAAAAAAATTATGTTTATATTTATTAACTTTCTGTACGTTTTATTATTAATAATAATAATAATAATAATAATAATAATTAATTTTAACTTATTTTATGCTTCACTTCTTTTAAGGTAAAGGGTTAGCAAATACAATTCTTGTGGAGGTGAACTTTCTTAGCTGCCAAGTGTTCCAGCATTGAAAAGGCTGCATCTGAAAGAGCAGAGCTAAATGGCTGTATCTAATTTTCCTAGACGTGCATTAATCCTTCAGTGCTGCAACTGAGCCCCTACAGCCGCAATTAGAGTGGCTTTAGTAGGGGCTCGCCTACGCTTCCGCAAGCGCGCAAAAAGCGTAGGTCTTAGGGAATTTTAAAATTTCCCCGCTTGCCGGTGCGCAGGGCCGGTCACGTGAGCGGTTTGCCCAATGAGGGCGAACCAGCTCTGTGACGCCACTAACCCGCCCCCGGCCCGCCTCCAGCTCGCCCCCGGCCTGCCCCCTTACGGCGCGCAGGGAAAGCACCTGCAAGGCCAGGGAAAGCACCCGCTTTCCCTGAGCCTCAGCGCGCCTCAGCACGCCAGCGGGAAGCCTGGCCGAGGCCTAAGGCTTGCTACATGTGGATGTGATTGCAAGTAGACTTTGTTCCACCTTTCAAGCTACTGTACAGTAGTACAGTATTATTTTTCATTTTTCATCTTGATGCAGCCAGCTTTATTGCAACAAACATGCATTTTTTTTACCATGCTCACTGGTGCATGGTAACATGATATCTACTGTATATGTTTTGTGTAATTTTTTTGCAATACCAGTGTTAGCCACTCAATATCCCAAGGTCACATTATGGTTTTATGAGAGATCCCTTGTTTTTCAGTGGAACCCACATGTGTTCAAGGGAGATGTATACATACTTTGCGTGCAGTACTACATGTGTGAGTGTTTTATTATACCTCGTGAAATGCAAATATGCGTTCCTGCGTAATAGGGTTTGCATGTGTGTCATCACACATTGTTTAGTATTCCTTCTTGACTGTAATGTAATAAGTATAAAGCTCCAATTTTTCCCCTCAATTGTACCTTAAAAGCGTGAATTAAAATGGACTGTTTTTAGCAGTCTCTGGAAACTTCAAGGGAAAATGCTTAACATCTCCTTCACCAAAGCCCCTCCCAACCCTACTCCCCCAATATGATCCCTATCATGGACATTCTAAAATAAATAAACCCTTAAATAACATAAATTCCTTAATAAAGGGAAAAAAGGTGTGCAGTATGTTAAATATATTGGGGGAAATTACCTTATCTTACTATTATGTTTCTGTGAGGGAGGGGACTAAGCTACATTATGTATGAGCATCATACATCAGTCAGGTAGAAAAGCCTCTTGTTTAAACTACAGGGGATCTCTCTAGCACTATAGATGTGTGTGCTGTCAGAGAGGGATCCCAGGTAACCAAGCCCTCTGTTCAAGAACACAGCAGACCCTGGAACCCACCAGAGGGTGCACCACATAGACACCAACCCAGAATCAGACTGAGGGAAAGAGCACCTGATAACAGGTAACCCTTTGGAATTTACATCAGAGGTTGATAAGAGGCCTACTGTATTTTCCCAGGCCTGCAGATAGGGACTGGAAAGTGTGAGTCAGCCCTTATAAAGGGATAGCCTGTTTTGTTTATTTTGTATGCTGACTAGAAGCTGTACTGTTTGAAGATACAGGCTAAATAAAAGCCAAGGTTTTTTCCCCCAAAATCTATGTCTCCCTGGTTGTACCGCTGCACTCGTCTCCTACGTGTGTCTATTCTCGTAGCTCTGAAGTTGTAATTACGAAACCCTGTGGGTTGGCATGTACAGAAGTAGCAGAAAGTGACAAAGTGACAAACCGCAAGGATTGTACTTTTGTTTGAATTGAAATTAGCTGAAGTGGTGCTAACTACATCCCCAGCCTTTCTTATGGGTTATTCTCTCTCAGCCAAACCCATATTTCAAGCTCTGGATTTAACTTGCATTCCCAATCTTGCCTCCCTTGAGGCGGCGTGTTAAAAATGTGAGTTTTCAGAAGCGGTTTGTTTAATGGAGCTACAAGAAATTCAGTTGTCATAAAAAAATGCGAGTTGAAGGCTTTTATGACAAATCGACCGGATAGGCAGGGCTGAAGTGAAACACTTCTAAAAAAAAACCTTTAGACACAGATTGGAAATGCGAGAAGTGTTTACAGTAAAGCAAAGCATGCCCATTGGAGAGGGCTCTTTAAAAGCAGATTAACACACTTTGGAGCTATGAGAATAAGCTCATAGTGTTAATGCCAATGCAGGAAACTTTCATTAAAAATGTTTAGTCAGGGAGTTGTTGATAAAAACAAAGAAACAAAAAAGGGGGCTAAGCACCATTATATTAACTTTATACATATTAAAACCCTCAGACATTTTTATTCCTACCCTCTTTTTTTGTACAAGAATAAAGCATGAGTGTGGTAATCGAATAGGAAATATATATTCATTGAGTTAATAAATTGATATAACTTTAATTATAGGCTAAAGCAGTAAAAATTCAGGGCATTATTGAAAACCCTGCTCTGTGATTGGTTAAAATTCCGGGCATTATCCAATCAGTATTGCCCTGAATTTCAGCATTTTGCAAAATGCAGTTTTCAATCTGTTTATTTCCATCCAATCAGCTTTCAGAACAGCTGAGACAGGGCAGGAGATTGGGTTGAATTAAGTAAAAGCTTTGAGACATGGCAGGGGATTGGACAAAAAGTATCAGCCACGGTTTGACTCCTCCCCCTCCCGAGATGACTGAGATTTTCTGAGCAGATTCAGTTGTATTGGGGGGGGGGGGGACAGACTGCAAAGAAGTAAGTGTGTTGTGTATAGAGGTGCAGTGTTGTGTGTGTGTGTGGGGGGGGGTGGGGGGAGGGTGTGCAGAGCTGCTGGCTGTGTTGTGTGTAGAGCTGGGGGGGACAGTGAAAAGTTTAGTAAGTGGCTGCATTATTTATTGTTGCTGCAGTGTGTGTGTGTGTGTGTGTTGTATGTGTAGCAGTAGTTTGTGTGTGTATAGAGCATGTGTGTGTGTGTGTATAGAGCTCTAGTGTGTGTTTGTGTGTGTCAGTAGCAGTGTTTATGGGTGTAGCATGTGTGTGTAGCAGCAGAGTTTGTGTGTGTGTGTGTGTGTAGAGCTGCTGTGTGTGTAGAGCTGCTGCTGTGTGTGTAGAGGTGCTATGTAGTGAGTGTAGAGGAGGTGCTGTGTTGTGTGTGTGTAGAGGCACTGTTTTGTGTGTGGTGTGCTGTTTTGTGTATGTGTGTGTGTGTGTAGCAGCAGTTTGTGTGTGAGCTGCCGTGTATGTGTGTGTGTGTGTGTGTGTGTGTGTGTGTGTGTGTGTGTGCGTGCGTGCGTGCGTGCGTGTGTGTGTGTGTGTGTGTGTGTGTGTACACAGAGGGGGCGGCAGTGTGTGGATATAGATATCTGCAGTGTAAGCGTATATAGAAGTGGTTTCATGTATTTACCATTTTATTTTAATAAAAAAATCTATTTAACTATACAAAAGTGTCTATTATTTATTAAACAAGCCTACATTTAGCCTATAATAGTAATAATCCCCTCAGAACAGGGCATTACTGGCAAATAATGCCCTGGCTGGGCTAAAGTCCCTCGGCTTTGCCTCGGGCCTTCAACTCTTCCAGCCAGGGCATTATTGGCCAGTAATGCCCTGTTCTTCAGGGATTATTACTTAAATATAAAGCTCTTTCAGAAGTAGCTGTACATTACCTGTGCAGAGAAGCAGAAAATACAATAAAAGTTAATGCTGTTTTGCAAAGAACTATGGATAAGAGGAGCTGATGTTACACTACATTCATGCCTGGAGAACAATATAGGAGAAACAAATCGTTGCCAAAAAGTACATTGTAGAGGTTTTTTTAAAAGATGATGTTTTGAAATCCCGTATGGTAAGATGCACTACACAGAACGTTCCAAAACGTTTCCATGGAACTCACGTATTCTATGGAACTCATTACAAAAGTAACTTTGTGTTACATATCAATATGCATTAATGACTTCCAAAATAAACAATCACATTCACTGCAGTTCTTCAGAACCTTACAGTATGTACTTATAGGGTATGACACATTAAAAGATTAATACTAATGAGCACATGCATCCCACCACATCCAGTATCTACAGTAGTAACATTATAATTGTAATATTTTAACATTCACATTGCGTGGTCTCAGTCACGTTGCACTCTTGAAGCTGCCATAGCAACGTATTGTATGTAAGATGTGCTCATGCATAAAGAGCTTCAGGAATGGCCACTCAAGATCTAAAGCAGTCTGGTTTTGAGAGTACAATTCGATAGTAGATATTGTGAAGCTCACAAAATCAGATATGGCTTTGTGATGAACTTGTAGATAAATCCAATAAATGTCCAGATGTGAGTGTAGTGTTCAATCCAGATAATACACGTTGAAAGAGACTGAGAGGGGTATGTGTCTAGTGGTGTCCACTTGACTACCACAAACAATGACACATAAAAATACACCCAAACATATACTCAATATATGCAACAATGTCCAATTGGAACACGAACAATTACATGGCACTATGGCCCATTACCTGTTACATGGCAGGAACACTCACAACATCCACGGCGTGCAGTCTGTCAGTAGTAGAAATCCAGATCTGTAGAGTATAGAGCAGAGCACAGCCAGCGACTTTCAAACTTGTGAAAAGGATAACAAATCTCAGGCAAACTCCAAATTTAACAGATCAGCTGTTTAATGCAAGCTTCCACAATACAGGGACTACATGAACGCACCTACTGCACCGACACACTTTATTCGAGCAAATACCCGGTATGTACCTGGCAGATACCTGGAATGCGCCGCTCCTCACCTCTGACAAGCCCCGTTGCATTTGCCTTCCCAGCCTGGGTTCATGCCTGGCTGATGGGCGGCTGATCTGTTAAATGATAATGATTAGGATTTAATAGGCTGCAATGCTTCGCGTGTCTACCAGATGGCATAAATTCCTGAATTGTAATGCAGTATATATATACATACTGTGCAGTATTGCAGCCAACGGGAATAAAATGCTTCAATCCCTGCCGGAAAATAACTCAATGCACTCGGGCAGAAAACAGTCACAAACCTCAATACACCCGGGTATACCCGAATTCGTGGGACTAGCCGAGCTCGAATAAAGTGTGTCGCCAGTGTATGCGTTTCATGCCGAAGCACTTTGAGAAGGTGTTGCATTAAACAGCTGATATGTTAATGTTGGAGTTTGCCTGAGATTTGTTATCCTTTTCTCAAGTTTGAAAGTCGCTGGCTTTGCTCTGCTCTATACTCTACAGATCTGGCTTTGAGAGTAGGGTGGGAGTCAAGCTCGCACAAAACAAGTCTGAAGGAGCTGCTATTGTTGTGGCTCTACATAGCACCAAAGCCAAAGGGATGAGATGAAGAGCCGGCACACAAATTGTTCATGCATTTTTCCCCCCGATTGTACCTGATCATGAAATCTACATAGATGACACTGGTGACAAGTTGGATGCTCATAGTATCATCATCGTAAATTATAATCTATGTTTGTGTGTACATTGAGTACTGTTTGTCTATGTCTCTTCTGCACATTTTTGCTATTTGAAAAAAAGCAAATTGTTTTTCAATGAAAAGTACTGTAGGTTATAATATCCTTTAAAGGCAGTTACCTGCTTCACACTTCCTGAATTTCAGTAGAATTGGTCATATTGGAACTTTTAGTTCCTGTTTTGGGTATCCTTGTATGGGTTTCAGTCCAGGCTTTGGCTGGAACCCACCCTTACCTGGCTGCTGTGGACATTTTGTTTACTGGCATCCTGCTTTATAGGCTGCACCTGTTCAAGGGCTTAAATAGCAACAGTGACTCCAGTCCCTGCCTGAGCATTGTATTCGTTTATCTGTGTTCCTGGCCACCATGGGCTCCAGTTCCTGAGCCTTCTAGATCATGTGCCTTCCCCATTCCTGAGCCTTCTGTGTTGCTTGCCTATCCCTGTGGTGTGCCTATCCCATGTTCATTGGATTTCCCTGTTGCTGACCCTGGACCGTGACCCCGACGTTGCTGCCTGCCCTGACCCATTGCCTGGATTCTGCACAACTGCCACCAGCCCTGACCCCTGCCTGCTTACCAACTATGGATACTTTTATAGGGCTCTGACCCTGGACTCTGGTCGGTTTATTTGCATCCCTGCCTCAGCCCTGCGGGTCCAATTCCTGATGACGAGCATCGTCACATAATGCTCGGGCCACATGTGGACCCTGCTGAGGAAGGGATGGTGCTTATGATGGTGAAGGGGTACCCAGGCCAGTAAATAAAGGTATTCTGACCATCTGATTCATATAAGGAATGTAAAGAGTTAGCTCTACAGACTGCATTGGCTGCAGTGCTGTAAATGTATTTCAATTGTCTGTATGTGTCCCGCTAAGCATAAGAGAACCACATCATTATGCTGAGTTACATTGTATCAGTTATGTATCCCGTCTGTGCTTTACAATAGTTTTTCATTGCCAACCGCAAAAAAGGGAAAATGTTTTTAAACCACGGCAGCTTGTTGCATAGCATATAAGCAGCAAGCTAACTTTGGATAGGTATGTCCTAGCGCTCTGATTTTTTCTATGCAGAGGTCTAGGGGTTAATCATTAAAATGGGTATGGTTGGAAGGCGCATGCGCGATGGACACGGGGAAGGTTGCATAGGTTGCTAGCTCCGTGCCGCGCTCATAAAAAATACAATAAAAACACCCGAAAACCGACGGAATTGATCCCAAAGTCGCAGGCATCCTCCATAAACATACAAGGATGGCTCCGAAAAAGCCAGGCTCCCTTAAAAAGACCAAAACAGCCGATGTCAGGGCTTACTTTGGAGGCGCCGGCTCGAGCGGGGGCATGGAGGAAATGGCGCCGATTTCAAACCCAGATACGGACACCGAAATGGAGGGAGAGGAGGACAGCTGTAGTAGCCAGGGATTATTGCCTGTCAGGAGGTGCGATTTCGAAAGGCTATATAATGACCTAAAATCACTCCTGCAGGCGGAAATCAAGGAGGTGAAAAGGGACGTAGTGAAACTAGGCTCAAGGACAGATGATTTAGAGAAGAAAATGGATCAGACAATTAAAGTGGTCAAAAAAACAGACAAAAAAACAGGGGACTTACAGAGACAAATAGATGAGCTGCGGGAGAGACAAGAGGATGCGGAGAACCGCGACAGGCGGAATAACCTCCGAATTCGGGGGGTCACGGAGGAGATAGGGGACTGTACGGTATTTATAACAAAATGGCTGGAGACCCTACTCCCTGACTACAGCAAAGAAGCCCTGGCTCTAGATCGCTGCCACAGAGCCCTCCGCTCACGGCCGGTACAGAATGAGCAGCCATGCGACATCATCATCAGGCTGCACTTCTTCACTACTAAGGAAGCCATACTACGGCAAACACGGCCGCTACCGGTGGTGGAATATGAGGGCATTAAAATGCTCATCTTCCAAGATCTCTCCCCGGCTACGCTGCATAGACGCCGCAACTTGCTCCCTATAACGAAAGTCCTACGCGACCGCAATGTCAGATACAGATGGACCTTCCCGTTCGGGTTGATGGTGGCTAGGAACGGGAGGGCCATCACGATGAAAGAGCCCACGGTGGGTCCCGATTTTCTCTCTAAGCTGGGCCTAGGGGAGTTACCCGCACAAGCCAGGGAGGAGGCCGAGGAGCTGGAGCCAGAATGGAGCGGTGGAAACGGCTCGCCCAAAGCTAAGGGGAAGCGGCGCTGATAAGCCATTGTTATTTACCCACTATGGCGCACGGTTGCGCCTGGGCGATGTTGCGCCGTTTGGTGTGCGGTTCTGGGTTGATCTTTTTGCCTGTCTGCTCAAACTACCTAAAGATGTCTGCCAGCCATCACAAGATACCCCCTAAATAAATACAGGATGGAGGGGATCTATGCGGTGGCTACCCACAAGACTGTCTGTGCAAAGAGCCCCGGGCACAAAGAGGTGAATCCCCTGGCGAGGTCTTGAATCCCGAAGAACCCCTGCAAGAAAAAAAGGAGATCAAGGCTTACCTTCAGTTTGAGGAAGATGGCGGCAACAGTGGAGGGAGGAGAGGGCCAGCGTGAGACGCAGATGCCGGAACTACCCCAAAGGCGGGAAGAGAGCGCGCGCTCCATCCTCGTGGCAGGGCACCCTTCAAGATGGCGGCCACCGGAAACAGGAACCCGGAAGTCGTCAACAGGCGGGGGCGCATTGGCCGGCGCCATCTTGGAGGTGGCAGCTGGATCGGAAGAGCCGGATGCGGGCATCATCGGAGGGCGCCGCAAAGCGCCGGTGGTTGCCGGGAGGTTTACTCCGGCACTCCGGAACACGCACCTGGGGTCGGACAGCTACGAGGACAGGCAATGGCAACAACAGGGGGGAGGAAATCATCGCGCAGGCGTGAGGGGCCATCGGTGGAGGATCGAATGACAGATAAGGAGCTAGGAGAGGTCTGGGATAGGAATGGTAAAGGGGTTTTGACCTGAGGGAGGGGTAACGGCAGGGAAAGTGATAGGTTCGAGAGGGTGGTGAGAGACCCAAATGGGTCACCTGGGCAAGTTAGGAACAAGAAGTAGGGAGTTAGAGGAATTAGAAGGTAAGGGGAAGTAGGAGAGAACGATGTTAGATGGCGGAGAGAGGAAGAGGCGGGTAGGGGGGTAGGAAGGAGTATGAATGGAATAAGACAGAGAGCTAAAGTACGTGAAATAGTTTAGAAGGATAGGGGGAAGGACGACGAATGACAGGAAAGGGGATGGAGAAGGCAGAGGAGGGGAAGGACGAAGTGGAGTAAATTAGTGGGAAGGAGGTTAGAGGGTAAGAGACAGGTAGAGGCACAGTGGATGGAAGGGGGATGTGAGAGAAGGGGTTTATGAAGTAGAGCAGACGGAAAGCCACAGAAAGTGGATGAGAACAGAGGAGGAAAGTGAAGGAGCAACCTCCACGGTGTAGATAGTAGGGGAATGCAGATACCACACAGGGGTTCGGGGCACTCACCGATAGAAAACAGCAGTCAGGGCAGGCAGCAGGAGACATTGAAGCAAAAGAAGATGGGCGGATAGACAGGCAGTTATAAGCCGGAGTTAGCGGTTTGGGAGTGTTTTGTTAAGGCAAGAGTGCGCAGGGCGCGGACACGGGGTGGGTACCAAGGGGACTACCTCGGGGTCGGCATGTGTCTCGATCGGGCCGGAGGAGGGGGTGGGCCCCCTACTCCGGGCAAAGTCCTTTGGGTACGGGGTGAGGGGTGCGGGGGTGGACCCGCGAGAGACCCCAGACCAAGGGCATTGGACTTGGCTATAGGACTGGGGTGTCCTAGGTCGATGACACAGTTTTTCACATTTATATGTATTCATGTTTCTCCTTTTTTGTCTCCCCCGTGTACTTTCCTCCTGTATCACCCCCACCTACCCGTCCCCCCCCCCCTGGAGGGGCAAGAGCAAGAGGCAGCAACAGCACGTGAGAAGACAAAGGCGGGATCCACAGCTACCTGGCGGCAACAGAATGGCTCAACAGGACACCGAGAGAATCAGGTTAATTTTAAAACATTATGAGTATTGAGGTCAGGTGCATTTCACATAAAGGTAAAGGCCTGAATAGCCCAGCGAAGCGCAAACTAGCCCTAAGAGATTATAAAAGACACAAAGCTGATTTACTATTCCTCCAGAGACTCACTTCTCCAGAGACAGCTACCCAAAATTTATAGATAAAAACTTCCGAACGGTACACTTGGCGTCCGCACAGGTAAAGAAGAGGGGGGTGGCCATAGCGATTCACAACAGAATAGCCTTCACGGTAGAGAAAAAAGTAGCTGATAGAGAAGGTAGATATCTTATTTTAGTGGGTTCGCTCCAAGGGAAACCTCTCACACTGGCATCCATATATGCACATATACGCACCTTGCGAGATATCGGAGGACTTTTTCTCCCTCTTCTTTCGGAAATTGCATAGAGAGGCCAAGGGAACACTGATAGTAGCGGGTGACCTCAATAGGACGATAAATTCCAAATTGGATCGGGGCCTCCCACCGAAGTTAGACATCCAACAAATCACCCAGGGCTTAAAGGACTGCCAACTGGTCGATATATGGCGGGAGCAACACCCACAGAGTAGAGATTACACTTTCTTCTCCCACCCCCATAACCGCTACAGCCGGCTAGACTACTTCCTGGTATCCAATAGACTGGTCCCATTGGTCTCCCATACGGGCATACACGATATTTCGTGGTCAGACCACGCACCCATTGAGCTGTGGTGCACACTAAACTCACTAGACAGGCCAGGAGCAAACTGGAGACTAAATGAACTGCTGCTGAAAATCCCAAACACCCAAAAAGAAATCGGAGCGAAAATAGTGGAATTTTTCGCAGAAAATATAGGTAGTGTGTCATCACACACCACATTATGGGAGGCCCATAAGGCCACTCTTAGGGGTACGCTCATGAGCCTAGCAGCTAGACGAAGGAGAGACCAAGAGCGCCAGATAAAACTCTTACAGGAGAAATTGGCAGCCCAAACAGAGGAGCATAAGAGAGATAAAAGTGATGGCTCCTTAAAAGCACTTTCGGACACCAAGCAGCAGTTGAATGTCATACTAACCTCCCAGGCGGAAAAGGAAATGAGCTGGTCTAGGCGCAGGTACTTTGAGAAGGCGAACAAGCCGGACACCCTATTAGCTAATCGACTCCGTCACAAAATTCCTAATTATCACATACAAGCCATCCGCACACAAGGGGGAGACCTTACCTCGAATACTAAGCGGATCGTAGCGGAATTTAAACGCTACTACGAGGCGCTCTACGATGGAGGGAAGGTCATACACAATCAAAAAACGAGGGACAATCTTAGGGATTTCTTAAGGGAAGCAAAACTACCAACATTGACCCGGGAGGAAGGGGAAGCGCTACAGTCAGACTTCTCTTTAGAAGAGTTAACGACAGTTGTAAAGTCACTTAAGCCTGCCAAGGCGCCCGGCCCTGATGGCTTCTCTAATCTATACTATAAAAAATACCTAAAAATTCTAGCCCCACATCTATTAAGAATATTTAATTCAGTCATGCAGGGGGCCTCGTTTCCAGCACAGATGATTCAGGCGTCCATCTCCCTGATCCATAAACCTGGCAAGGACCCGGCAGACTGTAAGAGCTACCGGCCCATCTCGTTGATAAACACGGATATCAAAATTTTCTCCAAATTACTAGCTAATAGAGTGGGTATTGTCCTTCCCAGGTTGGTTCACCCAGATCAGGTAGGGTTCATCGGAGGAAGGCAGGCGGCAGACAATACCAGGCGAATCATTGATCTGATTGATCTGGCACAAAAACAGAACACCCCGTCAATGGTATTGAGTCTGGACGCTGAAATGGCCTTCGATAGGATTGATTGGCCCTATCTGAGAGGAACGCTGGAAGCATTTGGCTTTAGAGGACGTCTCCTGGAGGCCATCATGGCCCTGTACGAGGGGCCAACGGCAAGGGTACGGCACCAAGGGTTCCCATTGGATCAGTTCCCAATAAAGAGCGGCACACGTCAGGGTTGCCCGCTGTCTCCCTTGGTGTTCGCCCTGTGCGTAGAAACCCTGGCGGCACATATAAGAAACAACCCGGATATTACGGGAATAGCTGTAAAGGAGCAGTCACACAAAGTGGCGCTTTACGCGGATGATGTGATCCTGACATTATCAAAGCCCCTTACCTCCCTGCCCAATGTCTTCTCAATTCTGGGGACCTTCAAACAAATCTCAGGGTTCAAAATTAATCAGGCCAAATCTGAAGCCCTCAATATCAATTTATCGAAGCCGGTGGAAAAGTTAATTGGACTAAATTTCAACTTTAAGTGGCAACCCTCCATGCTTAAATATCTAGGGGTATATATCACAAAAGAGTACAAAGCTTTGTATAAAGCAAATTACCCCAGGTTGTTCCGGACTTTGCGAGAGGATCTCCGGCGATGGGCGGAGTGTAGCATCTCGTGGATAGGCCGTATTCATAGCATAAAAATGAATCTCCTCCCGCGGGTGCTATACCTTTTCCAGGCCCTCCCGATCCCCCTAGTAAAAGACGACATCCTTGCGTTACAGTCCCTAATAACAAGGTTTATCTGGGATAAGAAAAGCCCACGAATTAAAAAAGAAATCTTGAGGAGGCCGACCTTGAGAGGAGGGTTGGGGGTGCCATGCTTGTTCGCCTATCACGAAGCAGCCCAGCTGAGCCAGATTGTGCAATGGCATTTAGATCCAAGCCTCCGGAGGTGGGTAGCGTTAGAAAAGGCATGCTGCGCACCAATAGAAATTCAAAATCTCATTTGGTTGCCCAGAAAAAACAGGCCCGCCATGCGGACACCTCTGCAGGCAGTAGCCAGCTCCTTGAAAACGTGGGAGGCGACCAAATTTAAATGTTTTCTTACATCCCCGAATTCTCTGATGACCCCGATATGGGGGAACCCAGATTTTGCTCCTGGACTGGATAGCTCTAATTTCTCAAATTGGATTCGAGCAGGGTATCTCCTTCTATAGGATCTGGAGAGTAGGCATTATATTAAGACATTCGATCATCTAAAGGAGGAAAAAGAAATTCCTAATGCTGAATTATTCAGGTACCTCCAGATCAGAGCTTTCTATAATGAAGCTCCAATTCGGCCACGGAGAACAAATTTTGAGCAGCTCTGTTCAAGAGACACAGACACGAGGGGACTAACCTCTAGAATGTACAGGGAGGTGGTCTGTCCGGAGCCAGATGACCGACCCAGACTTAGTTACATGAGACAGTGGGAAGCAGACCTAGGGGAGACATTAGAAGACGAGGACTGGGATAGGATCCTGCAGGCAGCAGCCAAAAGCTCTATCTGTACCACGTTAAAGGAGAACGCCTATAAAGTCCTGATGCGGTGGTACTACACTCCCACTAAATTATCTAAATTTGTCAAAGGCTACTCTCCGCTCTGCCCCAAGCAGTGCGGAGACAGAGCGGACTTATGTCATATGCTGTGGTCTTGCACAAAGGTGGCGCCGATTTGGGCAGAAATCAGAGACTGGCTTCAACGTTTACTGGAGGTGAAGATCCCCCTGGACCCATGGCTGTTCCTGCTGGGCAGACGGGTCGAGGGGCTATCTAACACCTCACATAAGCTAATTACACATTTGGCAACCGCCGCCAGGTGCGAGATTGCAGCATTATGGAAGCAACCAATTCTCCCAAGCATCCCCAAGATTAGAAACAGAATTTGGTTTGTTTGCCGGATGAAACAGCTAACTAGTATGATTAACGACACCGGCCCAAATTTTCTAAAAGTCTGGTCACCGTGGCTGGAACAGACGGACATCCCGGGAATAGATAGTGCCACAATATTGCAATGATAGTTAAGAAAGGCGTTCTCCGGTAACGAAAGGGATCCACGACTGGAGAGAGACAGTAGAATAGGGGGGTGGGTGGGAAAGCGCCAGTCGACGACCGTCCTAAGAATCAGGGAAGGAACAGATAGGGCCACAGAGCGCTGAGCATAGGGGCATATACATATAATCCCACGGGGATCCCGAGGAGGAGAACAATCACCAGGAGAGACGGGAGTTGGAAGTCCGGCACCTCTCTCCGTCATTGCTAAAGATCCTTAGATGCACCCCCCCCCTCCACCCCCCCAACACCACCCCACCCCCACCCCCCCCTACCTGGCTTACCCCTTCCCCAGGCCCCCTTGTTTGTCTTGTGAGTCTAATATGTCTAGTCTTTGGACGACTGTTAAAAAACAAAAAAGGCTGATATTACTGATGCCAACGGGAAGTGATAACATGTATGTTTTATTGCACCCAATAAAATCAAAGTTTAAAAAAAAAAATGGGTATGGTTTCTGTATTTTAAACTTTCATAAAAAGTAATGAATGAAAGTCCCCCTCTATTTGGTGTATTAAAATGATTAGAGCACGGGCATTTGCATTCAAGCAGGTGGAGCAGCGGGAAAACTTGGTTCACAAGTACAGTGATTCCCAGATATATGGCCAGTCATTGCGGCCAGTGAGTCATGCATAACTTAAGTCAGGACAGAAGACATCACTCTGAGATGACTCCAGAATGTCTAGGAAAGTCCGGACTTAAAAAGGTACGACATTTTAAAGTGTTAAGCGAAGGGAAGTAAATGTAAACAGTTTTTCCCGCCAGTTGTCCAGATGTCCAGGGACAGGTAGACAACATGTCACCAGGGAAGTGGGCTTGGTTAGGTATGCTAAACAGCTCAGGTGCGAAGTTAGCAAATGACCATAGCATACCTTGAAGACTCTGCCGGGCTCCATGAAGTATTGGAAAACCTTGCCGATAGGTGGGATGTGTTTTCCCATGCTGTGATTGGCTTCACATTATACAGTGGCGGCCGAGCTGAGTCTACAGCGGCCGCCACCGCGATGTGGGTGAAATGTGCGGGCAGACATCCGCTTGTTGTGGTTTTACCCTGGCGCGTGCCGCGCGTCACTGTGGCACCGGTCACACGTGCCAGGGTTCCCCGGCATCCCCGAAGGCTGCAGAGGAAGCAGGGGTAAGGGAGAATCTGCGCAAAGCTGCGCGAAGCAGAGGAGCAGCCAGGGGGAGAAGACAGGGGGTCGGAAGGGGAGGGGAACAGCATTCTAATTTTGCACGCGGGGAGGGGAAGATGCGGCTGGCACGGCCAAGTTTGGCGCCAGCCGGACACCAGCCGAAAAAAGCCCCGGTCAATTACGTGCAAATGTTAGACTCACGCTGGCCACAGCAGTACCGATAGGGCTTGTGTGGTTTTAAAAGTCCATGCAGCCGATCGGGAGGAGAGATTTATCATGCGGGACAAAGATTATACCATCGTAGCCAAGAAGTGTCCCCTGCTTCCAGTATTCGTAAGAACTAAGGTTTTGCTAACAAATCCTATATTGGGGGAACGAAAAGATTACTTTCGGTGGAGTAAGAGTGGTTGCGGGAGGTGCCACTAGCAAAGACTGTTTCGTGGTTCTGATTTGTGCACCAACCCCGCTCATGGGAATTGGTGCCTAGAGACATTATGTCTTTGAAGTTCATTCCGGGAACATTTTATTTCGTTTTGCCCCGTCCCAGTGCATCATATACACACACTGAAAAAAACAACAGAAATATTCACATTTCATTCCTGTAGAATAAAGCTACAGTGTTTATTGAATGCACATACTGTATTGAGGGTTCTTCTGCACCATCTGCTGGCAGGAAGGTGCATTTCCAAACTGTCTTCCACTCCTCTCCATCACTGGCCCACGTTCCTTTAATCTTATGGGAACGGGGGGGCAATTGCCTTCCTGGCTCTCAGGCCAGCCAACCATTCACTTAAAATTAGCTATATTTAAAAAATAATCCCATCATCATTTCTCTTGAGGGTATTGCATAGATATGAATAAAACAAGAGCAGTTTTATAAAACAAATAGATATGAATAAATCTATTTTGATCATTTTAGAAGAATCTTAATTTTAAAGCAATAAAACTAACTGTCACAATGCTAACATTGTATTTAATTTACCATTTAATGGGAAGATCCATAAGGTTATATAGAACTAGTGTACACTTGAGTAGAGAGGTGCAACATAATTACCAACTAATTCCAAATGAACAATTTATTTTTATTTTGTTAATGGCAATTGACAATTAAAAATATATATCTTTAAAATACCAGCATTAGTTTGTATTGTGAATATGGTAATTGATGACCATGACAATAATGTGATATTGTGAATGATAGTTAAGGATAATATGTTATTTTTTTCATGTGAGAAAAATATTATTGCACAATCTACTAGAGGAAAAAAATACACATTTCCTCTCCCTGAGAAATTAACTCAACTTGCTCAATTACAAATCACACACTTTGATATCAATCAATGATATCATACCATTACCATGTTGCATTTATGTTTTTTATTCTGCCTGTTGCAAATAATGAGAATCCTGAAAGTTATGCCACTTTAAACTTGGCAGTTTATGTTACACAGATTGAAGCGAGAAAACGTTGATGAAGTGACAACTTTACGGAAAACATTTACTTTAGCATCAATTTGTATAAGACATGGCAGCATGGTGGGGCTAATTAATTTTTAGATAGTAGCTTCTATTTGTTTTAGTAAATACATTCTATGATTAATAATTGGGTAACTTTTGAGATTTATTCTATAGAAAATAAATTAAACACGTAACGGTTTCACTATAGAATTACCATATCAGTGGCACTAATTCTGTTAGTTGCTTGTGAATGAAAGTCTCAAAAGTTGACATGTTTGATGTTCAAATAAAGATAACAAAGGTTAGGTGTAGCTCTTTAAAGATTTCAGCAGCTGTATTATTGATCGTATCAGGATCTAATTGCCATAAATTATGTTATTTCAGGACTCATTAATCTGGAAGCTTTGAAAAGAAAATGTAAAAGCAAGAGTTTTCTGAGAAACAGGGAACGGAACAAAACAAGCCTATTAAAAGTAAAATAGAATACATTTTCATTTTGATGTGTTTCAACCATGGCTTCCTTTATTATCATTATCATAGTTCATTCTATGCTTGAATCACTGACTAAACCATTTTGAGTCTTATGGCTACTTACAGTATTTGCATTAATATAATATGTTCTTAACTACAGTATATTATACAGTGACTAAGGTTACTTTTATGTATAATAAGAAGTCCAGTTCCACTTTTCTAGTCCAAAGATATCCTTTTAAATACATTCCTTTTCATTCTCTTTTTTAACTTTATAACGCCCTTCAATTAGTTTTCTGCTGTTTGAAACACTCAAGCAAAAATGTTTTTTTTTTGCCGACACATACAAAATGGAATTCAGAATCTCCAGAAAATATGGTTTATAATTGATATTTGACTTTCAAAAAGTGACCAAAGGATCACAATGTCCCTATATACTGTACATTACTGTATATGCACTCATTGCACAGGGGAAAAAAGTTGGTAGGAAAGAGATGCCAATATTCCAAAGGAATGCCAATATCCCTATTAAGGAATATGTGAAGAAAGTGGCCCACTGAGACAACTGAGGGGAGCTAATCAGCTTACTCCAAAATAGTAGTAAAACTAAATCATAAAATTTTATTCAATAACAAGAACGACGATAGTAATATTAAAATATATACATTGGAAAAATCTTAAAATTCCCCATGGGTGAGACGGCAACACTAGTCTAGGTAAGTATGCTTCAAAGCAGACTTACTAGCCTAATGGCTAATAACCATATAAATCTGGATACGCAAGATTGATTCAAATACATTTACATTTTGGTTAGGTATGCCTAAGGGTCAATTTACACAAGTATACTGAAAGTAGTCATCACCTATTGGTGTGTACTGCCATGGTTGTAAAGGTTATACATACTGATGCAGATAATAGCTGCTCTCTACATACACAGATAGTAGAATGGTGCTTGTACAGCTAATATACCTGTATATGTATAATATGATCCATGTATTACTGATGATTAAGTGGTACATACAAATCTCTCGAGCAGTCATTACAGCAGTCACACTAGCATGCTCCCTAAATATGTACAGAAAATGAGTCTATATGTCACCTGAGTCCTACCCTAGTAAGGTGGAGTCGATCCATATATTTAGGCACTTGTGTAATGCTGAATAGTATGCAGAGTACATCAGTAACATAACTGGGAACCCTCAAAAGGATATAAATGCATAGCTATACAACCATATCAGTGTATCATGTAGAGCCGTCCCACTCGTGAGCGTCATCGACATGATGTCACCAACACTCGACACTCATTTCACATGACGATGCACGCTTCTGCAGGGGGGAGGAGTCATATATAACTCATGTGAACTGTGGGACATTAGGTTGGTAGATACAATCCTCTAACTAGTTATGAAAAAACTGTTAGTGTCTTTTGGCTGACAAATATCGCCACTACCTGGACCTCATTTTCACAAAATCTTGTCTTTCTCTGATTTTTCCATTTCCCCTCTCTTCTCTCTGGCCATCATCTAATCTCATTTTCTCTCTCTAAGTTCTCCCCTTCTCCATTTCCCTCTAACCCTTGTTTCTGTAGAGATCTACTGTACATTCCATTAATCTACTGGTTCTTGACTCCACTTTGCGTTCCTTCCACTCCTTTCTCTGTGCCATTACAGAATCTGACAACCTGGTCATGAACTAAAACTCTGCCCTATACTACTCTCTTTACCTACATCTCTCTTTTTCTCACCATTCTAACACCAGACCATAGCTTAACTGCATTCATGCATGATTAGCTCTTGTACTCGCTCCTCTACATTTCTCTGGAGGAAATCTTATACTCTCACAGAGTTACTTTACTACCATTTTGTCCTATCCTTTTTAAACTATGCCCTCTGCCAGGCGAAACAAACCCATTTTTCTTCACTAATAGAGACTCACAATTCTAACCCGCGCTTCCTCTTCTCTGTTTTTGACTCTCTACTCAGATAATTATCAATTACCTGGTTTTCTTTCACTGTTGTTTTCTGACTATTTCAAGACACAAAGACATTCCCTCTCTATCTTCCCCATATTCTACACCTCATTTTCCTATCTTGCGTCTTGCCTTCCTAATTTTTTTCCACCTGTGTTACAGGGGACATGTTGCTACTGATCTCCTCTTCTCCTGCTACCACTTGCCCTCTTGAACCCATTCCCTCCCATCTCCTCAAACCTCTTGCTCCTACTCTAATCCGCACACATATTTTCAAATACTCTGGTATCTTCCCCACCTCTTTCAAGCATACAACTGTTATCCCTTTCCACAAAAACAACAAGCTTGACCCTACCTGTCTCTCTAATTATTGCCCTGTCTCCCTCCTGCCTTTTGCCTAAAAACTCCTTGAATTCCTTGTATTCTCTCACTTGCTCCTTTTTCTTACGCCCTATTTTCTCCTACATTTTATACAATCTGGCTTCCACATTGCTCACTCCACCAAAACAGCCCTCACCAAATAACTAATGACCTCCTTGCTGCCAAAGACAGAGGTCATTACACTCTGCTCATATTACGTGACCTTTCTGCAGCATTTGATGCTGTGGACCAATAGAAAAAACAAGGCATATAGCTCTGGTGAAATGCTGCACCACAAATTTCATAGAAGCAAAAGGGAGAGAATAAAAACGATTTAATGTGCAAAAAAAGAAGGATTACACTGACATGTTTCACCAAAAATTGGCTTTATCAAAGTCCCACACTGAGCTTCCAATGCTGATGTGCGACGGGCCTCTCTGACGTCAGCACCCTGGAAGAAAGCTGGGCCTCAGCTTCTGGTGCGCACCGGCATGAGAGGGAGGCCTGGCACGCGCTGATGTTGGAAGTTTGGCATGAGATAGAGTGAGGAAGAGGCCGGCAGCTGAGGGAGTGTCCGGGCCTTGCCATGACCGGCAGCCAAGCCTGGCCAGAGGTCAGGTCCAACTTGCAGCGCCAGCTGCTGGCCACCCCGGACCAGCCAGATCTTCCCCACGCTAAGTCTATTTTTTATATGTATTGGGTAGTGGGGGTATTTGTATATGTATTGTGCGGGGGAGTGGGGGTATTTTTTATGTATTGGGGGGTGGTATTTTTATATGTATTAAGGGGGGAGTGGGGTATTTTTATATGTATTGTGGGGGGGAAGTGGGGTATTTTTTATATGGATTGGAGGGGAGTGGGTGTCTTTTTAATATGTATTGCTGGGCATGGGTGGGTGGGTGTATGTCTTTTTATTATGTATTGGGGGTGGGGTTTTTTTGGTATGTATTTTGTGGGGGGGAATTGAGTGAGAGTGGGGTAATTGATAGATGGTGGGGAGAGTGAGAGGAGATAGGGAGGGAGGGAGTGTGTGAGTGAGGAAAAGCGGGAGTAAGAGTGAGACGCAGGGGAGAGAAATACCTGCGAGGCGGGAAGGAGAGGGAAAGTGAAAGGGGAGAAATACATGGGAAGAGGGGAGTAAATATAGTGGGCTCGTCATGTGTGAAATGGGGGGGCTCATAATACCGCTGATACGGGGGAGGAGGGGGTGCCCGGACGTAACTCTAGCATTGGGCCCCCAGAAAATCTGTCTGTGGCCCTAGTCATAGATGAAGCTCTTCATACTTTATCCCAAGCCTTGCCCTACTGCTCCCTTTGAAATTATTCTTGGCAGCACTATCATACACCAAGTATCACAAGCACACTGCCTACATGTCATATTTTACTCCTCCCTCACATTCTTCTCTCACATTAGGCAAAGCCTGTTGTTTTTTCCTCTTAAACTTTGCAAAGTTACGCCCTTTCTTCTGTCGCTCTACTGCTAAAACTTTTTCGCAGGCCCTCATTCTCTCCTGTGTCAACTATTATAACGGCCTTCCTGCCTCTCACCTGTCTCCCAATAATATATTCTAAACGCTGCTGCTAGAATCGTTACCCTCTCCTAAACCTGTCTCAGCATCTCTCTTGCTAAAATCCATCTCCTGGCTTCCTATTAAATCACATATTCTTTACAAAAGTATCCTCTTCTTTTTAGGGCTATTGTATACTCTCCTTTGCCCCTCCTTACATCTCAGCCCTCTTTTTTTATGATACATTTCTTAATTTACTCCTAAAAATGATTATGCTGCCTTTTGACATATTTGAATAGTTTATATAGAAATTACAGTATCAGTTTTGTTTTATCAAGTTGTTAGGATTCTCATTTTGGTATATAAAAATAAGATGGCATTTTGTACTACGAAGTAAAGTGCAGGTAATTTCTAATGATAATTCTAAAATAAACAAACTTTCAAATTGTGACCCTAATAAGATGTTTTGAAGGAACTGCTGTTTTTCTGAGTTGTCAATGTCACTGAGTTTGTTAGGCAAATTATGTATTATCATTGGTTTAAACAATGCAATCTAATTTGAGTATGACATAAATTAATGAATGCCCTTTTCTTGCACAGATATACTGAATCACTATAAAACTATTTAATTTGCAAACAATGACTTTGTGTCTTACCTGTCCTGCTCTTGCATTTTCACAAACATATGTGTCATATTGCTTTGAGATTTCAGGAGCATGGTCATTAACATCAATAACACGAATATACACTGGTACTTCAGACCCAAGTACTGAGTTTTCTAAACACATATCAAAACAAATAACATTGAGAAAAACATTGGGTTAATAGAAAGCATATAATTAAATCTGTGTAAAAAAAATGAAACTAATGTACAAACTGTATCCAAGGACCTTCACTTGTAATGCAAACTGTTTATTATAGCATATTCAACTAAACAGTTGATGGCATACAGTTAAGACCTTACCCATATTTGTGAGGAAAGGGCTTAGTTTGAAATTTTTCCAAATTTCTACTGTGATTTTTATTTGTATGACTGTATATTTTCCTATAGATGAAACCCTACAGAGTTCTACAGAGAACTGAAGAACTATAATAAAGTAGTGTAAGGACCAATCACTGATACAGTACAGTATGCCCCTGCTTTTAATTTATTCCTATCATTCTCATTATAAAAGAATGTAGGTAAAACTCAGAAATATCTACAAAATATTAGATTTTTTGTGCCAATCACATACATTCAACTAATGATCAGCATTACTATATTTTGGTCCATGGTTCCATTTCCCTTAAAACAAATTAAGCTGTTATGAGGACAGGTGTTCAAAATGTATGTTGATATTTACAAAACCAGTGAAATGTGTTTTATTTGGGGTACATATTATTTGACATGCTTCAAAAGTCTATGTGCAAATCACATGAGCCCAAATTCAAGTAACATGGATGTGGCAACATTCTGGTGAAATTGGCAACATTTGAAGCAATATAAAAGTTTGCAAAAAAATTTGAAAATGTTTCTAATAATTTAATAAAGCACATTTAATTATGTTTGCACATGATGAGGGTAATTATAGTTGATTGCAGATCATAGAGAATATAGAATTATTTAAATTACTGTATTACTTACTTGACTCTGTTGCTGTGATTGTTATATTGTGCCAAGGAACTACCTCTCGATCCAGTGGTTTAGTTGTGGTGATTGCTCCACTGTGTTCATCAATTTCGAACAATCTGTTAAAATACTTGTTTTGAAGAATAGAATACCTGTAATTATATTAAAATAATTATAATCTTAAAAATATTCTATACTCCTAAAAAAAATTATATTTAGTAGTAGTGATTAAAAACACAGTATTTTCAAAATGTGAAATCTCTTTCATAGGAAAATGAAATCTAGAATATACTGTATTTGATGTAATTTATCATCTAAAAGAAAGATACATTTTGAAGCAGAATTCCTTTTTTTGTTGTTGGTTTTAATATACAGTATGCAACATTTGAGTACCGTTAAAGAAAATTATAGGCTAAAGCTGCAAAATTCCGGGCATTATTGAAATCCCTGCTCTCTGATTGGTTAAAATTCGGAACATTATTCATTCAGTAATATCCGGAATTTTTGGCAGCTTCAATGTGTTTATTTCCAGCTGCAGAGTGCAGCTGCAGAGTTTGTGTGTGTGTGTGTTTGTGTGTTTGTGTAGCTGCAGTGTGTGTGTGTGTGTGTGTGTGTGTGTGTGTGTGTGTGTGTGTGTGTGTGTGTGTGTGTGTGTGTGTGTGTGTGTGTGTGTGTGTGTGTGTGTGTGTGTGTGTGTGTGTGTGTGTGTGTGTGTGTGTGTGTGTGTGTGTAGAGCTACAATGTGTGTGGTGCTGTGTGTGTGTGTAGAGCTACAGTGTGTGTGGTGCTGTGTGTGTGTGTGTGTGTGTGTACACAGAGGGGGCAGCAGTGTGTGGATATAGATAGCTGCAGTGTAAGCATATATAGAGGTGCTTTAATGTACTTTCATGCACTATTGCTAAGCCTGCTGTCTACAAGCACTCCTAAATCCTTGTCCATCAAGGATTCCCCTAATTTATCCCCAATTTATACAGTACATGGAAAGACACCTGTGCACAAAAAGGAAGATAAATAGATGTAGCAGACATTATTATTTCCATTAACTAGAGTTAACTAAAAAATACAGCATAAAATAACACGTGTTAACCATTGTTTTCAATATCAATATCAATACTATTAAAAAACGCAAGCATTAATGCAACAAATGGTGGTGTTAATGGTGCAATAACCTCTGCTACATCAGTATAGATTTATGTAGAGAATAGTGCTCAATATCAGTGTGCGCACTTTTTCTATGTAATCACAGTCATTGAAAAGTAAAAAATAGGAACACTACAATTCATTCATAGGGTATGAAAGTCCATCAATGTAAATTTGGGGTGGCAAATATTGACCTAGTGGTCAGTCTGCATGACTACCGCATATATGATCCAGATGCAAACCCCAAACAGCATAAAATAACACGTGTTAACCATTATTTTCAATATCAATACTATCAAAAAACGCAAGCATTAATGCAATATGTTAATGGTGCAATAACCTCTGCTACATCAGTATTTATGTATATATAATTTTATTATATACCGGGATAAAGCAAGTAAATGAAAACATAAGTAAGCCCTGCATAAAAGTTACAATCTACTGTAAGTGGTATATTTGGAGGCTTATTTATTAAAAGTGAAGTCAAATGTGTTAAGTGCCCCTGGAGTCAGTAGTATACGGTAGGTGTATATAATTTAATGAGATGCTAATTTTAGGAGGTTGATTTTCAGCCGGGATTTGAAAATGGAAAGTGAAGATGCATGCCGAATATTAAGTTGAAGAGTTCAATAGGTAGGGAAAGATTAGTGAAAATTGTAAAAGAGAAAAGGGACACATTTTGTAGTTTATACTGAGATTCAGAAGAACCAAGCAGTGAGATTTCAGTTGGTGAAAAGCAGTTACACACCTAAAAGAGCAGGAGATGAGTTGAGTAGGTGTGTTTTTAATGGATTATAAGGCAGAGAGGTGTGAGGAAAGGAGGCCAGATAAAAGAATACAGGCAGTCCTCGTTTTACAACGCTTCGTTTTACAATGAATGGCTTATCCAACGCTATGCAATTCATACCTATGTTCATTTTTACAACGCTAAAACGGCTTATCCAACGCTCTTACGACGCTCTGCAAAGTTTTTTATGTGTATATAATATATATATTATACTATATTATACTACATAATATATTATATTTTTATTTTATATTATATATTATGTTATATTATATATAATACAGTAAATCCACTATATAATTTATGTGTGTGCTGCATATCTTATTGTCTGCGTAAAATATTTTGTGTATTTTAGCATTAAAAATGCCTTCAGGAACAGAACCTTTCATTTAAACAGTGTTCCTATGGAGAAAACGTGTTTCGCTTTACAACGTTTCGCTATCCAACGCCATTTTGAGTAACGCATTGTGTCGGATAACTGAGGACTGCCTGTATTGCAGTAATCAATATGGATATCAAGAAGGGAACGGGGAGGGGCTAATGGTCTTGCATTAGCTGTATGAAGTAGGTAAAGGGGCAGAAAGGGATATGCTATTAGTATTTGAAAAAGAGAAAGGGTCCTTTCAAGACTAGCACTCTTTAATTAAATGTGCTATGATACCAATATAAAACGTAACCTTTACTCAAATGAACTAATAAAATAAGATCCTAAAATAGGTGTAAATTAGTGGACCTATCTGATACAATATATGATCGAACACACTTACATCCAACACACTCTCTATGCTAACATAAATCAGCTACTACTGTATATGTTACATAGGATTTAAGCAGTAGTTACCTCGTGTAGGTAGAATGTAATGATTCTGCCGTCAGTGTTACCACATAGGTATTCAGCTGCTCCACCACTGATTAGTATCGATGGAGACAGAGTAACTGTTTGCAATAACATATTCTCGCGGCGATACACGGAAGTCATTTATTACTAGCTGCAGTGAAACTGTTACTGCCTCTTTCTGCTAGTGAATGCGTCATCAGCTCACATCTTAATTTAACTGTCTTAACTTGATAGAACAGAATACGAAGTTACAATGCAACATGCAACCTGTGTTGCAGTAACGCTATTGACACGATGACGTCATCAGTACCCGACGCGCTTTGTTCTAACACGAACTTCTTACAATCGTTTCTAAACTACAATATCTTTATATTTACATGTAGAGAATAAATGTGTGTGTTTGTGAAAGTGCTCACAAATATATTAAGGATGAGTGAATTTTGTGAGTTCAAAATTGGATTTCAAAGATAAGCAGTTTAAGAATTCAACATTCGAGTAAAAACTCATGCTTAAATTCGACCAAAGCCGAAACCCAAGAATAACTAATTTCAGGATTTGTTTTTCTTGTTTTCATTTTGTTCGTTTTAATTCTGTGAGGTTTTGTGTATTTTGTTTTTATGAAACAGTTGGATTTTTGAAAAGAAAGATAAAGTTTTGCAAAAAAAAAGAATCAAAGTTCAGAAAAATTTGACCAAAATATTAAATAAAATAGAATTTTGACAAATTCAAAACCAAAACTGAACAGTAGGATGTGAGCATCTTTCATTTTTACAACTTGAAAATTACTAATACAGCATATACTAATATTACATAGATATTATTGACTAAGTGTATTGCAACAAATATCATACCTGATTGCACTATTGGTTTTATCAGGATCTCTTGCAGTCACAGAACCAATATACGAACCACAAGCAGCATTTTCAAAGATTTTCATATAATATTCCTGGAGGATAAATAATGGAGGTTCATCTACATCTTCAATATTTATTCTAATGGTTGAAGTATCTTCAAACAATCCATGCTTCATAAATCTTTCATCAATGTATCTGTTGATTGCCTTTACACGAATGTTGTATCTTTTCTTGCTTTCATAATTCATAGCCTGTGCATTTTCAAAGTGAGACATCATTCATTGATTCTTTACTACTGTACAAATATAGCATGTGTGTGTGTGTGTGTGTGTGTGTGTGTGTGTGTGTGTGTGTGTGTGTGTGTGTGTGTGTGTGTGTGTGTGTGTGTGTGTGTGTGTGTGTGTGTGTGTGTGTGTGTGTGTAATTATAAAATATGATATTACTAAAACACTGTTTAAAATTTTACCCTTTAACATATTTTTTATTTTAATACAAATTATTTTAATACTGTATGGTCACAATGAATATTAGCCCATTGATAGCAAAGTGATTAAATATTGGTTTTAGTTATACATTTACTGGTAGCTATTGTATTTAAAATAATATTGTATGTCTGTACATGTATATAAAATGGGCAAACAAGTCATTTGATCAAAGTTGCGAGGTTCAAATGATTAAAAGTGCTTAAAATCTGAAGTCTTAGACCTTTCTTGGTTCCTTCATAAATTATAACTAATTGGTTATAACTGTAGGGGCACTTTTTAGTCACCATCGGAATTTTATTTTATGCTTATTCACATATGTTGTACAGTATTTAAAAAGCTATTCAAATAATACAACACATTAAATATATAATAAGGTTATTGTGTCATGATTCCCTCCTGCAGTACTCTTCATAGACCTGTAGGGGTGTCCAGGAGAGTTAGGGTCAGGCCCAGAACTGGTAAGAACCAGAAAACCAGAACCCCTGCTCCTTTGTATTCAGGCATTCAGTTTCCATGATTATCAGGTACTTTCTTATTCGTTATTTTTGTATTCCCTTTTTTGGCCCTTGTTTATTATTTTGTTTATTGCTACCATTGCTTTTGCAAGTAGCATTGCAGATTCACGCAGTATACTTTAGTTTGTCTAGTATTTCCCTTAGCACTTTGTGCCCCTCTCCCCCCCCGGCTTTTAGTCTGGTCCTAGCAACCATAGCTTTTTTAGTGTAGCTTTGCACATTTTGCAGATCCCATTTTATATTTCCTGTCTTATTATGTTTGTTACATTAAATTCAGTTTTTATATATTTCGGTCTCCTGTCTTTTGTGGGTTACTATGCAACCTCTGAGCAGTAGCGCTACCGGGAAGGTGAAGGGAGGTGCTAGGGGAAGAATTAGTATTGCACACTTCCCGAAAGCAATGAACTGATTGCCGGGGAAAGAGTGGGGCCTCTGTTACATACAGTAGATTGAGCCCCTGCATGAGAGGGTTCCATACATCTTGATATAATGCTCTATGCCATCATTGATAAGGTTAGCAAGAAAGAAAAGCACCATGTGCTGCACTCAATTAACTAAATAAATGATGAGGTAATGGTAATAATTAAAAATGTGCTTTTGATTAGTATCAAATAAATGTCAGACAGGAAAGTCGATGAATAGTAGTGGAAAACATGTACAGTATATTCATAAACAGATAGAAATTAACAAATATATATAGCCCTGCTTCCCCCCTCTCTGGAAGATGTACTGTTGGCTACTGCTGTCTGTGGTGTGTGCATACCTGTGAGGGTCCAGAAGAGCTGAATGGTCTGTGATGATGTGAGGAACAGGACAGGCTTTTGGTGAATTCTACTTGCTTCTCAGGGTGTCAGCGCCTCAAGCTCGGGTGGGCCCCAGGGTTCCCAGAAACAGTCCCCACCAGAACAGACTTCTTTCACACCCCTGCCCAATAGACTGCAAACTCAGGCAGGGGTATACAAAAAGGGATGCTTTATTGAGACATCCACTGTGGATGGTATTACAGTGAATGCAGAGTAGATTGATCTGGGTCACAGACCTCTGGATGGTGCTTGGCTCTCTGATAGCATTGAGGCCTCTGATCTCTCTCTCAGTCAGCCCATGAGGGACTGCCTGGAATGTCTCACTCCCAGCCAGGAGGAGCAGCACACACCTCCTCTCCCTAGGATGGGTGGAAGAGAATTCTATATAATTTATCACTTCCTCTCTGAAACACTAGAAGGGGAGGGCACAAAGTCTGCACCACTATTGGCTATACACAGACCCTGTGTCACCACCACTCCTGTCAGTCAGAGAGTCAGCATGAGGGGGGTCAATGCCCTTAGGATAGCCTGCCACAACTTGTAGTTACTAAGGACTTACGTGACAGGAGGCAGAAAGGCACTGGACTAGCTATGCTACACTCTCCCCTGGGTGGAAAATACTATGTTCTCACTGGGATGAATTTGTAGTGCCGTCCATTACCCTGGAGCCTGCAATGTAGTAACAGGTTAAACATAGAATGGTACAATATTAACCAGAATACATACACGGACAGCAAGGACCCAAATCATCCACTGGTTAAAGCGATTATATTTCTAACTCTTCCAACATGAAGAGTATGGGTTCACTAATTTTAGAACTTGGGGTCGATACTTGTAGAACTTGGAGTCACCACAGTGAAATAGGACAACACAAAGATAGGCTCAGCAGGAATAGGGCTAATGGCCACAGAACCAGTGGATATAATTGGGTTGTCAGAGCACTGTTCTGAAAAGGGGCCTTGGAAGGCAAATGTCGACTGAAGGCCAGTGGTTGAAGCTTGACATGCCGTGAGCAGAGGCAGCCTTAGCAGGGACATGGGTAGCTGGGGCCAGTGTATGAGACTGAGCAATGTCCATTACCTGTCCAGTTTAGTGATCTCAGGGGTCCGGTGACCCATTCCCTTACAATGGGCCACATAGCAGGGGCATCAGCAGGTATCAGTCCTGGACTCACCACTGTTGGTGCTAGCGGTGGTTCAATAGACTCAGCAGACACCACCTTGGTGACTCAGTAGGCTGAGACAGTCTCGGGAGACCGCCGGGCCGGCTCGTCATCGTCGACGGCGACGATGACGTCACATCCGGCTGCACCGGAAGTACGTCACCCCATGGCACTCCAAACAAGGCCCCACCAGGCTCCTCGTTCAGGTAGGCCCCAGCTGCATCCTGTGAAGCGAAAGGAGCAGGAACCTCACTAGTCAGAAGGTAGGAGACGTCCATCGATTCCTCCACAGGCAGATCCTGGACAGCGCCAGCATCTTCCTTAGACGTGGGACTCCTCCGGAGCTCCGGCAACACCACAGTCTTCTGGACGGACGACATGGAGCTGAAACACTGTCACAGGATGCAGGTAGGAGATGGTCTCTTCTCCGCAAGTCTCACACAGCAGATGTCATCTTCTTCTGAACGGGTGGGGACACCTCTGCCAGGTCGCGATGTCGTGGCGATTCATTCGCCCAGGTGATCAGTTTTATGGAGCTTGCCTGCTCCTGGGCCATCTGGGGAACCGCAC
This sequence comes from Ascaphus truei, assembly GCF_040206685.1. Taxonomy (NCBI): domain Eukaryota; kingdom Metazoa; phylum Chordata; class Amphibia; order Anura; family Ascaphidae; genus Ascaphus; species Ascaphus truei. Next base: position 151,928,618 of record NC_134484.1, read on the forward strand.
ATGACACCCCAGGGGCAGTCCACTCACCCTCCCAGTCGGCGGGCACAGGTGGCACAGGTTCCGGTTCTGGATCCATCAGGCATCTCTGCGCAAGAGCATTGTTTTGGGCACAGGTGGCCCCACGGTGTATAAATCAGGATAGGCCGCATCATAGCGCATTAGGGCCTGGCTGTAAGCGGGCCCTGGTACTGTTGGCACCAGACCACAGAGACATCCGGGCATGTTGGTTAAGGCACTTGGGCCCACGACATCCTCTGCGACATAGAAGTCAGGGAAGACCAGAGTCGATGAGGCGACAGGCCAAGTGATAGGGACCCCAGTAGTACGTACCGTAGGGGCCGCATCAGCTGGTGTGGAGGCCGTGGCAATGGGCACAAATATAGCAGATGGCTAAAGGCTGGCAGGCCTCATGTAGTAAGCCCTACAGTTCTGGCATCGAGAACTTGAGCTGACATCGCCTCCAGGGAGCCGGCATTGTGGGCAGAGCCACTGCATATGGATCTGACTGTTCACCCGGACAACTAGATAACCTCCAGGGAGATTATAGGCGATGTTCAAGTCTTCAATACTTTTGCTGGTAGTCATTGAGGTAGTATACAGAGAGGGTTTGTATAGTTGTTCCTTACTCTTGCTCAGCTCTGTGGAACTGAGGTGGGTGCACCAGGTTGCGGTCTCCTCCCAGATCAAGGGCAGGTTGCGATTGTCTGGTTACCTTTTGCTCCTCCCCTGGGTAGAATTTGGGGCAGGGCGGTGCTGAGTAGAGTGTGACATAGCTCCGGTTGAGCCAGTCACTTTGAGGGGCGGTGTCAGGACTTGGCACCGAAAACTTGCAACTGATTTGCAGAAAAGCTTGTAACTTGGATTTTCATCCTATGCAGTCTGTTTTTCTGGTGGGAGCGCCATTTTGGATACTGTAGAACATGCAGACAGGCGGTGGATGCCATTTTAGAAGCACACAGCACAGCACTTGAGAAATTAGGAATACAGGGTCCCTGGTTTCGCCTCAGGGGCCCGTTCCTCTTCTTTAAACTGCAGCACAGTCCATAATAAAGCTGCACAAGGTCCCTCACGGTACACTGGAAGGAGCCCGTCCCTTTTTTAGGACAGATATGGGGTTAATCTCCCTGGATAAATTTCCCACAGGGTGCGCCCCCAGCAGCACAATTCATTGGTATCCAAGGGTCCTCACGGTACACTGTAAGGGCCCTGGCTCATGTTCAAATAACAGATTGAAGGGTACACGCTTCCTAGAAACATACCCTCAGGGTGCGCCCCAACTGGCACATTGCATCATGCACAGGTACACAGGGTTCTTTCGGTACACTGAAAAGCTGTTCAGTCCCTGTCTTGGATATGATGAAGGGTGTCCATGCTCCCCGGTAACATGACCTCGGGGTACGCCCCAACAAAGTTCTTTCCTAGGTAAGGGTCTAGGCAGCCCCTTTCCCGATGTCGCCACAGGGAGAGACTCCCCCCCTTACTTAACGCAGATGGGTTCCCAGGTCCCAGGGGTAGCATCAGGGGCCCTGCTTTGGCCTCTTTTAATACCAGCTGCCAAGTCTCTGAAAGCCTGTCCTGTTGCTGCCATCACAGAAGTGCCTCCAATTGTAGCCCTGTTTCCCCACTCTCTGGAATATGTACTGTTGGCTACTGCTGTCTGTGGTGCATGCATACAGTACCTGTGAGGGTCCAGGAGAGCTGAGTGGTACGCGATGGTGTGGGGAACAGGACAGGCTTTTGGTGAATTCTACTTGCTTCTCAGGGTGTCAGCACCTCCAGCTCCAGTGGGCTCCAGGGTTCCCAAAGACAGTCCCCACCAAAATAGACTTCTTTCACACCCCTACCCAATAGACTGTAGACTCAGACAGGGGAATCCATAAAGGGATGCTTTATTGAGACATCCACTGTGTATGGTATTACAGTGAATGCAGAGTAGATTTATCTGGGTCCCAGACCTTTGGATGGTGCTTGGCTCTCTGATAGCATTGAGGTCTCTGATCACTGCCTGTCAGCCCATGAGGAACTGCCTGGCATGTCTCACTCCCAGCCGGGAGGAGCAGCACACCTCCTCTCCCTAGGATGGGTGGAAGAGAACTCTCTATAATTTAGCACTTCCTCTCTGAGACCCCAGAAGGGGAGGTTATGAGGTCTGCACCACTATTGGCTATACACAGGCCCTCTGTCACAACCACTCCTGTCACTCAGAGAGTCAATTTGAGGGGGGGAGTCAATGCCCCTAGGATAGCCTGCCACAGCCAGTAGCTATTAAGGACATACGTGAGAGGAGACAGAGAGGCTAATCTGGACTAGCCATGCTATATATATACTACTGCCAAATGGCTGTTATTAGCCACACTTGGACATCACTGCCTCATTAAGTGCCGCTGGGTTAATCACACTTTTAACATATATATATATATATATGTTAAAAGTGTGATTAGCCCAGCGGCACTTAATGAGGCAATGATGTCCAAGTCTGGCTAATAGCAGCCATTTGGCAGTAGAGACAATTGATAAATATATAGAGAGTTAACAGGTATACTTTGTCTAGCTAATGCTATCCTGAGTAGCAGTATTCACTAGTAGGTACTGTAACTGTGATAGGCATACCAAAGTACACTAGCCTGCAAGTGGTAATACTATATTATTGACTTCAGGAATGTACACATGGAGAATAGCTCCTACCATAGTTTTAACCCTCATAAAATCATGGGAAGGGGGAAGAGAGGTCCCTGAAATCACTAGTCTAGTATATATCAGATCTGTCTGCTTCGTTATACTTACTTGCAATGACTCAGTTGGCCGCGATGTCTGACTGCCCTGACATTTCACACACTGATGTGATGATGTCAGAATGGCGATCGTTTTATGTCATCGCGGCATTTTTTTTGACTGATGGAAAAATGTTGTGATTAAGCAAAATCATTTTGGTTTGCCATTCTGACGTCATCATGTCAGCCCGTGAAGTCTCAGGGCTGTCAAACATCTTGCTTGTGTCTCTGGTTGGTATCGCAGCCAACAGAGTCCTTGCCAGTAAGTACTATATTCCCATGTACATTTTATAAAAAATTGCACAGTTTCCAGTGTGGAATTAGTTTTGGGTCCTTATCTTTTGCTCATTGTAAGATAATTAATCAAGTGTACTGTGCATACAGTACTCATGGGAATTTCATTAAACTGTAATTTTTTAATCAGGGCATTATTTGAAGGAAACTCCCATTGAAGTCAATAGTGTGCAATAATGCCTTGATCCGCACTGTAATAAAACTAGTGGGGGATATTAAGTACTTTAATAAATGCTGTACTTCAGGGGTTAATGTGGCTAAATTTTAACTAAAAAAAATACATAGAAATTGTTTTTATGGCTTGCCAGATGTATGTGTTGTATGGGATTTATGGATTGATATGATCCAGACATAAATGCATTTGTTTTGTCAGCAATGGGATTAAATGATGGCTCTTCTGACACTTAAGTAAACAGGACACTTTTAAAGGTACTTAAAAAATATTCCTGGAAGGGTTCTACAGAGTCCAAGGGGCGTGACCAACCCTACCATTCAAAAGCTATGAAATATGGAATCCTGGACCTGACACCTACTCTGAAGTAGAATGTTTAGATATTGATAATCTTTGCAAGGAGACGGACCCAATAAGGCCTAACAGTTGATGGTTTGGATGGGGAAAGGGACATATATCTGTTTATCATGGAAAAATAGAAATGAGGCTATCAAATTAGATGCAGGTGTGTATGCGACGTACACGAACACAATGGCGAAGATGGTTTCTGTCTATGTATTAGAGAAATAAAGTTATAAGTGTGTTTATCTATTGAGTCAAATTTAAACGTCAGAAGAATTTTTCATTCTTTCTTCCAAGTCGTAAATGTCTCCCAAGTAGCAGATTTACGACAGTGGGGGGTTTATTGTGTTTTCAATTAAGGGAAGTTATAATTAAAAAGTAGGAATTTATATTCTGAGTTAGAATTCAATAACAGCTGTGTTTTGGGATCAGACACGTGAGTTCTAATATTTCCTCGACCAGTGACCTCTGAAAAAAACCTTTGACTTGATAAAGTATATGAATTTCTACATATGTTTTATCCTTTTATTTTAAGAAACTGTTCTGCATTTATTGTAATGGTATGTTTTTGTAATCATCTTTCTGTAATCTAAGCATTGTTTTTTATATATGAAAACAATCTTTAATAGGTAATGCTTTGGGCTCTGAATGAACTGGTGCACGCTTTGTAGAGAGTAATTTTTTTTTTCGGACACATTTTACAACAGATTTTTCTGTGGTAAGTGCATAGATTTTCGTTAATAAACAGAGACCTTAGACATATATATATATACATACAGTATGTGTTTTTTTTTATATATATATATAAATATATATATTTTTTTTTTAATATTTCGTCTGCATATTTTTGAGTGGTGGCAGCGGATTAGATTGCAATGGAGTAAGGGGTTAATATTAACTAATTTAAAGTACCTTTGAGAAGAAGAAAGGTGAGCTGGTTAGTTTAACCATGTGTATTAAACCTCATTGCATATTTAAATGACATGCTCACAAGTGTTTTCTTTGTGACAGATGGTAAAGTGAGACGGAGTGAGGGGAGATATTACTCATTTGATGGACCTTTGATATGGAGTGAAAAGTGGCCAACTAGGTAGTTATGTATTAACTCTTGTCCCATATGCAGGTCAAGTGCTCACACAAGCACCATCACATTTTAATGAATAACTATCATAGAATGATTTGCAGTTCATATGTGGAAAAAGTGAAGATTTGCGGTCATGATGCGGGGGTTCATGCTTCAAGATATAAAACACCCCCACCACAGTGTTAATCCTCCAGCACCAGGATCACCTCAGTCATCTGTCTGCAGCTTATCCTGGTTTTCAAAAACAGCAAGTCTGGCTATATCTGTATAAATTCAAATATTTCATAATTTCTTTTATCCACTACGCAATCATAGATTTTAAAAATTATTCCCCAATCTTTCATTATATCTTTTCATTGTTTTACAGAAAACTATACAAAAATTTAAAACAAGTACAGTACATCCCATTTGATGACATTCATTTTCTTTACCAGAGATTGCAGCACGATTTATATGGCATGTGGAAAGATAATTTCAAGGTGTTCAGATGCCGTTTCTAAATGAAATGGGATATTTTTAATCTTACCCTGTGATGGTGTTCATCTCAAATCAGGAAACCCGGGCTGAGGTAGGGAAGCAAATAAACTGAACAGAGCCCAGGTACAGAGTCCTGTAACAGTATCCATAGTCAGTAATTAGGCAGAGCTGGCGACAGTGGTGCAAAGTCCAGTAAACGGGCAAGTGGGCAGGGGAGGCAGAAAGCAGCAAGGTCAGGGTCCCAGCCCAGGGTCAGAAACTGGGAATCCAACCAGATGAAAGAGTAATGTGTGACAGTATAGACAAACAGAACTACAAATGTAGAACCTTGCTCGGCGACTCCCACTAAGAACTGCAGCCTAATATAGCAGGCTGCCAGTATCCAAAATGGCCACAGTGAGCAGAAAGGGTAGGTCACTTGGAAAACCGGAACCGCAGCAAAACCCGGCACGGATCGAGCAGAATCCTTACAGTATCCCCCTCTTGAGGAGAGACCTCTGGCCAATCTATGCTGGTTTGGCAGGGAATTTCCGATGAAACGCCTGGACCAGGTTGGGAGCATGGATATCCCTGGATTTGATCAATGAATTGTCCTTGGTCCATAACTCTTCCAATGGAACAAGTACTGTAGCCCGCCATGGGATCTACAGTAATCCAGTATTTGGCTTACTTGAAATCCCTCCTTGCCATCCACCAAGAACGGTTTCGGATGAGGGAGGGTAGGAGGAGAGGTGTTCGGGATGAATGACTTGAGGAAGGAGACATGGAACACTGAGAGTATTCTTAAGTTATCCGGAAGATCCAGTTTTAACACCACCAGGTTGACCTGTTTCAGGATTTTGTAAGGTTCAGTGAACTTGGGCCCCAGTTTGGAGGAAGGCAGTTTCAATCAGATATTTTTTGTAGCCAATCAAACCTGATCTCCCTCTTGAAACGGTGGCAGTGGTCGTCGACATTTATCCACCTGTTTTATTTTTGCTGGAGGGCAGCTTTGGTCAGATTGACCTGAATTTTCTTCTAGAGCAATTGGAGTTCTTTGATTTTGTCATCCACTGCAGGAACTCCGGAGACGGGACTGGAAGGAGAAAGGGCAGTGGGATGGTACCCATAGGCACAAAAGAACGGTGATTCCAGTATTGAATCATGCTTCATGGAATTGCAGGAAAACACAACCCACGGGAGCAAATCAATCCACTCGTCCAGTAGCACAGAACACAAGCAGCGGAATAATTGACCTAAGGACTGGTTGGCCCTTTACGTGAGACCATTCGACTGGGGATAATAGGATGAAGATAAATGTAGTGAGATACCCATTCTTTGGTAGAAGGCTTTCCAAAATCGGGAGACGAATTTGGGATCTGCGGTCCGAGACTATATTCGTCGGGACTCCATGAAGGCGAAAAATCTCCTTAATAAAGATCTCTGATAGTACAGAGGCCATGTGTAGCTTCCTGAGAGGAACAAAATGGGCCTGTCATGTAAATCGATCAACCACTACCAGAATGGTAGTCATGCCCCTGGAGGGAGACAGCTCCACAATAAAATCCATGGAAAGGTGGGTCCATGGGTGGGAACTGGCAAAGGCTGGAGCAATCCACAGGGTTACATTCTTGGCACTTTAGTCTGGGCAAATATAATGTAGGCTGCCAAAAACTACATCACGTCTTTGCGGATCTCTGGCCACCAAAATACCTGTTCAAGGAAATCACATATTCCTAACCCCTGGGTGGCCAGCCGTCTTGGAATTATGACCCCATTTCAACACCTCATTTCGATATTGGGGGGGAACAAATAGTTTGGACAAACATGTGGATGTTGACCTGGGATCTTCTGCCTGGGCCTATGAGATCTGTTGCAGAAGTGAAGAAGAAACTGCAGAAATGATTTGAGAAGATGGAAAGGTAGGCCCCTGCTCTATCTCCTTGGTGTCATCTGGGAAGAATTGGATGGCAATAGCATCTGCTTTGACATTCTTGGAACTTGGACGATAGGAGATCATAAAGTTGAACAGAATGAAGAAGAGAGCCCACCGCGCCTGAAGTGTCCCAAGTCTTTTTGCTCTTCAATATATTTGAGGTTCTTGTGATCTGTAAGGATTATGAAGCTGCCCCCTCAAGCAAATGTCTCCATTCTTCTAGAGCCATTTTCATGCCCAGAAGTTCCTTATTTCAAATATCATAATTTCTTTCTGCAGCAGATTTTTTTTTTTAGAAAAAAGGCACAAGGGTGGAGTTTCCCATGAAATTCCTTCTTTGGGAAAGAACAGCTCCGGCTGCTAGATCAGATGTGTCCACTTCAAGCATAAAGGGTTTCGTAGAATCTGGATGGATCAGCACAGGTGAAGACGAAAATGTGGACTTGAGCTTCTCACAAGCTAGAAGAGCCTCAGAGGGCCATATCTTAGGGTTTACCCCTTTCTTAGTAAGAGCCATAATGGGTGCAACCACCTTGGAGAAGTTCCTGATAAAACGTTGGTAGTAGTTGGCAAACCCAAGAAACCGTTGAGTTGTTTAAAGGCCCGTCGGTAAAGATCAATCCAGCGTTGTTGATACTTTTGCACGATCAATCTCAAAGCCAAGGGAAGAGATGATATACCCAAGGAAGGAAATCTTCTTCTGTTCTAACTGGCAATTCTTGAGGTTGGCAAAGGAGTGGTCCCGAAGTCTTTGGAGGACCAGTATAACCTGTGCCCAATTTTCCGACAAAGAACTGGAAAAAATAAGGATAACATCCAGATATACCACAAGAAATTGGTCAAGTAGGTCCCGGAAAATCTTGCTGATGAAATTTTGAAATATGGGCGGTGCGTTGCATTAGCTGAATGGCATGACTAGATATTCGTAGTGGCTGTCACGGGTATTAAAGGCTGTCTTCCACTCATCACCCTGTCTGATTCTAATTCAATTGTAAGCTCCTCGAATATCCATTTTGGTGAAGATCGTAGCCTTGTGTAAGTGGTCGAACAGTTAATGAATGAGGGGTAGAGGATACCGATTTTTTTACAGTGATTTTATTTAGGCCTCTGTAGTTGATAAATGGCCTGAGAGAACCATCTTTTCTGGAAATGAAGAAACCCGCAACAGCGGGAGAACTTGATTTACGAATAATCCCACGCTGAAGGTTCTCCGATATGTATTCCTGCATAGCTTGATTTCTGGTTCCAAAAGGGGGTACGTGCATCCTCGAGGAGGGATGGCCCCTGGGAGCACAATCATAAGGTCAGTGTGGCGGTAACTCCTCTGCCTGTTTTTTGTCGAATACATCGGCAAACTCCTTATAGGAAACTGGAAGGCATGATGAGGAAGTCTCAGTAGGTAGCTGAACTTCGGAGATAGTGCGAGACACAGGAAGACATGATCCATGGCAATGTTGTCCCCATGCTGCCACTCCATTGGTCACCGATCTTAGGTTTGTTGTGCCGCAACCAGAGAAGTCCTAGGACCACTGGAGTAGAGGGAGAGCAAATAATGTAGAATGACAGTGTCTCTTTGGGTGATGGTCCCAGGTATCAGAGATCTTCCATCAATGGCATCTACTGCTAACGAAACCTGCCTGGTATGGAGAGGAAGGGAGTGGAATTCCACAAATGCGTGGTCAATGAAATTTCCTGCGGTTCCTGTATCAACAAAAGCCTGAGTGAAATTGGAGGCTGGTCCCCAGGAAGTGAAACCGGCAGGAGCAGCCATGAAGGTTTTAACGGAGACGGAATAGAAGAAATGCCCAGAGAATATTCCTCTATCTTCACTGGGTACTGAATTTTCCCAATTTCTGACAATTTGGGGCAAAATTACCTTTGAGCCCACAGTACAGACACAGACCCTTGGCACGTCTCATAGTTTTCTCCTGCTCGGGTAATTTGTTATCACCTACTGGCATCAGTTCTTACACAGAGAGAGGTGTAGAAAGAGGGGTCTGAAAGCAATACGTTCCTCCAGATCCTTGGGGGTGACCTGGCAAGTCAGTTCGTCCTTTAAACCCTCAGAAAGTCCCTGCCAAAATGCTGCCCGCAGAGCATCATTGTTCCAGCCCATCTCCGCAGCAAGGGTTCAGAATTCAATGGCATAATGGCATTCTGGCAAAGCAGAAGCAGAAGAGCCGCGACCAGGAGCGTCAAACACTTATTTAGATGCTTGGAGAAAGGCAGCGGCGTCGTTAACTAGTGGGGATTTTTTTTCCCAGAGAGGTGAGGCCCAGACCAAAGCCTCGTCTGTCAGTAGGGAAATGACATAGGCTACCCTGGGTCGATGGGTGCAGAACATGGAGGGCTGGAGTTCAAACTGAAATGAAGATTGATTCGAAAATCTTCTATATGTTCTAGGGTCCCCTCCATAACATAGAGGCATCGGGATCTGTGGTTCCCTTGCGTAGGGGAGTATGGAGCCTGCACTGGAGATGCTGCCAGCAATGGCGGTGCAGGGGTAGAACCCACCTGGAGTGTATTCAGTCGGATAAAAATGTCCCATAGTCGGCTAGAAATTAGTTTCATCTGTTGGTTTTTCTGGGCGAAACGTGTCTCATGATCTCTTAGTAGTTCCCCTTGGAGAGATACGGCTCATACTACCTCAGCAGGGTCCATGTTTAGTCGAGAAAAATTTGACTGTGCTCATCTCAAATGAGGAAGCGGACCCACAGGGCTGAGGTAGGGATGCAAATAAGCAATAGTCGGTAAGCAGGCAGATGTCAGGGCTGGCGGCAGGGGTGCACAGTCCTGTAAACAGGCAAATGGTCAGGGCAGGCAGAAAGCAGTGAGGTTGGGGTCATGGTTCAGTTCAGCAACTAGGGAAGAGTAAAGGGGTGTGGCTCAGTGAGTAAAGACACTGACTGGCACTGAGTTTGGGCTGGTGAAACCTGGTTCAATTCCCAGTTTCAGCTGCTTGTGACCTTGGGTAAGTCACTTCCTGTGCCTCAGGCACCAAAAAAAAGATTGTAAGCTCTATAGGGCAGGGACTGTGTCTGCAAAATGTCTGTGTAAAGCTCTACATAAAAACTAGCAGTGCTATACAAGAACAAACAATTATTAATTAATCCAAACAGATAAAAAAGTAAGGTGTGACAGCATAAACAAACAGGAACTGCAAACGTACTGTAGAAACCTGGTCAGAGACTCCCACTAGGAACTGCAGCCTTTTATAGCAGGCTGCAAGTACTCAAAATGGTCACAGTGAGCAGAAAGGGTAGGTGACTTGGAAACCCCAAACCACAGCAAAACCCAGCACGGATCAAGCAGAAATCTTACATACCCTGACAAATTAGCACAACTTTTTTTAACTATTTCATTTAAGTTTTATACTGTGCAAACAATAAATCTGTATACTGTGTTAAAAAATGTATATGCAAGGAAAACAACTTATAAAACATACATAAATCACAAAATTGAGGTAGAGTAATTTATGTGTAAGAGAGAAAAAAATAAAATAGATTATTAATATTAGTAAATTAGTGAGTGAGTGAGATTAGTGATTCTAACTGTTCTAGATTGTGTTGAAATATTTTAAGCATTTTTGGGTTATAGTAGCAAAACTTGGTTTACTCACCTTTTTTAATAAAACAATTCCTTCTTGGGTTGTGTTGTCAGTAATTATATCAAAAGCATTGAAGTCACCCCTTTCTTCAATTATATAAATCATTTCTGCATTCTCTCCAATGTCACTGTCATCTGCCATAATTGTTCCTACAATTTCTCCAACCAAAGTTGATTCCAGTATTGACATGTCATATATTTCTGCAAATTAAAAAATCAATTTGCATTACTGTTACATAACAATATGTGTTGTTTTTCTTTAATAAATACAGTTGTGTGAAAAGAACAACAACACATGACATATTACACTGTGTCATGATTTACTGTATTTAACAAAAATAAAGCCAAAATGGAGAAGCTATGTGTGAAAAATTAAGTACGCCCTTACAGTTTCCATAAGAATTAAGATGCTAAGTAGCAGACAGGTGCTGCTAATCAAATGCCCTTGATTAATTGATCATCAGCAAGTGTGACCACCTCTATAAAAGCCAAAGTTTTAGCAGTTTGCTGGTCTGGAGCATTCAGGTGTGTGTTAACACAATGCCAAGGAGGAAATACATCATCAATGATCTTAGAGAGGCAATTGTTGCTGCCCATCAATCTGGGAAGGGTTATAAGGCCATTTCCAAACAATTTAAAGTCCATCATTCTACAGTGAGAAAGATTATTCAAAAGTGGAAAACATTCAAGACAGTTGCCAATCTTCCCAGGAGTGGACATCCCAGCAAATTCACCCCAAGTTCAGACCGTGCAATGCTCAGAGAAATTGCAAAAAACACAAGAGTTACTCAAAAACCCAATCTCAGACTCTACAGGCCTCAGTTAGCGTGTTAAATGTTAAAGTTCATGAAAGTACAATAAGAAAGAGACTGAACAATTATGGTCTGTTTGGAAGGGTTGCCAGGAGAAAGCCTCTACTCTCTATAAAGAACATGACAGCACGGCTTAGGTTTGCAAAGTTGCATCTGAACAAACCACAAGACTTCTGGAACAATGTCCTTTGGACAGACGAGACCAAAGTGGAGATGTCTGGCCAAAATGCACAGCGCCGTGTTTGACGAAAACCAAACACAGCATATCAGCACAAACACCTCATACCAACTGTCAAGCACGGTGGTGGAGGGGTGATGATTTGGGCTTGTTTTGCATCCACAGGACCTGGGAACCTTGCAGTAATTGAGTCGATTAGTTGGACAGCTAAGCCATCCCCCAGGAACAGCAGCATAAAACCTCCCTATTAAGGTTGTATATTATTTTGATCACAATATCACATAATCCCTATATACCACCAATGAGCGCAATACCTGTTTTTTTCACTTAGTAATTGAGTCGACCATGAACTCCTCTGTATACCAAAGTATTCTAGAGTCAAATGTGAGTCCATCTGTCCGACAGCTAAAGCTTGGCCGAAATTGGGTCATGCAACAGGACAATGATCCCAAGCACACCAGCAAATCTACAACATAATGGCTGAAAAAGAAAAGAATCAAGGTGTTGCAATGGCCCAGTCAAAGTCTAGACCTCAACCTGATTGAAATGCTGTGGCTGGACCTTAAGAGGGCTGTGCATAAACAAATGCCCACAAACCTCAATGAACTGAAGCAACGATGTAAGGAAGTGTGGGCCAAAATTCCTCCACAATGATGTGAGAGACTGATAAAGTAATACAGAAAATGATTACTTCAAGTTATTGCTGCTAAAGGTTGTTCTATAAGCTATTGAATCATAAGGTATACTTAGTTTTTCACACATGGCGTCTCTATTTTGGATTTATTCTTGTTAAATAAACCATGACAGTGTAATATGTCATGTGTTGTTGTTCATCTGAGGTTGTACTGTATTTACCTAATTTTAAGACCTGCTAAGGAACAGATGATTGTTATTATGTCCTGATATGTAAAACCATAGAAGTCAAAGGGGGTGTACTTTCTTTTTGACACCACTGTAGATTGGTGATAATAATAATTTGTAACTTTCTTAGCTTGCTTCATTTTTAAGTATAGTCTTCAGAACTTTCACCTACACAATAGTAAGAGTAACTGCACCTTCTTAATACTAGGCTCTGCTCTGCTCTGCCAAAATGTATTATTATAGGTGTAAGCAGAAGATGAAAATTGTCTCTTCTCCAGCATTGACACATAATTTTCCAAGGCACATGAGATACCTGTAAAATGCATAGTATTTAACTATATATTCTAAATAGTTTTAAATACCTGGGCTTATGGTTTGACTCCCACTTAACATTCGGGATGCACATTGATACCCTGACAACCAAGACCTATGCCAAACTAGGGGTACTTTACAGGAACAAATCCTCCCTAAGTCTCCTGGTCAGAAAGCGTATCGCACAGCAGATGCTAATGCCAATTATTGACTATGGAGACATAGTATATGGCACGGCACCTCAAACCCACCTTAGCAAACTTGACACCCTCTACAATTCAATTTGTCATTTTGTTCTCCAATGCAACTGCAACACACATCACTGCGAAATGCTCAAAGAACTAGATTGGTCATCACTAGAGTCTAGGCGCAAAGTTCACCTTTCCTGTCTTGCCTTTAAATTCTTCATGGGCAAGCTACCCAGCTATCTGAACAAGCTCCTCACCCCTACCACTTGCAGCACTTATCACCTGAGATCAGACTCCAAAAGACTGTTCATGGTCCCAAGGCTCAACAAAGTATCTGGCCGCTCCTCCTTCTCTTACCGTGCACCCCAAAACTGGAACAAACTACCAGAGACTCTCACATCCACCACCAGTTTAAGTTCTTTCAAATCTAAGGCTGTCTCACATTTTAATCTGGTCTGTAACTGTTTCATACGCCCATAATATGTATTTTCTTTAACTGTGCACGCAATGTCTTGTATATAATGTATACCCTGTTCATTTATGTAACTGTATTTGTAACCATGTATTATTTGTTTTACTCTGTGCCCAGGACATACTTGAAAACGAGAGGTAACTCTCAATGTATTACTTCCTGGTAAAATATTTGATAAATAAATAAAAATAAATAAATAGCAAAGTCATTTATGAGATGTTGAGACCTACTAATTTGTTGATGACTTTAGAATAGCAACAACAAAAAAGAAACCCTGACAGCTTCTAGTCTAGAAGATTGGTGCACAAATGGAATAGCAATAATGAACACAATAAAGAAGAGACAACTCGTTAATAACTGCATTCTATACCTCATGGAAGGAATATTGGAAATATAATACTTTTATTTGAATACTGGAAAATAAAATCTCGAACGCTCACATATTTCAAAACATAAGACACATTCATGGAAGTGCCCCCTTATTAAAAATAGAAGGTCTTGAACATAGTATTGTTTGTACATATTCCACTGGAGAGGGGGGAAAAGTGTGCTGCCTGTATATTAAGTAAATGATGCAGTAAGTTACACTCCAGTTAAGATTTGTATATATCTTCAGATCATCACTCGTGCTGTTTATTCTACATGCTCATACTGTATGTCTTCACTGATTTTGGCTCAAAGGATGAAAGTGTAATTGTACTGTATATTAAGAGTCTTGGAGAACATCACTGCATTTAGTACATGATTCACAACAGAGTGTGCCCAATGGTAAAAATATTGATCTGACTTTAAAATATAGCATTAAACCACTAGTGCTCTCCCATGCCTAGTGTCAGTAATGGGGAATGCTAATAGAATCCAAAACGTTTGATATGTATAGCACCCTCAGGGATCTGTCTCTTCCTTAAAGTGATAACAACATAAAATGAGTTTTAAGGTCACTGTATTAAACAGCAAGTCTAAAGTGAGACGTGGGACTTCAAAAGTACACAGTGTATGACTAATTTCTTTAAATATGCACTTCACTGTAATATATCCCCAGTTAGTTGGATCTTAAGTGCTCTATCAGAGGGGACTATTTAAGGCCTTGGATTGAAGGAAGTACAAAGAGGTAGATGTGTTCTTTGCCAATGTCATTCTCCTCTCTTAGTTAGTCCTTTCCAGGACAGCCAACTAAATATTTGGGGCCCAAGACAAATTTTAAGAATGGGGCCCCTGCAAATCTTATGACATAAACACATTCTGTCTACTTTTACCCATCATGTCTTCATTCCCCCATACCCTTTGTATTTTGCTCTCCTTTCTCCCCCTAGTGTCTTTTTCTCTCACACCCTTCCCGTCATTCAATATTTTCCCCTTCGGTCTCCCAGCATGGTTTTGTCTTTCCTCTCCCCTCCACAGAATATCTCTCTTCTCCCTCCCCCAGCATGTCTTTCATTATTTTCCCTCTTCCAGTCTTTTTCTACTTTCCTTCCTTTAATGTGTTTTTTTATTTAGTTTCACCCTTGAATGTATTTCTCTCCCCACCTTGACTCTTATTTCCCCCTTCAAGTAATTCTCCTTAATCTTTACATTTCTCTTTCTATCTCTCCCCCAAGCATATCTCTCTCTCCTCTCCATAACGTCTCTCTCTCTTCTTCCTCCCCAGTATGTCTCCTCTCTCCTCTTCCTCCCAAACATGTCTGTCTCCTGTCTCCAAGTCTGTCTTTTTCTCTCCCACACTCCCCAGCATCTTACTCCCACCATTTCTGTCTGCCCCAGCATGTCTTTCTCTCCTTACATTGTTCATCTCATTCTTTCTCTCTGTTATCCCCTCATGTATTTACCTTATTTCCCCAATGTATTTTTATTCCACCCACTTCTTTTTCTCACACACGCCTATCTCTCTATTTAATCCCTCATCTTTTTCTTTCCAAGTACCCACTTCACTCACCCTCTCTGCCCCCAATAAAACTGCTATTGTGCCTTAACCCCTTCATTGCTTTAGCGGCTAGCCGCTAAGGTAATGAAGCTGCTTACATTTTATTTATATTGTACATGAGCAGGGTGTCTCCTGAGATGAACAATGTTGATTTCAGCCTCAGGGACCCCCTACTTCCCAAGTTACAGGCCCCGGAATGGATGCCCCGCCATATTAAAATCCACATGGGATCTAAACAAAGCAGAGGGATACCGGCATCCCGGGGCTTGTATCTCGGGAAGTAGGGAGTCCCCGCGGCTGAAATCAACTTTGTTCACCTCAGCAGACCCCGTGCTCCTGCACACTATGAATAAAAATAAAATGTAAGCAGCTTCATTACCTTAGCAGCTATCTACTAAGTTAATGCTTTTTTATTTGGTGTGTGGCGGGGTGTATTTGATACTAGTGTGCGGGAGCAGGGGGTCTTCTGAGTTGAAATAAGTTGATTTGGCTTTTTTGCTGGGAGTATTAAAAGAGTAGCCCAACAAGTGTTTTTATTTTGTTTTTTAAAGTTCAATCAAACATTGAAAGGAAAAGTAATTGAATTTATCAAAAATACAATGGCCACTTTGCTGTTAATACAACATATTGCTGGTATTGAAGAAAATGTTTTCGCTTTACCAAAAAAGTACAATTTGCAAAATTTGCAAACACGTGAAAAGTTTTTGCGTGTCTACGAGAACCCATTGTACCTACTGTGCAATGTGCTTTAAATTGCATTCATATAGCACACATACTGTATATAGAATGGGAAGGAAACTTATGTTTCAAGTTCATTTTGATTTTGTTACTTACTTTGCTGGAATTTTGGTACATTGTCATTGACATCAGACAAGTTAATTGTTACAGTTGTTGTTGTTGACAGCCCACCCATTTGACCAACCATATCTTTGGCTTGGATTATGACAAAGTATTGATCTTTAGCTTCTCTATCCATTTGGGAAGCCACACGAATTACTCCTAAAAATATAGAATTGAAAAGAATTGAAGCAGTTAGAAAGTTTCTTTTGCAAGTTAAAATAGAAGTGATGTTATATGTGTACCTTAGACTTTATTGATTTTCATAAAAATGACTTTACAAACTGAGGATAATAAATAAGACAACATCCTAATGGTATGGCCACAAGAACAAAACTTATTAAACGTATCTAGAGTATTGTGAATTGCACTAGTATGTCTCTCAATTTTCATAGTTTTTCAACCCCTAATTTTCCACTCATGTAGGGAGAGAGACTGTGGCTTCTTAACAGCAGCTGCAGTAGAAATAAAAAAGGCAGCGATTTTGTTTTCAATTTGTCAAAGTAAACAGCAAATAAAAATACCATCTTAACAAGGACCTCCTATAAGCTTAGGCCTGCCACATTACGCAGTTTTTTTCAGCAAAGCCTGGGATTATGTATAGCATAACCAGTAAACCTATGCACAGATAGCTGTTTTGACCTTTGGGTTTCATCAATGTGAGGTTGAAAACGGCTAAAATTGGTATTTGTATTTGCTGCACACTGTACGGTGAAGGGTTTTTGTCACTTTCTTATTCATCATAACTTGTTTTGTTTCTTGGAGCTGGATATCTGTACATGTAAATATTCACCTGCGGAAGGGATATCCAAAAAAATTTGCAACCTGCAAATGAACAATTTATTATGCTAAAACAGT
Organism: Ascaphus truei; assembly: GCF_040206685.1. NCBI lineage: Eukaryota > Metazoa > Chordata > Amphibia > Anura > Ascaphidae > Ascaphus > Ascaphus truei. The sequence continues at coordinate 151,945,718 of NC_134484.1, forward strand.
GTTTGCCAAATGGGGTTCTGTGGAACCCTGGGGTTCCACGGAGCAGTCCCAGGTGTTCCACCATGGCTCTCCTCCACCCCCCTCTCCCCCCACTCTCCCATAGCGGCTGTGGAGAGGGTGAGCAGCCACGAAGAGACAGACTGTTTGCTCCACTGAGGCTTGTGCGGGAAGCCCCGGCTCTGCACGCTGCTCGTTAGGGGAAGATGCCGCTAGCGCAGTTGGCTGATGCAGCAAAAGCTGCCGGTGAAGAAAGTGGAGAGCAAGGTGCATGAGAAGGGAGCGAGCTGCCGGTGAAGAAAGTGGAGAGCGAGGTGCATGAGAAGAGAGCGCGAGGAGGGAGGGTGGGGAGGGTGGCGGTTACAACTCGTGCTGGAGCAGGAGAGCAGTGACAGGGGAGGAGGGCGCATGGGATATCAACTTATAAGGAAAGTGTATGGCAATATAGAAAGGTGTGAGTGAGAAGGGGAGGTGTATAGGAAGGAGTGAGGGAAAGTGTATGGGAGAGTATAGGAGGGAGTGTGGGGAAATGTATGGGAGAGTATAGGAAGGATTGAGGGAAAGTGTATGGGAGAGTATAGGAGGGAGTGTGGGGAAATGTATGGGAGAGTGTAGGATGGAGTGAGGGAAAGTGTATGGGAGAGTATAGGAAGGAGTGAGGGAAAGTATAAAGGGGGAAGTGTATAGGAGTGAGGTGTGTGTGTGTGCAGTATAGTAATGGAGTAACACGTGTATTGTAGAGCAGCATTTCCCAAATGGGGTTCCGCGGAACCCTGAGGTCTTTTAAAAATATATTGGGACAATGGGGGACTTTTCAAAAACCCTGGCGTTCCGTGAGGTAAAATTAAGTGTTTTGCGAAAAAATAAAACATTTAAAAATTGGAGGCGCCAGGAGGGACGGAGACACCAACACCACTGCGGGCTCCCTTCCCCCCCTACACCATAATAATAAACAAAGAATCTGATGCTATAATTATCATATAAGTAAGAGTAAAACCTTATCATTTTTTTCCCCTGACGGGCACGTATACAGGGCGCCTGCATTTATTTATGGGACATGAAAGAGGACAAAATGTGTAGTTGCCTTCCCCCTGGAAAAATTTTAATTTTCAATTTAAAGGTATTTGATCTTGAACCAAGAAAAAAATTCGCCTGCGGCGGATTTCTTTTTTTTTTTTTTTTCATGTGCTACGCTAAAAATATTTAAGGTGTTACATTTTGTTGTACAAAATAAAAAAGGGTTCCACGACTAAATTTAATTGGGAAACACTGTGCTAATATATCTTGTGTAAGACTTTATTTGAATAGTGCAGCAACCAAAAATATCTAGCTCCAAGTATGGCAGAAGTGGGATCCTGGCCACTCTTCAACTATCTTCACCCTATAAAGAAAAACTACACCCATTGTAATTATCTAAACATAGTGCGTAAAGATCTAAACCCCTTATCCATCTTATTTTATTTCTAAGTGTAGCCCCGGTCTTATTTTGCCTCCAGAGACCCCCCATGTAGCGCTCCGAGGCTCTGCGGCACACCCGGCTAGTGGGGGACGCCATGACAGGTTGCGTGAGCGTGCGCATTGGTCGCGCAGGCGTCATAAGGGTAGCGCACGCGGTCCCAATGCTAAAGAGGTCCTGAGTGGACTACAATTCCCAGCAGCCTCTCACCCACATCACGTGCAGCCAGCAAGCAAATAGGGATTTGCAGCTTCTCCTGTGGAGAAAGGCTACAATATTGCGGGGACCACATTTGGCAGTTGAAGCTAGGAGCAGGAAGGGGAAGGAAGGGTGTAGGGAGCAAGTGGCTCCTACACCAGGTAAAGTTCCCCAGATCCCAGACAGGCCCCAATCCCCACCAGGGTAGGGAGTAGGTACTGAGGGACGGTCCCTAGGTTAGGGACCCTGCCCTTAGGTGTGAGTGTGCAGTCTTGTCAGTGTCACGGCTGGTAGTGCTATGAGCGCTGACAAGTAGGCACAGTGTGTGTGTGCAGTGCAGTGGATTGCTGCAGGTACTGTGTGTGTGCAGTGTGTTTGCTGCAGGTTTAGGTTGAGTAGTCAGAGGGGATCCGGGAGGTGAAGAGAGAGGTAGTGTGGGTGCAGGGGGTCAGTGACCCACCTGCATAGGACAGGCTACCCCGTAGGCCCCTAGGAGTGTTCCCTGATGTCACCAAAGGTTGCTGTGCTGCAGGAATGGCCTAAAGTAGTAGCGAGCATCACCCTTACTGAGTACCAGCTAGGGACAAAGGGACAAGCGTGGGGAGCAGGTTTGCGGCGAGTCGCCTGGGACCAGACGGCTGGACATTGAGACCCAGGAGGCTGTCCGCTGATTCATCTGACCCTTTGCGAAGAGGTACCGGTTACCACCGTGACCAGAAGGTACTATAACATCAAGTGCACCAACACCGGTCAACAGGCGCTGATCCCGCCTTAGACTAAACTCTTTAGGAACACTGAGCGAGTGGTTAAAGAACTGAGCCTATACCATCACTTTAATATATATGGACACGGTGTGTAGGGCACGCGGTGAGGGGACGGAGGCGTTGCTCCTGATGAGAGTGGCCAGGCCACTAAGGTTACACGTTACACGTGTAATAGAGAGTGATAAGGTTCCGTGCATTATCATATAGTAAAACTGGTTGCATATATATATGTGTTTTATTGTATTTCTTGCCCAGGGGAATCTCACATCACGGGGATCCTGTGTATGTGGAGGCGCTGTGCTAAGTAAGTGTATGAGTGTTACCCCAGGCTCCCAGCTAGCGGAGGCTCAGATCTCATGGAGCCGCAGGTGTTGTACAGTGACCAGTAGTTTCTTTGGGAGGGTTCAGAAAAAGGGTTACATAAGCAAACACACATTTTTACTATTACTTCTGCACACAAGCATCAAAAGTGCCAATACAGAGCATTGGGTGATTTATCTCTCCTTGAGCTCCCCCATCCACCTATGCAGGTACCTGCATCTACAGTATACAAAAGGCCATAGGAGCATGGTCAGACCATGTACTGTAAGCTGTTCAATTGATGCTTCCAAAAGGGAAGGAAAAATGTTATGATCTGTAAATGTGTAATTAAGTCTCATGGATGTGAGTAATATTTCACATTGAGCAAAAATTGAGTACCGTATATACATCTGAAAAAACATGATACATGTCGGAGGAGTGTGCATAAATGGGCTTGCAAAAATATATATAATATATCCTGTATTTAACCTGTGGGATAATTAAAAATGATTTATCCTTACAAATATGTGGGCCTAGATAATTATTATTAAATCACAGTACTTTTATATGTGACAGATACAATAATCTTTCATATTGTCTAAGATTAAACTCAATATTACAATGAATAAAAAAACAACCAACAACTGTGGAACAAGTAGTAACAAAACATAAAAAATAACAAAACATTATAATACTACTAGAAAGTGTTGCTCAAACTTCCAATCTGATCTTAATTAAAGTAATTTAAAAAGTGTAGTGTAGCCAACAAATGACTAAATACACCTCCTCACAACACATGGCATTGTATTATCGTTTGCGAATTCCAAACTTTTCATGTTTGAATTTCACACACAGCATAATCCATGTTTTCAACATTTTTGTTCACAAAAACTACTGACATTATTTATGTCAAGATAGTCCAAAGCAGTGTTTCCAAATCAGCGAGTAACTGAAAATGCCATGCTTCACTTCTATGACAAAGGGCAAAGCAAACATAAAAATACTTACATATTGAAGGATACACTGTTCATCTATGGTACAGTATATCTAATTCACATACATTATTGAAGTGAATGTTTAGACAAGTAGGTGAACCCCAGCAGCTGTCTGAAGGCGGTTGGTGTAGGTGCTCCCTAGGTATGTATCAGTAATCAGACGAACAAAGAGCAGAAAACTAGAATGGGCACTCTGAACACCTGAAGGGTGATATGATGGACAAGTTAAAACATATACTTTTTTATCCAAATTAAAATAGTGGGTATTAAAACGAAAATTAAACGCTCCGATCCTATAAGTATGAACACTCAATTAGGTGTTCTGGATCAAACTCAAATACACTGCACTTAAACACTAAATTGTGTACTGCAATATGAACAGGTGGGTGTGATAGACCACTGTTCAGTGTGAACCAGGATGCCGTTAAAAACTCTACTGTATTAGTGTGTGCTAGTATAGAGACCCTGAGATGATAGTAAATAGCAAATTGACATGAAAAGGTGGACCCTAGCCAGGTCTGCCAGTGTGCTGAATGGCAAGGTATCTGACTAGATGATGCGGGTCCTGGCCACATGTAGACATGACATAATGATGTGGAGTGAAGTTGCTAAAGGTGTAAATGACCAGAAAATCATTGTCTAAACAGCCTAGCTCAGTTCCACTGGGTGCATGACAAACCCTAGGTAAGGTGAATCTGAGTTAAAGGGATCTCAAAAATTTGTCCCATTCCAGCTAAATGTGGAAGTTAAAATACTAGATATACACACTTAATGCACAAGTAGAACCGAACAGGCAAAAACTCAGTGTAGGGTCTGTTCAGAAACCCCTCAGATGGAGACAAGCCTGCAGATACTATGGTTGCAATACAGAAATCCAAAAAGTGATTAGTATCTGTATGGTAAACTGTACTGACCCAGCACCAGCTCTGTTGTCAGAGCTGGTCTCTAAAGGATCAGTACTATATGAGAGGTAAAAGGTATGCGAACATGGAAAAGGTGTATTAATATACAGCTTACTGCTACTGTATGACAGATCGAGTAGCAGCTCCTGGTTAGCTGAGCTCCCTTTAGATCATCCGATCAGTGTGGGAAACTCCTTTGATAAATAGCACGCAGTAGTTACTGGCGAACACTTCCGCCAGCTGACTTGCGGGTAGGCATGTGAGTCTTGCGCGTGCACACATCTGCCGACGCGCGCGTTTCGCGTAGCTGCTCCCTCAAGGCAAATACAAAGGGGGAGGGACCCACCTGAACGGTGAGTGACTTTATACCCCTGCGCTTATGGTAATTTCATCCCGTTCACTTAGTACCACCCCCTGTGCATGACGTCAGGATCCTCTGACTGCACAACAGATGGAGGCAGGTTAGTTTTACCCTACTGATGATGTGTTGTAGCAATAGTAATCCTACACTACAGTACCTCAAAGATTGATGCTTACTCCATATTGTGCAGACAATGCTGCAGGCTAGCATGTAGAGGTACTGAGGACTTAATAAAGGTCCTGTGTATTTTGTGGACAATTGATGGTGTCTTCATGTAGGATAAAGTGCTTTGTGTATTAATAACATCCTTCTTAAAACATGTAATGTTAACAGTATTATATTATATAAACACAGATCCTAAGGTTTTACCCATGTCCAGATAGGAGATCAGTAGATCAGGAAACATACAAATTCCCAAAAACCACAAAAGGGAGAGGTGAGGAATAGAGGGGGGGGGGGAGGTTAGTTGGTTTATTGTTGAGAGGAATGTGTTAAGTACTGTCTCAAATAAATGGAGAGTACATGAACCCCTCATTCAGTCACCTGGGGACAGGCTACCCAGAGTGTATATCCACCTGGCCTCCTTCTTTAGAAGGTCCACATCCCAGTCCCCCTTCCGAATCCCAGGTGAGTATTTATCAATGCCAGTAAACTTGATAGAGTCAGGATTCCCATTTTGGCAAAAGTTGATGTACCTAGCTATAGGGGTTTAAACTTCCACATTTAGCTGGAATGGGACCAATTTTTGAGATCCCTTTAACTCAGCTTAACCTTACCTAGGGTTTGTCATACACCCAGTGGAACTGTGCTAGACTGTTTAGACCCTGATATTCTGGTCATTTACACCTTTAGTAACTTGACTCCATATCATTATGTCATGTCTACATGTGTCCAGGACCCGCATCATCTAGTCAGATACCTTGCCATTCAGCACACTGGCAGACCTGGCTAGGGTCCACATTTTCATGTCAATTTGCTATTTACTATCATCTCAGGGTCTCTATACTAGCACAAACTAATACAGTAGAGTTTTTTTAGCTGCATCCTGGTTCACACTGAACAGTGGTCTATCACACCCACCTGTTCATACTGTAGTACACAATTTAGTGTTTAAGTGCAGTGTATTTGAGTTTGATCCAGAACACCTAATTGAGTGTTCATACTTATAGGATCGGAGCGTTTAATTTTCGTTTTAATACCCACTATTTTAATTTGGATAATAAAGTATATGTTTTAACGTGTCCATCATATCACCCTTCAGGTGTTCAGAGTGCCCATTCTAGGTTTCTGCTCTTTGTTCGTCTGATTACTGAAGGGAATGTTTACAAATTCAGTAGGTACTGTAGATGCCAGCTTTTAAATTAGGATTATTTGGAAATAAATTAATCTTCTGAGAACTGCATCACACATCTAGCTTTCAAAATGAATACAGAATCTCAAGAATTTGCCACCAGGTCAAAAAAGAACAATGCTTCTCTATGTCCAGACTAATCAGTATTCCTCCATGCTTATTTCACTAGACATCAAAATGAATGCAGACATACATTATTGCAGTGATATTTTAAATAACACACTAGTTACATAAAAAATGTACACATTTGTGTATAATGTAGTATAGGCACAATATTATAAATATCAAATTCATTATAATTATTTTAAGGTTATACAGTATATGGAGCAAATACAAATATTTCTAGTGTTCCGCTATTCTCTTTATTGTTTGCTTAACCGTTATAATAATATAAAAAGCGATTTCATATTGTTTCATATGGAATTCATATGTAATATGTAAACGTGTATGGGTGCATTAAAAAAAATGTAAGTCAGTTAATTAAACTACAGAATTCATCCAAACCTCAATATGGGGGATTAAATCAATAGCACATTTAGAATAATACATCAGAAGGTATTTATTATATTTAATTTGTGTCCATATACACGCTTCCAAACATTTGAACTGCTGTCAGCTTTGTCCATTAAGAGATTACCCGCACTACAAACAATTGTAAATGATATGCTCCTTTCACAACAGAATACTGTGAGGTATACCAAGGGGCTGTGCCTCACAGACAGGTATACCTTTATTGGTGCACAACAGTCTAATATTAATTAATCCAGTGATATTGGGCTAAACTTCTACATAAAGCGGTAAATGATAATAAAAACCTATCCTTAATTATAATAATTAGTACATAACTTAAAATTCTTCATCACAAGATGAGAGCATGAATGAAAACAACCCATTCAAAATTCAGATAAGCACTTGTAGTATCACCATATAAGTGTATATAGGGCCTCACTATGCATAGTATGTGCAAAAATACCAGGCAAGTTGTGTATACAGAAAGAGAAGATAGAGAAAATAGGCTAAAGCGCTCCAATGCCAGGAATAAAAGAATATTGTAAGCCAAAACCACTAATCCAAGGTATAAAAAATGAGTAATGGTATTAGTACATAATAACCACTAGTATGGGTACTATCCTCCTAAAGACAGGTGGTAGATGGTACAAGCCCACCCACAATCAGTCTCATTGGCAGGTTCCCCTGAATAATAAGCAATACTCACAAATCCTAGGAGTGGTAGGCAGGCTGTGCAGCTTGGCTACACGTAAAGAAAAATGTCCGCACAGCTTGAGTAGTAAACCACGGTGAGGTGCTAACTAGGTGGGGACGTAAATGTATACAGGAGAAAAGGAACCTAGTAAACAAGCACTCTGTCACAACTGAATGTATAGTTATATTGTTAAAATACTTTATTAGTGATCAATGAATAAATAAAGGGGGTTAAAATAAAATTAAATCAGGGATCTCCTTATGTATAACCTACCTACCTAGCCATAATTAAAAAAAAGGGGGGGTTAAAATAAAATTAAATTGTATAATCAAACAGCACGTGACTGTGTCATTTGTAACCCAACTATGGCAAGGTAGGTAGGTTATACATAAGGAGATCCCTGATTGATTTTCAGGATCTGATGCTATACTTATAGCTGCCTATAGATATACACACCATATAAAGTCCACTATCACAGCGCGTCAAAATACACGCCCTGATACATTTATATTGAGACATAACTTTTTCTTTATAGTGGTCCTATAATGGCCCCTTTCGTATATCTATAGGCAGCTATAAGTATAGCATCAGATCCCGAATATCAATCAGGGTTCTCCTTATGTATAACCTACCTACCTAGCCATAGTTGGGTTACAAATGACACAGTCACGTGTTGTTTGATTATACAATTTAATTTTATTTTAACCCCCTTTTTTTTATTCATTGATCACTAATAAAGTATTTTAACAATATAATTATACATTCAGTTGTGACAGAGTGCTTGTTTACTAGGTTCCTTTTCTCCTGTATACATAGGCTGTGCAGCTTCCAATATTGTAGTAAACAGGAATAAATGGAGAAACAAAGCGCACAAGCAAAGACGGAGCAGGAAGGACCCAGAATCAAAAATAGAATAAAAAGGGCTGTATACACACTAGTATAAGGTGTGTGATGTATGCTAACCTCAGCACGTTCTGTCGCCTAAAGCTTGTGGTTGTTTACCTGTGAGCTAAATCTACAGTATAAAGGTTCACCTTGGTTACATTCCAGATTCAACATATAACTGGTGTAATCCATACAGTTGTATGGAGGTAGGTGGCACCTCCCCCCAGAGCTCACCCCTCCTCACCTTTTTAACTTGGGAGGTTCTAGCATTTTGCTGAATGGACAAGACTCACGGTGGTTGCTTCCCCTCATACAGAGGTAAATGGAAGGGTTCACAGTTTAGTGTTAGGACCTGCATTCATTTTGGTTTACCTTGACGTGGCATGCAGTAATTATTATTATTATTATTTAAGTATTTAAACTTTATACTTATTACCATATATGTTTTGTCAATTGGATGTAGCATTGGGCACCCCTGTCTTTTGTTGTAATCCATATAGGTCTAAAATAAGGAGCAGACTGTACTCCTTGCAACAGATAATGACTCCCTATCCTTACGTTTGCAGAGGCTCTCCAGTGGAACATTTATCTATTTTATAATTAAACTCGTTTGCCAGCGAGATACTGTAAATGTCCGTATTCTAAATTAACTAGGTGGTGCTCCTCTTTATATATCTATGTTCTTCAGAGTGTACGTCATGTATTAGGGGAACTTAAGATTGTGATTCCACTCCGTCTATTAAAATTCCAAAATCGGATAAGAGCTCTGCGCCAAGGGGCACTTGTCATTTCTTATTTGTGCAGCTTGCGCTTAGACAATAAATGGTTAATGTGATAACCGGGTCCTCTTTTCCTGATATACTGGTATATTGGTATCATTCCCTAGCTACACAAATTTGTTCATATGTATAGAAAAGCACAGTGAATCAGAGCAGTAACTCCAAACACTATATGGTCAGATACTTGTTCTTGCCCAGCTATATTTATAAACCTTATTTACATATAATTTACTTTGGGTCCTAGATTTGTATGTATGTAGCCCCTTTTCACCCCGTGTCTAGGAAAACTACGTATGGTGCATTACCTGATTGGCTCAAAGCAGGCCTGATCCCGCTGCAGGGAACTGAGGGATCCAAGTGCAATTAGATTGCTCCTTCCCAGGAACACACAGTAAGGAATAATTATACACACAGTGATATAATAAATTATCTTTACTGGTAACACTAACTGATAACCCAAACCATACAGGCCTCGCATGGCCATATCCACACAGTGCCCTACTGTCCAATCACCACCTTTTCCACACCCTGGTGAGGTTCCACTAAAGTACTGAGGTGCACTGGGCACCTAACCACCCGGTGTCCACAGAGTCAATCCCACTCCAGTGTGTGGTTACACTTCCCACAGAATGTGTGTGTGGCCGTTGGTCCACTTGTAGAGATAGATACCTGCCCGGTGCTCCAGCACTCAGGTACCGCCAACTGATGTGAGGATCCATCTGATCCAACGAAGATGTCCGCCTCTGCATGGGGTGAACTCCACTTGCAGTGTCGCACCTTTAAAAGTCCCTCACTTGCGGTGGGGGTCTGGTCCCAGACCACAGGCCGCAAGTCACTGCATGGAGTTATTGCTGTGTCCCTGACACTATTGGGCAAATGGGGAAAGTGTACCTATCTGAGGGGCATTCCCTGAAGCACCCACAAACTAATGGCAAGTTGGGGCCTAGCTGGGGCCTAATGTGGGACACTAGGCCTAGTCTCAGGCCACTGGTACCTGAGGTGAAGTCGCACAGCAAGAAGAGAGTGGGTCAGAAGCTGCTAAAAAATAACCTTTATTGGTCCATTAAGAAGAAATGGAGGTACAAAAAACCCTCCTACATGTTTCGTGCACCAAGCACTTTATCAAGGAGTGTCTAAATGCAAGAATGAAAGGACCTACTAACTTGGGAAGTGGGGAGGGGTGGGCTTAAAAACTGGGAAGGACAAGCCACTAACCTACAACAGTTGAAACAGCTGAGAATAGGTTAACAGAATACAAAACCCCAGCAAGCTCTTTTTGGGAACCCCTGAGCCCCCACAAAATATATATATATATATATGTATATAAGTGTCAAAAAAGAGTGCTATTGAGCGTGGCATATGTACAGTACAGTATACAACAGATGACAGAGAAGCCCAATGCTACATCCAACATGACAAAAATATACAGTAAAATACTTATATATTATCTTGAAAAAGGGTCTATGTACAGCATAATGAAAGGACCTAGTAACTAATCTGCTGGATATAGATCAATGTGGTATTTGTCCCTCCTAATAGAGGTAAATGAGAATTTTAATCCTAATAGAGGTATATTAGTATTTTATCTGGTAGTGTTAGAACTTGCCTGGCTCGCAAGCTTACAACGCTTTGGCCAAAGGGTTAAACTAAATGACCGTTTTTCAAGAGAATGACCATTTTTCAAGAGAATATATAGTATTTTACTGTGTATTTTTGTCATGTTGGATGTAGCATTTGGCTTCTCTGTCGTCTGTTGTATACATACGCCACGTTCAATAGCACTCCTTTTTGACACTTATATACATATATATATATATATATATATTGTGGGGGCTCAGGGATTCCCAAAAAGAGCTTGCTTGGGTTTTGTGTTGTCGAAGCTTGTGCACAGAAGGTTTATACAGCTCAACCCTTTTATAGCACGATCGCTACAATGCGGATCTGCTTATGACGTGATTTGAGAGTGGCTCCCGATTTAAAAACATCTCCCAGGTGTCTTTTTTTTTTAAAATAACAACACACACACACACACACACACACACATACTGTAAACAGTGCAATAGATGTTAAGTTTGTGTATAGAGTCAGATTCATTATACAACCCTGTGGTGTTGCAGATAGAGAATTGCACTAGCATGTGAAGTACCAGGGGTTCAAGTTCTGCATGGTGTGGTTTAATTTATAAATTATTATTTTTATTATAATTTATTAATGACAAATTATAAAATAAATTAAATAATTTTATAACGCGGTCTCATTATGTGGACCCCGAGCACCACATTATAACGGGGTTCAACTGTATCTCTATATTTCCTCTATACAACCTCCTGTTACAATATTGCAATATTTTACAGGTACAATATAGCAATCTTACTTGTTCATAAAACAGGATGAATGGTATCTGTCTTATTTAAAGCTTCAGGATGAAATCAGATATTTTAAGCACATACCATATAATAATTCTCAAAATTAGCACATTTTCTGCATTTATATTTGTCCAGTGATTTTTGAGCAAATCATATAAAGTGTAGGAGCAAGAAAAGGGTGAGCACATTCACTCATGGTTTTCGTTTTAGTTACAATTTTTTTTTGATTTTCCTCGAACTCAATCACTTTCCAATTTCAGTTTGGCACAAAAAATTTAACTTAGAATTTTTTTTAAAAGTTGTTATTGATTTCTATGTTTGAGGGGGATAACGAGAAGCAAAGAAAATATTATTTATTGTTTTTTACAGGTGTATTTTTTTTTAAAGCTGTATTAATCCTGTGGATTCCTGGGCTCTTAATATTCAGGAGAAACTCTTGTTGGAAGGGTTAAGTTTGGGGGAATCACATGGTACTGATGGGGTGAATGACACCTTTATTATTTGCATGTTATGTGTGTCATCTATTTATCTTTCTGTATATTTATCTATCTGTTTTTTTCCCTTGTAAGTGTACTGTTAACTGTAGTTAGGACCGGCACAAGTGTTTGATGCCCTAGGCGAAACTTAAAATTTGTGCCCCCATCCCTTACCAGGCAGCGGCAGAGCGGGAGTGCAGTGGCACAGGAGTCAGGGAGCGGAGTGGCAGTAAAAGACGATGTCAGCAGAGGGAAGACAATGAGACCGCTGGCTGCGGTGGCTTGGCTACGGCAGGTGAAGACATCTGATCGGAGCAGGAGCATAGGAGACAGCAGGGGAGGTATGCGCTGTAACACCTCAAGTTGACCAGCATCTGAATTCCGGCGCCTGACTTCCGATGCCGGTGTTAAAGCACGTACCTCCCGTGCGATCTCCTGTGCTCCTGCTCCAATCAGATGTCTTTGTCTGCCACAGCCAAGCCACCTCTGCCCTCTGTCTAAAAGTTTTCCCTCTGCTGACATCGTCTTCTACTGCTGCTCCGCTCCCTAATGCACCATTTGCAGCTTTGCACCCTAGGTGACCGCCTAGGTTTACCTAATGGACAGGCCAGTCCTGACTGTAGCCCCTGCTAAAATGGCAGTGTTACAGTTGGTGAGTTTGGGTAGGATAAGCGGAATTGGGGAAAGATGGGGTTAGGTGTCTCAAGGTAGAAAGTGAGTCTCCTCCCAGGGAGAGGTGGGGATGCAAACAGCGTGTATACCAAAAAAGGTGAACAAGGCATTGCATAGCATGTAATACATGGATTAGTTGGATAGTTGGATTTTAAAGTGTATGTGCTATTGACACTTGTGTTAACAAAGTGGTCATGAAGACATGCTTTGTACATGTAGATATTATTTGGTTAATGAAATTTGAATTCATGTGTGATGGGCCAGATTAGGTTTTCTATATCGCAAATGCCTTGTACTGTACTATAGATGGAGAGCTTGTCCAGCTCGCATCGATGGACCAGTTGAAAATAATTGCGCTCTGGAAGATTGTGATTGCCATATCACAGTTCTTTGGAGTTTATTAAATAGCATGTGAAGCAATTTTGTGAAATTATTAAATTGCATTATTAATTTACATGCTAATTTTGCATACAGATGAAGACACCTCTGACATTTTAAATGGAGCAGCTTCGGCTTCCTTTTTACTCATTATTGAATTTTGTGCAGATGGCTTCGTTAATTATTTTTAAAGGTTATTAAGCATACTGTCCTGTTTTTATTGAATAGGTCCCTTAGTTTAAAATACACATTTTATATAAAAATGACACTATCCAATTATTCTCCCTGATGTAACAAAATTATTCCTCTCTCTGGCAGTAACATAGATGACATCACAAGTAGTGATGATTGTACCACAAAGAGATGGAGAGCACTGAACATGGCAACACGTGAGAAAACCATAACGTTCATTATTATTTAGACAATTCTTAGTACAATAAACACACAAAGTTTGTACCTTACATTAAAAAATTTAGAAATATGTTTTCTTAGTGTTTCTTAGCCTATAAAAAAGACTAGTTCAGCCACACAAAAATACTCATATGAACATATATTTATCTTTGTTAGTTTAATATGTTCTGATAATATTCAAATTAATTATATAAGACTGACTTGCAAATGCAGAAGGGGACACAAAATATATACACATTAAAATGCATTGTTAGTGTACTGTAGGTACCTGACTTTGGTTCTATAGAAAAGTGAGGTTGTCCATGTAGAATGCTGTATATCAATCTGGCACTATTTCCATAACTTGGGTCATCCATATCTACAGCTGTCACTTGTATGACTGATGTTCCTATGGAGAAAAAAAAAATAAGTTGCACTTTAAATTATTTTGTATAGGATAGTTTACAAAAGAACCTTATTTAATTCCAATCTGAAACAAAAAAGTCAGTGGTTGAAACCATAAATAACCATAGCATTGTTTTCTACTTACATATTTGATATAATTGAAATGAATGAAAAACGCTAAAGGTTGTTAAAATGACAAAAAGCAATATCCTTAATTTAATAACAGGGATTTATATTCTTCTCTGGCACAGAGCATGGAGCTTCTTAGCATTTTATGTGGGCTTATAGTGAGAAATGGAGAATGCACAGCTAATTACACAACTTCCATTATAATTAATTAAATTTACTGCATCTAACACATTAAAGATGCATTCACTTCTATCAATTAAATCATTAACTGCGTGTTACTCTGATTATTTTTATATTGAATAAGTAGGAATGGAAGCAAATACTTTCCCAGTTTATGGGGATTTCCCAGTGCTTCTTTCAGTAAGCTTGCCCTTATCACTGAGGCAGTCAGGGAAACGATTACCAACTCCTGACATTTTTCCTTTAGTAAAGCATGGTCGATGTTACAATAATATTTGTCAATCAAAGCAAAATAAGTAAATACACTATCCTCTACATGCTGAACTGAACTGAGCTGATAAACATTCAGATGGGTTGTTTGTAAGGATATTGTGAACAGTCAGGTTTAATTATCATAATTATAAAAGAAACAATAACTAACTAAATGAATAAGGGTTTGATAAAAAATAGTTCTGTTGCCAGAGAAACTACCATTGGTCTTAACCTGAACTTGTGGCCAACTTAAAATAAATAGATGTTAATTTAACAGAAAACAGAATATTTAACAGAATATTGAAAACATGATTTAATACTTTCAAGCTGTTTTTGTATTTGAAGTAATGATGTGACCTGCATGATGTAATACTCATGTGTGTTCTGTATGTATGTATTTACTATATATATTTATTTAAAAATATTTACATTGGGACATATATTAATCTATGTTCATAGGTTCATCTAAAATATGTCCTAGGGCTAATATATATCATAATGCATAATCAGCTCTTTCAATTTGAATTCAATTACATTTAAACAACAATTACAAATTGTTTACCCAAAGGTGGTCAGAATACTTTTTATTGTTTTGCTTCATTTTTATCCATATTTTAATAATAGTATTTGCTATTTATTTCTGTTTGCATTATACTTTTATATTATTTATCAAGTAAATGTGTATGGGGGGGTGTGTGTGGGCGGGGGTGGGGTGTACATAAAATAATATTTTATATTATTTTTAATTTATAACTCAAAATATTACCTGAAAAGGCAGTGTAGCCAATAGATTCTGCTAAATTCAAGAAAATTATGCCAATAAAAAAGATTAAGAGAAATATTATTTGCACTTCATTTAGATGGCTATCATACAATACAATACATTGAAGACTTGGAACCTTTGAGCAATCCACCATCTCCCGATATCAAACCCAAAACAAAATCCCTAAAATAACACAGCATAGCCAAGAGGAAGAAACATTGTCAACAGATTTATTGACAAATAACAAATGGAAACATAAACTTCTGCCACCATGCCACTGTGCTCTTAACCAGATTTAAGGACTCATGATGCCCATTCATGGCCTGCCTCTGCGCTGGGTGGCACTCGGACCATTGGACCCTGTAACACCCGAAGAATTCCAGGGGTAATCTACCAGTATCCACCACCCATATTTGATAATCTATATGGCATGTGTAGGATGGTAGTGGCACAGGTGGTAAATCAGTCAGCAAAATAACTTGAGTGATGCCAGTATTAATAAGCAGCTTCACTTATCTCAATCAGATTCTCACAAAATTTCTCTCTCATTAACTAGTAGACCCTACAGTTGTAGCTCATGCTAATAGTGATTGTGGTTTATAGCACTGGTGATATTAGTCATGGGATGTGGGATGACACTGGTTTTGTGGCAGTTTAGTCAGTAAGCTCCACAGTCTGCACGCAGAGAGCCTATCAGAACATTGTTTTTGGAAATAAATCTTTACTGTAATTTAATCTGCTCCCTCCTGAATATCTAGAGAGAAAATCTTCTGAAGCCACACTATTCAGGAAAAAGTCTCATCACAAGATAGATAAGAATATAAGCTTTATTAGCAGAGTGATTCAAGTGCACAACATTTCGGGGAAAGCCTTCCTTAGATGCAATAATTACATCTAGACAGTGAACACAAACCACATCTTATATACTCCCAATACACAGAGTGGTCTCCTTTTCAAATTTGTGCCAAAATTCTAATTACATGACGTCACTCATAAGTAATTAATATTCCTACACTGATCGTTCTTCATTACATCAACGTGTGCCACGTAGTATATTCACAATCCAATTAGTTGAAGTACATATTGATGGCAGCCATTTAAAAAAATGATTGTATTGTATTGTTTTGTATGTCTTTATTTATATAGTGCCATAAATGTACATAGCGCTTCACAGTAGTAATACATGTTGTAATCATATAAATAACAAATAATATATATAACAGGTCATGGGAATAAGTGCTTCAGACATAAAAGTAACATTAAGGAAGAGGAGTCCCTGCTCCGAGGAGCTTACAATCTAATTGGTAGGTCGGGGAACATATAGAGACAGTAGGAGGGAATTCTAGTAAGTACGTCTGCAGGGGACCAAGCTTTATGTATCATGTGTCCAGGATTATCCAGTGCTATTCATATGCTTCTTTAAGCAAATGCGTCTTAACGTGTGGCTTAAAGGTGGATTGAGAGGGTGCTAGTCGGGTATTGAGGGGAAGGGCATTCCAGAGGTGCGGGGCAGAAAGTGAGAAAGGTTTAAGGCGGGAGAGAGCTTTAGATACAAAGGGGGTAGAAAGAAGACATCCTTGAGAAAAATGCAAGAGTCGGGATGGTGCATAGCGAGAAATTAGGGCTGAGATGTAAGGAGGGGCAGAAGAGTGTAAAGCTTTAAAAGTGAGGGGGAGAATTGAGTGTGAGATACGGGATTTGATTTTAAGCCAGGAGAGGGATTTCAGGAGGGGAGACGCGGAGACAGATTTAGGAAAGAGTAAAGTGATTCTGGCAGCAGCGTTTAGGATAGATTGTAGGGGAGACAGGTGAGAGGCAGGAAGGCCGGACAGCAGGAGGTTGCAGTAATCGAGACGGGAGAGAATGAGGGCCTGAGTCAGAGTTTTAGCAGTTGAGTAACAGAGTAAAGGGCGTATCTTTGTGATATTGCGGAGGAAAAAGCGACAAGTTTTAGAAACGTTTTGAATGTGAGAGGAGAAAAAGAGAGAGAAACGAGTGTGACCCCTACGCAGCGTGCTTTGGCTACTGGGTGAATGATCGTATTTCCAACAGTATTGTGGAAGGAGGTAGTAGGGCCAGGTTTGGGAGGAAGTATAAGGAGCTCTTTTTTGACATGTTGAGTTTCAGTCGGCGGATGGCCATCCAGGATGATATTCCAGAGAGGCATTCAGAAACTTTGGTCTGTATAGCAGGTGTAAGGTCAGGGGTTGAAAAGTAAATGTGTGTGTCGTCAGCATAGAGGTGATATTTATTTATTTATTTTATGATGTCACATCCTTTAAAAAACATGGAAGCTGTCACATGGTACTTCAACCAATAGGATTGGGGGTGTTCCATGTGATGCCTCACATGCTAAATCTCACAATCCGATTGGTTGTAGTACCATGTGATGCCAGCCATTATTTTTAAGGATGTGATGTACTTCCCTTTAAGATGATGTGACATCCTTTTAAAAAAAAAAAAACAACAACCCTGTCACATGGTACAGCAGCCCATCAGATTGGGGGTGTACCATTTGACAATCAAATGTGATGTCACAGGCCTTATATAAGGCCTGTCCCATATAATTTAAGAAGAGTTTAAGAAGCTGATGAGACACCATCCGCCCATTGGATTACAGAAAAGAATACAGAAGAAAAGAATGAAGAGAAATGAATGAAGAACTCACCGGGGAGATGTCTCTTCAATCAAGATTTGATCACAGACTTCTTCGCATAGGCTGTTAAGGAGCATTGTGTCGAGGGTCAAGAGTTGGTGCTCGCATAGGACAGGGGTGAAGACATCAATTGTAAGAAAAACATTGATTGTGTTTTATTTAATTGTGCATTTTATTTTTAGTTTTTTTAGGTTGCCAATGTGTTGACAATGTGTTTATCTGTGCCCCTTTATGTATATATATATATATATATATATATATATATATATATACACAAATGTATACAACAAAAGACAAAAATACCCAATACTACATCAAACGTGACAAGAAATACATACAGTAGTTAAATACTTAACTTTTTGTATTCTCATAAGTAAGGATCATTAAGTTAAACCCTTTGACCACAGCATTATAAGGCTGCAGCCCATCACGGCATGACCACTATGCAGGTCCTAACACTACAGTACCTGTGAATATTCTCATTTATCTCTACAGTGTAGGGAGAATGTCTCATAAGACTAGTCCTTCTCAGATACATTAAATGAAAAAAACTGCTGCTTAAAAAGTGGGGAGGAGTGATCCTTAACCCAGGGAAGATGGGGCACAACCTCTACACAACTGTTAGGACCTGCATAGTGTACATCAGGCCTGCACAACTCGTAAAGCGAGAAGGGCCAAACTGCTCCAAGCAAAAAAAAATTGGGCCGCACGGGTAAAATCATCATCATCATCATCATCATCATCATCATCATCATCATCATCATCATCATCATCATCATCATCATCATCATCATCATCATCATCATCATCATCATCATCATCATCATCTCTTCTCCAGCACCTCTCATCATCATCATCATCATCATCATCATCATCATCATCATCATCATCCTCATATATCTCCCCTAGCACCCCTCATCATCATCCTCATATCTCCCCCAGAACCGCTCACTATCAACCTTTGTGATACTCCCCATCTATCTCTCATACCCCCATCTCTCCCCCTCACCCACACACATAATACTCCCCCTCCACATCAAACACACAATACCTCCCTGCACACCACACATCCCCCCCCTGCACCTCACATCCTTCTCCCCCCTGAACCTCACATCACTCTCCCCCCCTGCACCTCACATCACTCTCCCCCCTGCACCTCACATCACTCTGCCCCCCTGCACCTCACATCACTATCCCCCCTTGCACCTCCAATCACCCTCCCCCAGCACCTCCAATCACCCCCCCTGGCACCTCCCCCCCCTTGGCACCTCACCTCCCCCCCTTGGCACCTCCCCCTCCCCCTTGCACCTCACCTCCCCCCTTTGCACCTCACCTCCCCCAATGGCACCTCACCTCCCACAACGGCACCTCACCCCCCCCGGCACATCACAGAGCAGGCAGGACTAGCACACTCGTGCAGTCCTGAGAGCGGGTATGCGGCTCCCTGGCGAGAGAGGAGGGGGCTCGGGGCGGGGAGAGGAGGGGGTGATTCGCGGACGGGAGAGGAGGGGGGGACTCACGGCCGGGAGAGGAGGGGGGGACTCGCGGCCGGGAGAGGAGGGGAACCCGCAGCCGGGAGAGGAGGGGGGGACTCACGGCTAGGAGAGGAGGCTCGGGAGGGAGGATTACAGGGAAAGCTGCCGCAGGCCGCACAATGAGTGCAGGCGGGCCGCGTGTTGTGCAGGCCTGGTGTACATACTGTACCGTGACATGGCTGCAGGCTTATAATGCCTTTGGCCAAAGGGTTTAACTAAATGACCCATACTTACAGCATGAGAATACAAACAGTTAAGTATTTAACTACTGTATGTATTTTTTGTCAGATTGAATGTAGCATTGGTATTTTTGTCTTTTGACATCTTTCTCTCTTTCTCTCTTTCTCTCTTTCTCTCTCCCTCTCTCTCTCTCTCTCTCTCTCTCTCTCGTTCTCTCTTTCTCTCTCTCTTTCTCTCTCTGTTTCTCTCTCTCTTTCTCTCTCTCTTTCTCTCTCTTTCTCTCTCTTTATATATATATATATATATATATATATATATATATATATATATATATATATAAATTAGGCATTACCTGGAAGAAGGTCCCGTTTTGAGGCCCGAAACCCGAAACGTTGGTTGGTTGCAGTGCCGGTATATTTTAATACATATACTTTTGGACAATAAAAGGTGGTGTGCTGTCTCTTTTTGCCAGTATTTTATCTGGTGAGCTTTGTCTATATATATGTATACATACAGTATATTTATATCATTGTCACGTGTATTACTACTGTGAAGCGCTATGTACATTAATGGTGCTATATAAATAAAGACATATATACATACATACAGTACAATATACTGAAAATAATGTATATTCAGATTTTTTTTTAGCATTATTTACATTGCTGTATACTTTTTCTTATAGGTAAAAGTCAGGTCCGCAGGCGGATTTCCCGGGGCCCAGGACTACAGTTCTGAATGCCTCCCCTCCCCCCCAGCAGTGTTGTGAGCCTCGTATCACACCTCACGACCCCCACATGTCACACCTCATGTATTTGTCTAGCCTGCGTCTAACTCTTACTACCTCTTTTCCTCACTCACCCCCTCTCTCCTCTCACTCTCCCCCCTTCCATCAATTACCCCACTTTCACTCTTTCCCACTCACACAAAATATATTAAAAAAGCCACCCCAATTCTAAAAACTTCCCACCCTCAAATACATATTTAAAAAATCCCCACCCCCATAAATATATACAACGTTCCCCACCCCAAATACATTTTTTTAAACTCCTCCCCAATACATATAAAAACACCAATACATATAATCCCTCCAATATATATTTAAAAAAATAACAATACATAAACCCCCAATGCATCAAAAAATGAACCCCCAATGCATCTATAAAAACATTCCAATCCATCTAACCCCCTCCCCTATGCATCTAAAACCTTGGAGATGATCAGGCTGAGCCCGGTGACTGCAGGAGGGCCCATGACTGCTGGGAGTCTGTGACTGCTATGGGGGCTGGTGACTGCCAGGGGGGTGATAGCCGATAGGGCCAGTGACTGCCGGGAGGCGGTGGTCGGTACTGCAGGGGGGGCGGTGCAGTTGCTGCCGGGCCCCGGCTCTCCCCATCTGCAGGCCTCTTCCTCTCTCTGTCCCACACCGGGCCCTCTGATTTCAGCGCGCCAGGCCTCAACTCATGCCGCCGTGCGCCGGAAGCTGAGCCAAGCTTACTTCCGGTGCACCGATATCAGAGAGGCCCATCGCACGCTGACGTCATAGACTCGGCGTCTGACAGAGAGAAGAAGAGGCCTGCTGGTGCAGAGAGCTGGTGTCCAGCGGCAACTATTTTGTCTGGCCACTATGCCACTCGCCGCCACCGGGCCTGGGACACTTGTCTCTTCTGCACCCCACCGCCCCATGTCAGCAGCACTTGTAATAATTAATGGTAATATTTCAAATATTAGCATATTTCAGCAATAATTTAGTTACAGTATGAAAATCATTTTAGTTTGCTCATTAGTCCCTTTTTCTAACATCTAGTTTATGTATTCTATAGTTTGCAAGTACAGAGGCTATTTTACACATTACATTACTTACACATCAAATTAAAAGTACAGTATTGCCTTAACTGTGTTGATATTTTAACTCTATTTGTTTTATTTGTAAGCTTCTTGTTCTAAAGCAGTTATATGATATAAATTATTATATATGCATGCTAAAATAATCAAAAACTAACAAGCTAAACCTTTGCAAGAGATCTGTTCAAATTAATCATTTCTGATACATGAAAATAACCATATTAAACAGGTAATTTAGCTCATACTGAGTAATTGAGTATACAAAATGGTAGATCTATAGTATGCATCTCTGTGAATAATCTTAATCCAATCCTACAGTATACTGTATGATTGATGCCATCTCTGACAAACAGCAAAATAGTAATGTAAAAGCTCTAAAATGTGCTGGTTACTAGGATTATGCTTAATAGATAAAGGAACACAGGTACACAGGAAAGAAATTGCTTACGTGACTGCACTGTGATGTGTCTCTTTCACTCGAGCTATATCTGATCTTGAACCCCTGCTACACAATCTAATATTTGAAGATTTTGGGTTCAAAATAAAAATCCCTAGGCTTTAAATACAATAAATTCTTCATCACCTTCCCCAAGAAAAATAGCATTGCTAGGTTTTTTTTTCTAAGACCACACAGATTTCTGGAAATATATTACTATTGTAAGCACCAATGACCATCATTGCAAGGTAAGAAAAAAAATACATGCAGTATCTTAGCTGATTTTTTTCCTTTCCAGTCTGACAGTGTAGACCATTAACATGTAATTTAACTGATCAAAAAGCCAATAAAAAAATCCATGGCAGTTTATGACCTGTGCAATGTATCCCTGCACCTCATTATTGTACTCCATAAGCAATGTACGCTACTGCATACAGTAAGTAGATAATTCACATATACACTTTGAGGAAATGTCAGGCAAAATGTCTCCTGTCCAACTTCAACACTCTTAAACCACACAGATGACTATCAGTGTTAATAAGCAATCACAATTTAAATTTGCAATGTGTACAATCTATATTTGTTTTCCAATGTGGAATCTTACTCTCAAAAAATTAGGTTTAGGATCAGAGTGCAGTATAGTAATGCCATTCTGTAGATAATTTTGTCTTTTGGTAGTGCAGGAATCAGACCTGGAAGCAGTCCCTTATCCGCTTCATGTAATATAGTATCCAGAAAAAGAGATGCTCTGCCGCACATACAAATAATTATATTCAGGAGTGCATATTTTTTATTTTGAAGATGACCGAGACAGGAAGCACATCGCACAATACGTTTTGAGGACGCAATCCCCTTCATCAGGTACCCACGTGTCTCCTGCATTTGTGGCCACCTTATGAAGGGAGTTGTGCCCCCAGAAATGTTGTGTGAGGTTCTTCCTATCTCGATTATCTGTAAACTAAAAACATATGCACTCCTATATATACAGCTCAACCCCGTTTATAGCACGATCCGATACAATGCGGATCCGCTTATAATGCAGTTTGAATGTGGCGCCCGAAGCAGAAGATCTCCTACCATGTGTTTTTCAATTTTGCCTGCTTCTCATGATTCAGACATCATGCTGCCGGCGGCCCCCCCTCCCCTGTCAAATGACGCTGGGGGTCAGGTGAGGTCATATCTCCAGGAAGACAAGGGGCAGCCTCCAACAAGAGTGGGCAGTTAGGAGCTCTGGCACAGGGGGACACACAGAACAGATCAAGCAGCTGCGATACCTGAAACTTGGGAGTTTCTCATTGTTTCAATCCCCCTCTCTGTTGATGCCCATGCAGAAGTCACTGAACACTTTCCCACGCAACTGACAACAACTTCTGCAATCTAGGAGCCGGCAGTGCAGGGGTATACTGAGGGCATCAAGACTGTATAGTGCCTGTAACGCTGCTCCTGGCTTGTCCTGTGACCTTTCTTCCGATAGACACATTGTAGCTAAGGTGGGGATGGGGGGAGTGGTTTCTGAGATGTCCTTGTTGTGTGCATTAGGCTGCATCCTAGCCTAGCGCTGAGTGCATGGCTCTTGCCGAGTTGAGTTCCTGAAATTTAAATTGTCCCGTCCCCGCTCACGCAGTGCGCGTGCCCTCATGGGTGGGCGGGCACGCACGCTCTCCCAAGCTTGGCGCTTGGGGAGACCACAAAAAGAGACTTTGAAGTGCGCTCAACTAGTCCCCATGCCCCCATGCGTGTGCTTACAAAATAGCCAGGACACACGGCGCTCATGGTTGGAGAGCTGGTGACGTCACATCTGTCAAGCATGAGCGCGGTCAGCACCAGCGGGGCCGCAGCCTAAAAAGATACAAGAGCTTACTATTTGTGGCTCTGTTTTTCAGCTGCAACTTTGGCTTCTCTACAGCAGGTAATGGAGTGGATTATAAAGCAGGGGATGTAATACTCCCATAACAGTGCTGGGCTGTTCGCTTTCTTTGCAACAAATAATCATAGTCTACAGGAGAGTATTTATATCTAATATAAAAGACATCAGTCTGCATTCGGTTTCTTTAAATTGTTTTTTGTTCTCTGAAATGTGAAGTACTTCACCATTAGACCTTAATAACAAGCATGGATCCTTTATCACAAAAATACACTCATTATAATATTCCACAGAAGAGTATAAAATACATTACTTTGCATTCATCATTTTTGAAGGTTACTTGTTCCCTTTAGAATACTTTACCATACCTAAATATCAGTGTTAAATAAAATGTTGCTGTTACAGTATATAGCTGTTTACTCACCAAGTATATACAATACATAAAACAATGCAGAATACAGTGCAGGGTTTCCTTTTAAATCACTGGGCAAGAAGTAGACCCTATTATTAATCTGAACATAAAACAATACAAATATTTGGGGTTGTTCTCTGTATTCCTTTCATGTTAGTGACAGCAGGCAATGAGTGAGGTGAATGATATACTATACTAGTGGGAGGTCCAGGTGTTAAATAGTCCAGCGTAATTAAGACTTTATGAAAATATACATCTGTTTTAGAGAGGTCTCTGACAACAGAATAAAGGGAATTTGTTTATTAGAAATATATTAACCTATTTACAGCTTGTTCAGGCTCCCTTTGCGTTGAAAAGGTTCAATCTTGCTACAGTAAAGTTATTGGTAATATTAATACAAACTCACAGACACACACACTCACAGACACACACACACACACACTGTCTCTTTAAGGTAGCTAGCTCTCGAGCTGATTTGTCAGCCAGAAGCTGACATGAAGTAGGGTGAGAGAGCAGCCAGATGTCGTTTAAGTGCTGGGTAAGTGCTGCATGAGGGTGCCAGTGCCCTAAGTCTGGGACAGCTGGGAGAATTATCCCAGCTCTCCCCCTCCAGCAGACGTGGAACCCATGTTAGCGGCGGCCATTTTTTATCGCGATCCCGGTTATTACGCGGCCCAAATAAGTGGCCCCCGAGCACCGCGTTATAACGGGATTCAGTTGTAGTTATTTAGAGTAATATTTGTAAGTACGGCAGAGCATCTCTTATACTGGATCTTTCTCTCACCCTTAAAGCATGTAATACACATACATTTTCTCAATACAAGCAACTGTGACCATACCTGCCCCTTAAACAATGAACCTACCTCTCTCTTGCTTTACTAAGCCTTCTATTCTCATTGCCTAATCTCAAGATTTCTCCATGGTCCTCTACAATGTGATTATTGTACCTTTTTCTCCTTTAAAACTGTGCATCCTCCTCTGTTTACCTGTGTTTACCTGTCTGTGTGTTTACCTGTTTGTGTGTTTAGGATATGTCCATTTCTTCTTTTCATACTCTCCAATTATAAACTATTTTGACTTAAACTATTACTTCACCAACTCGGTGAAGGTCTGGGAAACAACTAAATTTAAGTGTGGATTAACCTCGAGGGGATGCTGATGACACCCATATTCGACAACATCGATTTTGCTCCCTGTCTGAGCGGTAAAGACTTTGTAATTTGAAAACAAAAAGGAATCTTAAGACTTTGGGATCTGGAGGGGAGGAAAAATATAAAAACTTTTGAGCAAATTAGATCGGAAAAAGAAATTCCCCACTCCGAATTTTTTAGATACCTCCAGAATAGAATGATTCCTGCGCTCCTACCAATTAGGCTAAAATAAAATAATAATTTCATGAAAAAGTGTTATTTTTTTAAACCCTTTGGCCAAAGCATTTATAAGCCTGTATGCACGACAAGGCATAACCATAGGCCTATCTTTTTACCAGCATCATACTTCTATAGGGAGGAGTGTGGTATTATGTACAGTTTCTCACAAATATTAGGCAATCCTTTTCCTTGCTGCATACTCCCTAAGGGCATTTTAAATATAGTATCTCTGAAACGTCATATGGGTAGGTTTATTGGCTCATCTGCTTTACTTACTGTCCCAGCTAAGCTCAGTCTAAAGCTTGCCGGGAGCTGGCCGGGAGCATAGCGGGCTAGCCGCGGGTCCGTTCTCCGTTTAAAATGGAGTTTCCCACGCGGCAGCCTCTTCAATAGATCAGCGCTAATGGCGCTTACTATTGAAAGCGCCCGAGGCGCGGGAAAACCGGCCGAAACCGGGCCAGTTTCGGCCGGAGACAGCCCGCGAGCCACCCGCACTATTTTAAAACTGCGGTGGCGGCCGCATTAGAGTCAGCTCGGCCGTCACTGTAGTAGTTACAGAGCCCCTACCAATTTTCCTATTAGTGCAGGTATAATACTGTACACCCCAGTGTCAGTTTGGACATCACACTCTATTGAAGAGTAGATGAATGTATAAGGCTGACAGAAAGAAATATGTGTAAGTTTTATTATATCCACACCAGAGAATTTGTACACCCACCGTTTTCTTTTAAAGTAAGTTAACTATGATCTTGGCCAGATTTTAATTGCACTACTCACAAAAGCTTATGCTTTATTTAACCCCTTCAGGGCTTTCACAATTGTTTCACCTGTCCATGGGACAATTATTACATATATCAGTGTAGGTACCTGCATACAGTTATGCCTCATCGTGGCATGCAGGCTTATAAATGCTTTGGCCAGAGGGTTTAACAAAATAACCCTTTTGCATTAAATTATTATTTTATTTTAGCCTAATTGGTAGGAGCGCAGGAATCGTTCTTTTTGTTTTTCTATATGTAAGGCCTCTCTTTTTACCATCAGCAAATTTCTATAGGGAGGAGCGTGGTATTATGTACAGTATCTCCAGATTAGAGCTTTCTACTCCAAATTACTGATGCAGCGGCTGTTATTCGAACACATCACGGTGCCGATTTTGAGTTCTCTGCTGTTCCCCACGCAGCATGAACACGGCCAATCGCCCCAGGCACCCACACTTTTTGTGGATGTTTTGTTTGAATTTCATGGATTCTGTTTCTTTGTTTGCAATAAAATGGATGAATTGTAATGTGTACAGTACTGTGCTACTGTGTCAATTTCATGTTTTTAAAAGCCAGAACACTAAAATTTGTTTTTATGCACTCGCCGCGCTCTCATCTTAGTGCGGGAAGGCTGGAATTCATCCCGCAGTTTCAAATCAGGATTCCGATGTACATGACGTGTGAAGTGTTCAAATAACGGCCAGAGCATCAGTATCACCATTCCCCCCATTAACAAATTTAAAAAATCTGTGTTTAATCAAGACAGATAAAAGGAGACTAACATCTCAAATGTATAGGGAAGTGATCTGTTCCAGCCTAGTGTACACTCAGAGACCATCCTTCATATCTCAATGGGAGACAGACTTAGGAGAGACATTAGAAGATGAGGAATGTGATGAAATCTTTATAGCGGCCACAAAAAGTTCAATTTGTACCACACTGAAGAAGAATGCATATAAAGTAATGATGAGGTGGTACCTCACCCCATTAAAATTGTCAAAATTTGGAAAGGCTACTCCCCATTGTGTCCTTAACAATGTGGAGAGCAAGCAAACCTGTTACACATGCTGTATTCTTGCCCTCGAATATCTGCCACTTGTGTGACAATTTAGGATTGGTTACAGAGGATATTGCACCTCAAAATCCCATTGGACCCCTGGCTGTTCCTTTTGAACACAAAATGCCTGAGCCATTGATTGACCCACCTGTGCTGGAGCAGGGATATACTTAAGACCTGACCTGTTGGGGTTCCCTGAGGACTGGAGTTGGGAAACACTGCAGTAGTCATAAACTCATTGGGACCTGCTCTGCCTATTAGAGGCGGATACATCTAAGATAGTCCATTCCTATGAAGGATAATACGGGGATCCAGGGATACAGTTGAGTTATAAACTCACCTTGACCCGCATTGACTTACAGTATAGAGACGGGTCCACTAAAAGGCTATCATCCTACAATCATACATATGATGTTACATACTGGACATTAATAGATTTATATAATGTATAATATAATAATATAATATAATATAAATGTATCGGATAACTTTCAGTACATCAATCACGCACACAGTAAAACCACTCCATGTTTGCTTTATTGCATTTGAATAAAATATATGCGTTTACTTCGCTTAGATCAGGGGTGAGCAAACTTTTTATGCTGAGCCCCCCTTTTCATCCATGAAATTTCTCAGGCTCCCCCTGCCTGATGTAATCAATCACATGAAAAAATAAAAACCTTTATTAAACGGTATACAATACAAATACAGCTCAGCCCCATTATAGTGCGGTCCTTGGGGGCCACCGGATCTGACCACGCTATAACCGGGGTTGCGCTAATTTAAAAAAAAATGGCCGCCGCGCGCCAGATCGGGAGGAGGGGGGAAGAGGTGGAGTGGGGCGCAGGAAGCCACCGTACTTCCCCCAGCATTCCCCTTGCACTTCCCCCAGCAGCCTCACTTCTATCAGCACCGATTTCCACCCCCTCTGACACAGAGCATAGAAGCATCCTCAGCACAGAGCTTCTGGCCGCCCATGCACAGCTCTATCCGCCCCAGGTTTCCACGCACGCAGCCCGCTCCCCCCCTAAATAATCTTGCATCCCCCAGTTTGTGCACCGCTGGCTTAGATGATCACTCATCCATCTATTTACTATCTCGAACCATTAGGTAATATTAAAATTACTAATAGAGAGGACCATGTTCGGCTTTCCATGCTGCCACATTTATACATAATGATAAAACTGTTTCAATTGTCTAACCTCAGCTACCTATTGGTTTTGGCTATGCCTATGATCCTATGTCTAGTTGACTGCACACATTTATTAAAGTGTGAAAGGTAAGGTGATTTCATCCTTTTAGGGAGCCCGTGCATATATACACATTCATGTTTAATATGCTTAGGTCAGATGTGACTACTTTTTAAGATCCCCTATGGTGAAACACTGCTTTATTTGATTTAAGTAACTTTACAGACTTAACTCCTGACCAAAATATTGATTATATTTATAATCGACCTTCCCTTGTGCTTAATTGTTGGCATGAGGGCAGAGCTGTTCATAACAACAAAGGAGGCGAGACGTTCCTCTCCTGCAATCTTCAATCATGAGACAAGATTGCATAGTCTCGTTGTGGACTCATGATAAAAGGCTACGGAGTTCAGACACACCCCTTATTTAGGTACATAAGGCCATTGCGATGGAGTACGAAATACTCCTCCTACCTTGAAAAAGCGTTACGCACAGTGCAAAACATACGTCAGTTTTATGACGTCACTCTGGTGACACCGGTGGAGAGGTTGACGGGTTGGGAGCAGAGAGTGATCACAATGAGTGAATACAGCTCAGGTCGTATGGTGGTTTTCAGCAAATAACATATGCCACAATATGTAATGACTTTGAGAACTATCCTCTTAACCTATGCATAACTAGTTACCAGTGATTATCTTGGTTAGAGAATAATGGTACTTCAGCGTATATATGTTATCTTTATATATAGAAAATGCATACATTAAGTTGCAAACCTGATAAAGGATACACTGCAGAATAACAAGCCTCTGTTTTAACAAATATATATACCATTCATCTAGAGAAGATGGGAGAAGGCTCAGTGAGTAAAGACACTGACTGGCACTGAGAGTTTGAATCAGAGGAACCTGGTTCAATTCCTGGTGCCGGCTCCTTGTGACCTTGGGCAAGTAACTTTATCTACCTGTGCTTCGGGCCCCCCAAAAAAATAGATTGTAAGCTCCACGGGGCAGTGACCTGTGCCTGCAAAATGTCTCTGTAAAGCGCTGTGTAAAACTAGCAGCGCTATACAAGAACATGCTATTATTATTATTAGAGTATTATATCTACCAGAATCAATATTTGTGGTCAGTAACAGTTGTTTGGTACATGATGAGATTTTCTAAACCAATGAACTGCTTGGAATAGAGGCAATAATACAGCAGAATGTTTTTATAAATTGCCTACTATTGCTGTTAACACTATAGCTTTGAGTTGAATTGCAACAATAATGTTGTTGAATTCTTTAAACTCGGATTAGGTCTAAATAGCCACTAGCAACTGTTGCATTTTTTCAAATTTAGCAAACACATGCTGCAATTACTGTATGTCTGTGTGACAGAGTGAAGTCAACTCCTATCAGTTACGCCTGGGAGACATATGTCTGAGTGCTTCATCCAGCACTCATAAGGGTTAACTCAGGTGGAAGTTAGGAAATCAGAACTCTTTAGCTGACACCTGAGAGCCAGCAAGGTAGATAAAGGATCATGTGACTGGCAGTAGCTGCCAGAGAGAGAGAGAGAGAGAGAGAAGCACACTGCTGCGTGAGCCCTTAGCCAGAGGGATTTCACCAAAGACTACTTCATCTAAAGTAAGGATTATTCATTTGTTTACTGACTGCTTAAAGTACCCTTATGGTTTGGTTCTGGTTTAGCCAGCCAGCCTGCTAGATAGGTCTGCTGTGTTATTGGTCAGTTTTTCTCCCAAAGTGGAGCAGGATTAATTTTGTTAAAGGGACAATGTACCCGCATGTTATGTTACTGTGGAGAAATAAAGCCACTGAACGTTTTTATTTATCCTGAAACTATACGTGTGGACTGTTCCCTGACCTCGGCTGCAGGCCGTCCTGCCACAGGTGGTGTCAGAAGTGGGATGTCGGACGGCCCCTGTATCTGAAGGGCCACAAAAAAAAAAAAATGGAGAAATTTTTTTCTCAGTTCCTTGAGCAACAGCTCCAGCTAGCAGAGAAGCAAGCAGAGCGACAAGCCCAGCAAGCTGAGCGACATGCCCAGCAAGCTGAGCGACAAGCCCAGCAAGATGAGAAACAGGCCCGGCGAGAGGAAAAGCTATTCCAACTGCTGGTCGAAGGCCCAACCCCAGGCAGACCAGGGATTCCAAATAACCCACCGGTGATGCTGCCTAAAATGAAGCCAAACGAAGACCCAGAGGCATTTCTCCTCACTTTTGAAAGGGTAGCCACGGCCCACGGCTGGACAGTTGATCGCTGGGTAACGACTCTGGCTCCACTCCTCATAGGGGAAGCTCAGGCAGCCTACCAGGCTCTTCCAGCGGACGAGGCCATGGACTATCAGTAACTAAAGGCTGCTATTCTGATTCGCCTAGGCCTCACGCCAGAGACCTACCGACAGCGGTTCCGGACAGTCAAATATACAAACCGAGACAGACCCCGGGTCATAGCCCACCGCTTAGTAGCATTATGTGCCAGGTGGATACAACCGGAAAACCATGACAAGGCAGAGATCCTTGAACAGTTTGTGCTCGAGCAGTTCATACAGATACTGCCCCCCTCCTCCCGCTCCTGGGTAAAAAGACATGCTGCATTTTCCCTGGATTCAGCGGTCCGCTTGGTGGAAAACTTCCTGGGCGACGACACCCAACAGGATAGCTGGGAACGGCCGGTGCAAACACCAGTTGCTTCCGGTGATACTAGAGGCAGGAGAGCAGACAATCGAGGGGTCTACAACCCGCCAGCTCGGGAGATCCAGTCAACCTGATCGGAAGACCCTTTCCCATCTCGGAGGGTTCCTGGTACAAACTCCCGCAGAGACGCCCATCCTGGGTCCGAGGCCACTGGATCACTCAAGGGAGGCCGCCACCCACAGTATTCCCCGAGAACCTGGACTCCTGTCACCCACCCGGTGGAGAGGACAACCCCACCAACCAGAAGGGAGGACCTCATCCAACAGCGGAGAGGTCCAAACACCGAGCCCCGTCGAGAGCTTACGCGGACGACCGAGTTTGCGGACTCAGGAGATGAGGAAATGGACTGTTCATATGGCAGAACCACTGCCACAGCTTGTCTCCGAGGGGACCACAATCCGTGGTTAGTCCCAGCATCTCTGGAGGGGACAAAAGTAAATGCCATGCTGGACTCGGGCCCTGGAAAAACCCTGATCCTAGAGGGCCTAATTCCAAGCAATAGACTATCTTATGACTATCTATAGAATAGACTATCTCCTTGGAATATCGAGTGTATCCATGGGGATACAAAGAGATACCCGACGGCGAACGTTACACTGCGTATCCAGGATCAAGAGGCTAGCCTACTAGTGGGAGT
Source organism: Ascaphus truei (assembly GCF_040206685.1). NCBI lineage: Eukaryota > Metazoa > Chordata > Amphibia > Anura > Ascaphidae > Ascaphus > Ascaphus truei. Next base: position 151,977,558 of record NC_134484.1, read on the forward strand.
TGCTCCCTGGCTACCTGCTCCTGTTCTACTTGGCCGAGACTGGCCCTACCTCAAAACATTGTTGGCCCCTACTCCTACGGAGCCTACTTCTCTGGTACCGGAGAAGCCCGGAGACTTGTTCCCTTTTTCCCAGAGATTTTCCCCCGTAGACACCATGTCCCAAAGACACGTAAACAGAGACGTGAAAAAAAGGTGGACTGGTTAAGAAAGGCTGGGACTTTTGGTAACATTAGTCAGCCCAAAGGACTGCAGGTCATGGCCGGGGATGACCAGGGTGGGGAAAAGATAGATACGGAGTGTTGCCAGACCAGGATATTCCTGACTTCCGTCAGAGGCAGAGGGAGGACCCAGCTCTGGCTAGACAATATGAGAAGGTGGTACAGGTCAACAACAAGATAATAGATGAACAAGGTGTAAAAGTGTTTCCACATTTTGAACTGTTGAATGACATACTATATCGTGTGAATAAGGTTACACAAACAGGGGAGGTCATTTGACAGATGCTAGTCCCTAAAGGGTTTATTAAAACAGTGTTTACCCTAGCCCATACTCTCCCATGGGGTGGTCATTTGGGCAGAGATAAGACCACGGACCGCATCTCGTCCCGGTTTTACTGGCCAGGCATACATGGTGACATCATGAAACTATGTGAGACATGTCCTGAATGCCAGTTAACTAGCCAAAAAGGACAGAAGCCGGCTCCTTTGTTTCCTCTGCCCTTGGTAGCCGTCCCATTCGAGAGAATTGGGGTAGATCTGGTCGGACCTTTAGAACCCTCTGCGAAGGGACATAAATTTATACTCGTTGTTGTTGATTATGCCACCAGGTATCCTGAGGCCTTCCCTCTGAGATCAGCCACTGCTAAACAGGTTGCTCACAGGCTGATAGAACTGTTTTCTAGGGTAGGACTTCCCCAAGTAATGTTAACTGACCAGGGAACAAATTTCATGTCAAAGTTAATGCAGGATGTTCTGAAGTATTGGAGGTAAAATCCGTCTGGACCTCGGTCTACCATCCTCAGACTGATGGATTGGTAGAGAGGTTTAACCGTACTTTAAAAACTATGCTTAGGAAGTTTGTGTACACTGAAAAGCGAGCTTGGGATGAACTTCTCCCTTTCCTGTTGTTTGCGGTACGAGAAGTTCCCCAATCATCCACAGGCTTCTCCCCGTTTGAGCTCCTATATGGACGCCAACCTCGGGGTATTCTCGACTTACTGAAGGAATCCTGGGAGGAGGAGCCCTCCCCCTCCAAGAATACCCTTCAGTATGTCATAGACCTTAGAAACCGCCTAGACATGATAGGTCGGTTTACGAAGGAAAACCTCAAATCTGCTCAAGAACGTCAAGAGAGGCAGTACAACCAAAATGCTCGCTTGAGGGTCTTCCAACCTGGGGACCAAGTGATGCTACTACTACTGACATCAGAGAGTAAACTCCTTGCGAAGTGGCAGGGTCCTTTCCAAGTTCTCCGCCGCACTGGGGAGTGAACTATGAGATCTCTCAACCAGGGTCCAGGAAGGGTAAACAAATCTACCACGTGAACCTCCTGAAACCCTGGAAAACGATGAGATCGCTGTTCATTCACCCTCGGGAAGGAGAGACGGATTTGGGTCCAAAGCTTCCAAAGGGTAGTACGTACACTGATCATCAGGTTCCCATGGGAGAGCAGTTAACAACGGAACAAAGGTCAGACCTACTTGATGTATGTGACCAGTACCCAGATGTTTTTTCTGAGCTGCCAGGGCAGACTGATTTAGTGTCCCATAGGATTGAGACAGAACCTGGCGTAAAAGTACGGTCCCGTCCCTATAGATTGCCAGAGGGCCGAAAAGACCTGGTAGAGAGGGAGATAATAGACATGTTGGAATTGGGCGTGATCGAGGAGTCCCACAGCGAATGGTGTAGCCCTATCGTGTTGGTCCCTAAACCAGATGGGAAGGTGAGGTTTTGCGTGGATCTGCGAAAGGTAAATGCTGTATCCAGATTTGATGCATATCCAATGCCTAGGGTGGATGAATTGCTTGATTCGCTTGGTAAAGCAGAGTATATCTCCACCCTAGATCTCACGAAAGGATATTGGCAGATACCTCTAGCGGAATAATCCAAATGCAAAACTGCCTTCGCCACCCCTCTCGGTTTATACCAATTTGTCACTATGCCATTTGGGTTACATGGGGCTCCAGCCACGTTCCAAAGGTTAATGGACAAGGTACTACGACCCCATAGGGCATATGCCGTGGCCTACTTGGATGACATTGTCATCTATAGCAGACACTGGCAGTCTCATATAAAAAGGTTAAGGGCAATCCTAACGTCCTTAAGAGAAGCAGGGCTCACTGCAAATCCAAAAAAAAAAATGTGCCCTGGGTAAATCCACTACAAAGTACTTGGGCTATGCCGTTGGGGGAGGGATAGTAAGGCCACTAGTTTAAAGTACCCTTATGGTTTGGTTCTGGTTTAGCCAGCCAGCCTGCTAGATAGGTCTGCTGTGTTATTAGTCAGTTTTTCTCCCAAAGTGGAGCAGGATTTATTTTGTTAAAGGGACAGTGTACCCGCATGTTATGTTACTGTGGAGAAATAAAGCCACTGAACGTTTTTATTTATCCTGAAACTATACGTGTGGACTGTTCCCTGACCTCGGCTACAGGCCGTCCTGCCACAGTCTGCTTGACGTATATTATCTACTTGCTCTGTGTTCTATGTGGTTACACATGCTTTATGACGCTCGTGGACTATTGTTTCACTCTATGGCTACAAAGTATATATCATACTTGGTTTTGAGATTAACTACTCCAGTGCCTAACCTATTTTACAATTCCTAAATAGGATATACGCAGTTGGCAAACAAGAGCTGTGTTAAGATAAGGTACCCTTTCCACATTGACAATCTCCCCAAATTTTTTACCTTTATTTTACACACCTTATTGTATATATCAGCAGTGCACATGGGAACGTGACATCAAATTATGCCGTGGGGCCATGTGACATGACGTAAGGGCTGCGCATGTAGCTGCGGGAGAAGGCAGGGGATGTATATATATGTATATATGTTTATATGTAGTTATACGTTACCGTTCCAAGGATTGGTAAACAAGAGACAGCACTCAATGTTGAAAATCAAAGTGTATTAGTGAAAGCAAAAATACATCCAGAAACCCCTATGTTTATATGTATATATGTATAAATTGTTGATTTAATAAGTTGCTTTTTTAACTGTACCCACAATTGTGTGCTTGGCCATTTAATGTTATTAATACCCTTGAATTACATTTTTTTTGGCAAGAATGTTTGTTTATAGTGAGTGCAAATAGGTGTCATTGGGTTGTATCTATCAACCTTTTGTAAATATATGCATTCAGGAAGTAATCTGAGACTGCTGACAACCAGCATGATAACGAGACTACTGCTTGTAGTAGGTGGCTGGCACAGACCACAGAGCTGTCCTGTGCAAGCTTCTATCCAGAAGGATTTCCTAAACTCTCCCTAGGGACAGAGATTCCCAAACAAATATACAGTAAGGACTTTAAAATTGTTCCATAACTATTGTGGAATATGTTTAGGGGTTGGGAACTTAACAAAGCCACACAGCCCGATAGATAGGGCCTGGAATGTTTAGCAAGATCTCCCTATGAGGAGTAGGCATTCTTTTTATGAGTTTTGTTTTGCCTTAAATGTTTATTTGTGTTGTGGAGAAATAAAACCACTAAACATTTGGTTTACCCTTAAACTGCATATGTGGACTTTTGTCTGACCTTGCCTAAAGCCGTTCTGCCACACAATGTTTCTTGGATTTAGTAAAGCTATTGATAACAGCTAGAGAAAATAAATTAAACATTACTGAAAATGAGTGCGAGTATGATCTTAATAGGCAGAAACATTGGGGGAGACACAATACAGTACACACCTTTTTTTTTTTTTACTAGGAACAGAATACTAATACTACCTTAAACTCTGACTTTTTAGTTTTTTCCAATTTTTGGGGGGATAGCTTCTTGTAATATTTATAATACTATCACATTGTATTTTGGAACACAATTTAATTTTTAGGAATTTAATTATTCATTAGATTTATAGCACAGTTTGATATTAATTTATATTTTCATTCTCTATATATCTATCTATCCTTTTTTTAACCCTCCCTTCCTAGATTCTAGGGAGATTACATCAGTGTGTTATGTATGGCTACTTGGCATGGCTTACGTTACTCAGGGGCGATGATTTAGCACGATTGTAGAATAATGGGCGCAAAGAACTTTTGTAGTACAACTGTCATTTATTCGTGTCCCCAAGCACAGGGACCGCTCATACATAGTTACATAGTTACATAGTTACATAGTAGATGAGGTTGAAAAAAGACTTCCGTCCATCAAGTTCAACCTATGCTAAATTTAGAAAACAGATACTTTATCCTATATCTATACTTATTGATCCAGAGGAAGGCAAACAAAAAACCCCATTAAGGGGAAAAAATAATTCCTTCCTGACTCCAAGAATTGGCAATCGGATTAATCCCTGGATCAACATCCTTCCCATGTATACTTATTTGGTATATCCCTGTACTTTTCCCATCTAAAAAGATGTCCAACCTTTTTTTTGAACAAATCTATTGTATCTGCCATCACAGTCTCCATGGGTAATGAACTCCACATTTTAACTGCCATTTCTGTAAAGAACCCTTTTCTTTGTTGCTGGTGAAATTTCCTTTCCTCCAACCTTAGGGGATGGCCCCGAGTCCTTTGTACTGCCCGTGGGATGAATAGTTCTTTTGAAAGCTCATTGTATTGTCCCTGAATATATTTGTATATAGTTATCATATCCCCTCTTAGACGCCTCTTTTCTAATGTAAATAAATCTAATTTAGCTAGCCTCTCCTCATAAGTTAGAATGTCCATCCCCTTTATTAATTTGGTGGCTCTTCTCTGCACTCTCTCTAGTTCCATTATGTCTTTTCTTAGGATTGGTGCCCAAAATTGTACTCCATTTTCAAGGTGTGGTCTTACTAATGCTTTGTAAAGGGGCATAATTATATTTACTTCCCTTTCATCCATTGCCGTTTGATGCAAGATAAGATCCTGTTTGCCTTTGCAGCTACTGCATGACATTGGGCACTATTGCTAAGCCTGCTGTCTACAAGCACTCCTAAATCCTTCTCCATCAAGGATTCCCCCAATATATCTCCATTTAATTTGTAAGTCACCTTTTTACTCTTGTATCCCAAATGCATAACCTTACATTTATCTGTATTAAACCTCATCTGCCATTTACCTGCCCACGTTTCCAGTCTCTCCAAGTCCTTCTGAAGAGAAATAACATCCTGCTCTGATTCTATTACCTATCACAATTTAGTATCATCAGCAAAGATGGAGACTTTGCTCTCGATCCCAACCTCAAGGTCATTAATAACCAAGTTAAAAAGCAGGGGTCCCAGTACCGATCCCTACTCCACTCACGACTTTAGCCCAACCTCAAAAAGTTCCATTTATGACAACCCTCTGTTGTTTGTCCTTTAACCAGTATTCAATCCAGGTGCATATATTATTACTGAGTCCAACTTTCTTTATTTTGTACACCAACCTCTTGTGTGAAATCGTATCAAAAGCCTTTGCAAAATCTAAGTAGACCACATCAACTGCATTACCCTGGTCTAAATTCCTACTTACCTCATCAAAGAAATAAATAAGGTTAGTTTGGCAAGATCTATCCTTCATAAATCCATGCTGACTATTACTAATAATTTTGTTTTCCATTAAGATTTCCTGAATGTTATCCCATATTAAACCTTCAAGTAGATTCCCTACTATTGAAGTCAGGCTTACAGGTCTGTAATTTCCCGGTTGTGATCTTGCTCCCTTTTTAAATATAGGCACCACATCTGCTTTACGCCAATCTTGTGGTACTGAGCCTGTGGAAATGGAGTCCTTGAATATTAAATATAATGGTTTGGCTATAACTGAGCTTAACTCCTTGAGAACTCTTGGATTTAATGCTTTTATTCACTTTTAAAGCTTTACACTCTTCTGCCCCTCCTTACATCTCAGCCCTAATTTCTCGTTATGCACCATCCAGACTCTTGCGTTCTTCTCAAGGATGTCTTCTTTCTACCCCCTTTGTATCTAAAGCCCTCTCCCGCCTTAAACCTTTTTCATTGACTGCCCCTCACCTCTGGAATGCCCTTCCCCTCAGTACCCGACTAACACCCTCTCTATCCACCTTTAAGACCCACCTTAAGACACACTTGCTTAAAGAAGCATATGAATAGCACTGTGAATATTCTGAACACATGGCACTTAAAGCTTGGCCCCCTGCAGATGCACTTACCAGAACTCCCTCCTACTGTCTCTGTACGTTCTCCCTACCTACCAATTAGACTGTAAGCTCCTCAGAGCAGGGACTCCTCTTCCTTAATGTCTAAAGCCCTTATTCCCATGATCTGTTATTTATATTATCTGTTATTTATTCGATTACCACATGTATTACTGCTGTGAAGCGCTATGTACATTAATGGCGCTATATAAATAAAGACATACAATACAATACAATACAATGTATGCCATCGGGGCCAGGTGCCTTATTTACTTTATTTTTTTCAAGTCGCTTATGAACTTCTTCCTCAGTTAACCAATTGTTCATTAATAGACAACGTTGCACTGTATTTTATATCAGACATACATGAATATGGTTCTTCCATTAATTCCCACACTCAACACTCAAATGGAAGTACATTAACTTAGTTGCTCTATATAGATGTTAGACCAAGCCCCACTGTTGATTCAGAATATCATCGGTATTAATATAATTTCAAGAGGCACCTACTGTACCTAGTGGATCTTTATCATGTGACCCGATACCTTTGGCCTGCTGAAGAACTGCCACTTCCATACAGATGAAGAATTCAAAGAATGGTGGTGCACAGCAAAAGTGAGAAAAAGTTGGACGTGAAAATCCGATAATAAAAAACAATTTATTGGGATCTGTGAGCAAACATATATAGGTGCAGGTAAGTCGTAGGACATGTTTCACACCTGTGTAGGTGCTTTATAAAAGAGTGACTGCATGTAACAAAGTGTGTGGATTTGTACTGGGAACGAGTGCCGGAAGCAGGTTGGGACAATGTGTCCATCTCAACCTGATACAAAGTATCCTCCGGGAGGAAACACACCGTGTTCAAGAGTCTGCTCAAGGAAATGAAAAAATACATAGCATAGATTTGACAACAATTTAAAAACCAAATAAGACATACAGACTGATGAGTAATATTAGTGCAGATCCATGAGCTAATACGCTGACAGACGGGAGCCCTCTTTCCTGGGACCCTCTGTGGCATGCCATATTCCCTTTCCTCTATTATGTCATGGCACAGTGCTTGGCAGTATCATGGCCAATCAGGATTAACATATTGGGGGTCCTTGCTTCTGAATGGGATTCCCGCTGAGTGAATCCTACCAGACCGCATCAGTCTGGAAGAGACGTGCATTGAGAGTAGATAGAATCAGTCTTTATCCATGCGCGGCTTTTATTTTAATAACACAGTATTATAGCAGGGGGTCTCCAGAGCTGAACCACATTACCTTTAGCCACAGGGAACCCTGCTTCCCTAAATGGGGTGCCGCTATCTCTGCCATGTTTAAATCTCCCACATTACGTGATAGGGACATTTAAACAATGCAGGAGATACCTGCACCCCGTGCAGAGGCCTGTAAATCAGGAAGCAGGGAGTCCTCGAGGCTAAAATGAATGTGGCTCATCTCCAGAGAGCCACTGCTTCAATACTGTGTTATTAAATTTTTTAAAAAGCAGCTTGATTACCTTAGCGGCACTAAGGTAATGAGGGATTTAAACCAGAGTACCTGGTTAATTGGAGGTTGAGGGGTTCGGTGAAGGGGGTAATTTTAAGGTGCCGCTAAGGTAATGAAGGGGTTGACACCTCCCACTTTCCACCTTAGAGGCCTAACCACCCACCCTAGTGCAACTCTTGCCAAAAAGTATTTTATAAAATCAGTACATCTTATCTATCTGTCTGATTACATTAACTTTAAATGATTATCATGGGTAATCACTTAAAGCTGATTTAAGAGACAAACTACTATACAGTAGTAGAAAACTCAACCTGTAGATTAATGGTGACAATGATTACATTCATAGGGAATTTTCACTAACTGGAACATCAGAACATAAATTAGTTTCTTATTTGCAGTGGAGTAACACATAAGGGTGAAAAGTACTTAGCTAAATAATATAAGTGAGATGCTTACATGTGTGCCCTCATTAGATGAAAAAACACTATAGGCCATACCGTGCACATTGCAATCAGTATAAAGTTATATATACTGTACTTATAACTTTTAAAGGTTATATAAACGTTATATATATATATATATATATATATATATATATATATATATATATATATATATGTAGAGGTATCAGTACCGTGTTAGCCGAGCTTCAATAATCAAAAAATAAATAGATGATACCGTTCTGTGGCTAACGAAATGCTTTTATTTGTGCGAGCTTTCGAGATACACTGATCACTGATTCACACTGATACACATACACATACACACTCTTTCTTCACTTGCTTTCAGTTACCCTTTGACACCTCTAGCCATAAAACACATCCACACCGGGGGAAGGACCAGCACAGATAACATTCCAAGAGACACTGTTTTTAAGTAATCCTTGCTTCATTCATTGTAACATCGCCGGAAGAAGAGATCAGTGTATCTCGAAAGCTCGCACAAATAAAAGCATTTCGTTAGCCACAGAACGGTATCATCTATTTATTTTTTGATTATATATATATATATATATATATATATATATATATTGTGACAAACGCCCCTCTTTTGTAGTGCTGACGTCTGTCTGGGTTCTTCCCGACACAGTCTTCTAGGGTTAATTATACAACAAACAGGATCATGCAAAGTATTATGCTGCTTAACTCAGGCTTCTGCCTGCTTTATTTTCATCCAAGTAAGGTACTGCAGCTTTAACATGTGTAGGTTAGAGGTACTCAGATACTTTCATTCAGCAGTTCACACATTTCAGTGTTACAATATTTCCCACACTGTTATTTCAAGAAATAAAACCAAAATCATATAAGCAAATCCTATCCCTTTCAGGGATCTAACTACACATCAGAATCAGTCTCTCTAACAGCTGCTGGCCAACTAAACTGGTTCCCCAGCTTAAAACAATGCTCTCTCATTTAGGGTCACTTAGATACAGCACAGTCTTTTAGCAACAGCAGTAATCATTTGTTTTGTCTTATCTGTTCGTGGTGTCCAGGCAAATCCTCTGGTACTGTCATACGTGGAGAGGCCGTCAACCTCGATACTGGATGCAGGAGAGTAGCGACACCCCCAGCCCCCAGGCTCCAAGGAGAGAGAGTGAAATGCAAAACCTCTCTGCTCTAAATACTTGTGCATGTGATTAGAAGAGCAGGTGAGGGAGAACTAGAGCCATTGTAATCTGTGGTCTGGATTTTCCATCCAGCTGCCTGAGGTAATGGGAAGCTGTGGAACGGATCATTTGTAACTATTCCTGCACTTTCTGCTCTAAAATGGGGCAGAAAGCTGCCTAACATCTTTGGACTATGTCACATATCCCCCTCCCCAGCTCACACCTACTGGGGTGAGCGGCCATGGACCTCACTGGGGTGAGCGTCCTACCTGAAATACTTGAGCTAACTCCTCAGTACAACATTAAGTATTCACATGACACGAATATGAACTTCATTATATAATTTACCAACTGAAAGGGCCATCAACCCTGTATATTAATTTGTAGTTTAGCTACATTTTCAACACAGAGAACCAATATAACACTGTACCCTTGACAAAATGCTTATTCTAGAGGCCTAATATACCTTAACTACAATAGCTTATTTGCATAGTTAAGTGTCCGTGACATAGTCCACACGTGTAATAACAAAAAAAATATCGGTCAATTCCCCAAACACATTTTTTGTTTTTTTTTTCTTTGACTTCCAGTCCATTACATTTCCTGACTTTATTTCATAGGCCGCTGCAAACTGCAAATGACTGGACTGTTTCTTTAGCTTCTGACGGAACTCTGGGCCCGGATAGTCTTTGTCTTTATATTGTGGCCCAGAGTGGCGAGATCTGGAAAAATTCAAGGCCAGCGTTGACCTTCGTCGCTTTTGATTTGCGACCTTTGAACCTTTATGGTACTTCTTACTGCCATGTATTTTCTCATGACCATCACTCACAGAGATTTGGGATTTTTCCTTTGGGGCAATTATATGGTATTTAGAAGATGAAGCACTGATTACCTGGAGCACCTTCACCTTGATGGGGCTCTCACTAACTCTGGCTGTACCCTGTGGCATTTTACCTTTGCAGCCGGCAGGCATGTAGTCTTGGACCTCTCTTTCCTGAGGTCTACATTTATTCAGGCGGAAGTACCGCTGGATAACCAGTGACGCATTTCTCAGGGTTTGATAGCGAATCCTGTTCTGTGTCATCCTAGTCAGAGACTGGATTTTTATAGTTGCTCCTTTCATAATGAGGAACCTGTTTCGTACCATGCGGGCACGGTAGAATGATTGAAGAACACAGGCTGCTTTATTCCGGTGATTGAACACACGAATTTTCATCCCTCTGTAGGCAGCCTGTAGGATGATAGTTGCGGCGCGTTTACGCTGATAATTTTCTCTTTCCCTTCTTCCTTGGATAAGAGCTTTGCAGTGCTTCTGAATTATTCTAATGCTTTTCTCCTTTTTCAAAATGTTAAGTTCCTCCACGAGAGAATTCTGTTTTGTGCATACATCTCGCAATTCTGTTCTCAGAGCGTCCATTTCTTCCTGGTGCTGGCTCTGAGTGTGCATCAGTGCTTCCTGCACTTCTAATTTTTCCTGAGTCAACTGTTTCTTTATTTTTTCTGCTTGGTCAGTCAAATCTGAATTTTCCAATTTCAGAGTCACATTTTCTTGCTTTACAGTCTCTAACTCACTTAGGGCAATCTCATGGGTTTGCTTCAACATTCCCAGCTCTGTGTTCAGACCGTGGCCCTCCAGGCGCAAGTGTTGCACCTCTGTGCTGAGCGCATGAACCTCTTGTAGAGCCTTCCCGTATTTCTGTTTTAGGATAGCAATCAATTTGTCAGACTTAATCTTTTTTTCATCCATGGTGACAATTACGGTGTTGGCCTTTTCCAGACTAGTCGTCACCTCTTCCAGCTCACTCCGTAAGAGAGACTCTGTTTTCTTCAAAGCCTCGTGCTCTTGTAAAGCTGGAAGTATACACCTCTGTAACTCGGCGTTCGCTTCTCGCACCTTATTGTTAGATTCTTGCTCCTTCTTCCAACATTCTCGCTCCTTCACCAAATCCTGCCACAGGACTTCATAATTATGGCGGGCAGCTTGGAGTGCAGAAACCAAAGCCTCTTTATCCTGGTTCAAGGATTCAGCTTCCCTTTGCTCCTCCTTTTCCTTTGCCACTGTTCCCGTGACAATTCTGCCGGTCACTCCGGTCTGCAGCACATCTCGGCGCCTTTCTGACGCATGTCCTGACAGCGCAGGTTCAAGTGGCTCGGTCACTTCCCCTGTGACTTGAGGGACAGTTTTCTTTTTCTTCTTCTTTCTTTTTGCTTTATTAGCTCCAGAGATATCAGTGGTACTGGGCACACGCTCACTGGTATCAGCTTCCACATCTTGCTTGCACACATAGGGCGTTGCTTGCTTTTGCAGCTGTTTGTCTTTGAAAATTTTGGGGCACACATCTTCCATGTGACCTACTTTATGACAGGCCCAGCATACTAAATTCATCTGTGGGTACGGCTCTCCTCCAGGGGCCACATACGAGTCGTCATCATCATCATCATCATCGTATGGCCTGAAGGGACACTGTTTTTCATGATTATGTACATTACAAAACAAACATTTCACGTCGGCCATTTTAGAAACCCGGCAGGAACAATTTGCTAGCTGCAATTTCACTCACTTCAGCAACTTGCATACAGCACTTGCTAGCTGCAAATTCACTCACTTCAGCAAAATGCATTAGCTTTACAAACAGCACTTGCTAGATGCAATTTTTTTTTTCAGCAAAACATTTTGGTTTTTTGTTTGGGTTCAGGGTGCTATTGCATCCACACTTCGCACATTCTCTGTGTATGCTAGAAGCACAACTGATATACACAGTGGGACAGACTTCACTCATAGCATCTGTACTTTAGTTCAGCTCGGCGGCCATTTTAAACCCCCGCATTTATTTGCAAACCCACAGACTTTTTAGTGTCGACCCGCATTCTCCACCATATGTGACAAACGCCCCTCTTTTGTAGTGCTGACGTCTGTCTGGGTTCTTCCCGACACAGTCTTCTAGGGTTAATTATACAACAAACAGGATCATGCAAAGTATTATGCTGCTTAACTCAGGCTTCTGCCTGCTTTATTTTCATCCAAGTAAGGTACTGCAGCTTTAACATGTGTAGGTTAGAGGTACTCAGATACTTTCATTCAGCAGTTCACACATTTCAGTGTTACAATATTTCCCACACTGTTATTTCAAGAAATAAAACCAAAATCATATAAGCAAATCCTATCCCTTTCAGGGATCTAACTACACATCAGAATCAGTCTCTCTAACAGCTGCTGGCCAACTAAACTGGTTCCCCAGCTTAAAACAATGCTCTCTCATTTAGGGTCACTTAGATACAGCACAGTCTTTTAGCAACAGCAGTAATCATTTGTTTTGTCTTATCTGTTCGTGGTGTCCAGGCAAATCCTCTGGTACTGTCATACGTGGAGAGGCCGTCAACCTCGATACTGGATGCAGGAGAGTAGCGACACCCCCAGCCCCCAGGCTCCAAGGAGAGAGAGTGAAATGCAAAACCTCTCTGCTCTAAATACCTGTGCATGTGATTAGAAGAGCAGGTGAGGGAGAACTAGAGCCATTGTAATCTGTGGTCTGGATTTTCCATCCAGCTGCCTGAGGTAATGGGAAGCTGTGGAACGGATCATTTGTAACTATTCCTGCACTTTCTGCTCTAAAATGGGGCAGAAAGCTGCCTAACATCTTTGGACTATGTCACAATATATATATATATATATATACACCACTGTCATTAAGGTTATGGTGGGTAAAAAAAGTGACAAAAACCCTCCACAGTAAAGCATAGAGCAACTGTAAATATTACTGTATGCTCATTTGCATGTCTTAGACAGGTCTGCAACCCTGTCTTTCCCCATTGTCACCCAGCATACAGCGCTTCCACTGCAGCAAGGGATTCTGGGAAATGACATGCAAATGAGCACTCAGTGCCACCTTTTGTCTTCTCTGCACTCTCTCTAGTTCCATTATGTCTTTTCTTAGGATTGGTGCCCAAAATTGTACTCCATTTTCAAGGTGTGGTCTTACTAATGCTAATTACTTACTTACTAAGAGGAACCAGGAAATCAGCCTTAAATACCTGATTTCTAACTAGCAGGACAGGTGACAGAAATCAGGCAGCAGAGAAATTCTGATCTGGATCCGTCATCCCTCAGTTCCAGCACTTCCAAACTGTGGGATGGAGTGCATGCATTCTGAGGCTGCACTTTTCAGCCTAAACAGGATAGAAACTATTCAGTGTCCTGGGAGCCCTGTATATGGAATTTATTACCATCCCCTGGTTTCTGTCACATATCCTCCCCTCCAGCTCAGACCTCGAGGGATGAGCGACCATGGATATTAGGGAGTGCATCCTTAACAACCCGTCAGCATTGCCATGTTTGTGCCCTGACCTGTGTTCCACAGAAAATTTAAAGGGTTGTAGGCTTAGGAACCACCTGGTTACTCTAGCATTCTTCTCTCTGTTTTGACACATCCAGGTGAGGGGTGCATGATCTGTGACCAACCGGAATTTTCTCCCCAACAGATAGTATTTGAGCGTCTCCACAGCCCACTTTATTGCGAGACACTCTTTCTCGACTATGGAGTAATTTTTCTCCTGGGGATTTAGTTTCCTACTTAAATAAAGGAT